>NC_141685.1:1690542874-1690889623 GCF_964263255.1 Lissotriton vulgaris
GTGAGCCTCTCTAGTTTTGCTTCATTAGTTGCTGTACATTATTTCCTTTCTAGAGTTTTTAGATTTAATTTCTATTAGACAAGAAATGTCATTCTTTTGGGACTCAACCCTCATTTAACAGTGGTTGACGCATTTCAGCTCGGGTGCCGTATAGACATCATCTGGACATAAAGGTTAGACCTGAGGCAAGTAATTTCATGGGACAGAAGATTGCCATACAGAAAAGGCCATGTACAGTACAGCAGTAAGAAATATCTATGCAGTGTCGACTACAATTGTACTGATGTGCTCTTTAATCAGACAAAGTCTCAGTCAAGTCCTATTGGACTCTTGATGCCATTTTTTATCCAGCTCAAAATTAAGAAATTTAGTTTCCCTTGCCAGCTAAAATATGGCATAGTAATGTGATGTGAGAGTTATAAGAGTTGGTGCAACATAATCAATCAATCAATCAATCACGCCACTTGTATAGCGTGCTACTCACCCGGAAGGGTCTCAAGTAAGCATGGGCGAATTTTGCGAATCTGGCGTTCGCGAATTTGCGTATTTGCGAACTCGCAATCCGCAAAATCCACGAATTCTCGCGAATTTGCTGATATTTTTGTTTTTATAGTGTTCGCAAGGGTTTCTGCC
The DNA here is from genome assembly GCF_964263255.1 of Lissotriton vulgaris. Classification (NCBI taxonomy): domain Eukaryota; kingdom Metazoa; phylum Chordata; class Amphibia; order Caudata; family Salamandridae; genus Lissotriton; species Lissotriton vulgaris. Next base: position 1,690,543,508 of record NC_141685.1, read on the forward strand.
AGTTCGGAAGGATTTTGTACCAGTTCGCGATTGCGAACGTACTTGTCGGCAAGCAACGGTCGCGACTATGTTGTTTCTACGTCTGGTTCATCATCACAGGTTCACAGCACCCTCTGTTTCAACACTGCCACCCTCTGTTTCACCCATGCCACCCTCTGGTACATCAATGCCACCCTCTGGTTCATCATCATCACTGTAGATTATGGGGGGAAAAAGCAAGCACACCTGCCCTGCTTCAACTGACATGAATTAATTTGGGGTTGATTTATTAATGTGTCACTGTTTTAAAATTCCAGTCTGGCACCTGCTTATCTGTAATTTGCTTTCTGTTGCAGTGCAATTTTTTTTCCAGGACCTTTGTGGCCTACTTGTAGCTATTCTATGATCCGGCTGTGAGGGTCAGAGCAGGGTCATACAATTGTTGCAACTAGCAACTGGACTCTGGAGGGGCCCCAGTCAGGAAGCACTACAGGGAATGGTTACTAATGATGAATTTGAACTTTTGCACCTGCTGAGTGCTTTCAGTTTAGCAAAACTCGTTTTTCTGCAGAACAGTAAATGTAATGCCCCAAACAAACTTACTTGTGAAAGTTTATTTCTAATCCAAAAGTGATCCAAAGAAAGTCAAAAGGCCTCAAATCCAAAAAAGGGCAGGCAAATGTCAACCTGAGGAGTTATTCTGATAAAAATCATCATTTTCAGAAGGTCTATCCTGCTTGCTAGTGGATTTCTTGTGCAGAATTGCAAATTTTGTAATTTCGCGAGTGCGAGATTGTTGCTGCCCGCCGCACCTACATGTTCGCAATTGCGAACTTACACCGCACGCCGCAAAATTGTATCACCAAGAAAAAAAAATCCGCTGCGTGCGGATTTTCGGTAAATTCGCGAGCGTTCGCGGATCGCGAATTTACCCAAAATCCGCGAGCGTAACGGATTTTCCGCTCATGCTTAGTCTCAAGGCGCTTGGGGGAGGGGGGCCGCTACTGCTCGAACAGCCAGGTCTTGATGTCTACTGAAGTCGAGGTGGTCCTGGGTCAGACGAAGGTGGATGGGGAGGGAGTTCCATGTCTTGGCCACCAGGTAGGAGAAGGATCTGCCTCCGGCGGTGGCTCTTCGGATGCGTGGTACGGCGGCGAGGGCGAGGCTAGCGGATCGTAGCTGGCGGGTGGAAGGTCAGGCGGTCGTTGAGGTACTTGGGGCCCAGGTTGTGGAGAGACTTGTGTGCGTGGGTGAGGAGTCTAAACGTGATCCTCTTGTTGACGGGGAGCCAGTGCAGGTTCCTCAGGTGGCTGGAGATGTGGCTGCGCCGAGGGATGTCCAGGATGAGTCGGGCGGAGACGTTCTGGATTCGTTGTAGTCTTTTCTGTAGCTTGTCTGTGGTTCCGGCGTAGAGGGTGTTTCCGTAGTTTAGCCGGCTGGTGACGAGGGCCTGGGTGACCGTCTTCCTGGTTTCGATCGGGATCCATCGGAAGATCTTGCGGAGCATGCGGAGGGTGTGAAAGCATGAAGAGGAGACGGCGTTGACTTGTCTGGTCATTGAGAGGGAGGAGTCCAGGATGAAGCCCAGGTTGCGTGCGTGGTCTGTCGGCTTGGGGGCGGTGCCCAGGGCTGGGGGCCACCAGGAGTCGTCCCAGGCGGAGGGTGATGGTCCAAGGATGAGGACTTCCGTCTTGTCTGAGTTCAGTTTCAAGCGGCTGTTCTTCATCCAATCGGCGACGTCTTTCATCCCTTCGTGGAGGCTGGTTCTGGCGGTGTCGGGGTCTCTGGTGAGGAAGAGGATCAGCTGGGTGTCGTCGGCTTAGGAGATGATGTTGAGGTTGTGTTGGCGTGCGATGGCTGCGAGAGGTCTAATGTAGACGTTGAAGAGGGTTGGTTGGGCTGAGTGATGATCCTTGCGGGACGCCGCAGATTACTTCGGTGGCTTCGGACCGAAACGGGGGGAGGCGGACTCTCTGTGTTCTTCCAGCGAGGAACGAGATGATCCACTTCAATACCTTCCTTTGGATGCCGGTGTTGCTGAGGCGTTGGACTAGGGTGCGGTGGCAGACAGTGTTGAACGCGGCGGAGAGGTCCAGGAGGATGAGTGCTGTTGTTTCCCCGTTGTCGAGAAGGGCTCGGATGTCGTCGGTGGCTGCGATGAGGGCGGTCTCGGTGCTGTGGTTGGCTCTGAAACCGGACTGCGAGGGGTCGAGGGATCCATTCGTCTCGAGGAAGGCGGCAAGCTGTCTGTTGGCGATCTTCTCGATGACTTTGGCAGGAAAAGGGAGGAGCGAGATGGGGCGGAAGTTTTTGAGGTCGGTGGGGTCCGCTGTTGGTTTCTTCAGCAGGGCGCTGAGCTCGGCATGCTTCCAGCTCTCCGGGAAGGTGGCGGTGTCGAAGGAGGTGTTGATGACGTCTCAGAGTTGGGGTGCGATGGTGGAGTCGGCCTTGTTGTAAACGTGGTGGGGGCAGGGGTCAGTCGGAGAACCGGAGTGGATGGTGTTCATCGTGCGGGCTATGTCTTCGGTGGTCACTGCGGTACAAGTGCGGAGGGTCGTGGTGGGGTGCGTTGGTTCGACGGTTGGGTGCAAGGATGGTGTGCCGAAGCTGTTGTGGATATCGGCGATCTTGCGTTGGAAGAACGAGGCGAGGGAGTCGCAGAGGTCTTGTGAGGGGGTGATGTCGTTGTTGCCGGTGCTGGGGTTGGAGAACTCCTTGACGATGCTGAAGAGTTCCTTGTTGTCGTGGGCGTTGTTGTCCAGTCGCTCCTTCAGAGATTTCTTCTTGGTGGTGCGGATGAGCTGGTGGTGCTTGCGGGTCGCATGTTTGAGGGCGGTCATGTTGTGGTCCGGTCGAGTAGCCAGGCTTTCTCGAGGGTGCGGCAGGTCTTTTTGGAGTCCTTGAGTTCGTCGGTGAACCAGGGGGCCTTCTTGCTTCTGGGTTTGCTGGGAGGGTTCTTCAGTGGAGCGAGGTCGTCGGCGCAGGCGGTCAGCCATTGCGTGAAGTTGCGGGCAGCTTCGTTGGGGTCCGGTGTGCTGGCAGGTGGGTTCTGGCTGAAGGAGGTGGTGATCTGGTCGGCGGTGATCTTGCTCCAGCTTCTGTGGGGAACCTGTTGCGGGTGGTGGTGGGTAGTGGTTTTCCTGAAGCTGAAGTGGACGCAGCTGTGGTCGGTCCAGTGAAGTCCGGTGGAGTGGTTGAAGGCGATGTGCTGGCTGGATGAGAAGACTGGGTCAAGCGTGTGGCCGGCGTAGTGGGTGGGGGTGTTGACCAGTTGCTTGAGTCCGAGGTTGGCGAGGTTGTCCAGCAGGGTGACCGTGTTGCGGTCCTTGTTGTTCTCCAGGTGGAAGTTGAGGTCCCCTAGGAGGATGTAGTCGGCGGAGGGGAGGGCGTGTGTGCTGATGAAGTCTGTGATGTCTTCGCTGAATTGTGTGTGTGGTCCCGGGGGTCTGTAGATGAGGGTGCCTCTGAGGGTCGTCTTTGGGTCGGTGTGGATCTGGAAGTGGAGGTGTTCGGCGGCGGTGAAGGTGTCGTCGGCGTTGGTCGTGATGCGGATGGTGTTCTCGTGGACGATGGCGATGCCTCCTCCGGTCTGGTTGACGCGGTCCCTCCTGATGATCTTGTATCCATCCGGGATCGCGATGGCGATGTCGGGGGCTGAGGAGGCGTTCATCCAAGTTTCAGTGAGGAACGCGACGTCTGGTGATGTTGTGTCGAGCAGGTTCCAGAGTAAGACGGCGTGTCTGTGGACGGAGCGGGTGTTGAGCAGGATGCACTTGAGTTGATTGTTGCTGGTGCTTGGCGGGTGCGGTGCAGGTTCGAAGGCAGGTGAACTTGCAGGTGAAGGGTCCGTGGAAGCGTTTGGGGGCGGCTCGGCAGCAGGCGGGGTTCCTGCCGGTGTTGAGTGCGTTGAGGGCGGAGGCGTCGTAGGTCCTTCGGTTCGTCTTGCGTTGGTGGGGATCAGGGCTCCTGGCGCTGGGCGCGATCCAGGCGCGGACGGGCTTACCTTTGGCGCGCCTTCGGCGCACAATCGGCGTGCCCGCTGCGCGTGACCGCTGCGCGGTCGCCATTTATGGCGAAGTGGGAGGGAGGGAGGATCAGCTGAAAAGAGTGCGTATTTCAGAGGGATAAAGGAACATGAGGTGTTGCCCAGGTAAATTATATAAACGTCAGTCATTGATTACGGAGATTTCAAAGCAGAGAGTAAATGTTCCATAAAATAGTCCACTATTTTCTTCCTGTTCTTTACCTAATAAACCATACCAGTGCTGATCTGAAGAAGTATGTAGCAATTATTTAAAAAGAATTACACCTTTGATTTATTCATTATTGTAAATCAGTCTATACAGAACGAAAATATTTGCAGCACTTGTCTTCTAAACAGAAGAGCACCTTCACAACAAATGAACACACCACTACAGTTGTCTCTAGCTCGCCTCATATATACTCTGTGTATGGCTGGGCATGAAAGAAATATATCTGCCCAGCCTTCTAGTGAGAAGTTCAAAACACCATCAATCGCAAAGAAGAGAACGTAACCCTTAGCCACAAAGACAAGTTGCTGATATCCTCTCATGGAAACCTTAAACACTTGGTCCATCATTCCCCTATTCGTAGCTCCACAATTGCATGTTAAACTATGTGCCACGAACCATCAATGAATGTAATAATGTAATTGTGTATCTATTTAAAAATAAGCAATGGAACTTCTGCAGCAGCCACCACCACATCCATTTTCTGTTGCTTGACACACAGTGGCAGATCTGTAATGGGTTACCGCTTTGAGTTATAAAATATCATCTGGGAACACAACTAAGGGCTAGTAATGTACAATTACCGATTCGAAAATACCGAATTCTACCGATTCGATATTTTCAAATCGGTAATTGCAATGTAGATAAAAATTTGGTAACAAATACCGAATCGGTAAGATTCAGTATTTACTTAATTGGTATTTACAGATTCGGTATTTGCCATTAATTCCTATGGGCCTAGAGGCCCATAGGAATGAATGTCAATTACCGAATCGGTAAAATTGTGAATTAGTCAAGGGTGGCAGGGTGGCACTTTGACACCCTGTTGCACCCCTGATTAGTATTAGTATAAATCACCATCGACCAGATCTCCACATCGCTTCTTCAAAAAACCCCTGCCTATTCATCGAACCCTAACCAAGCCGCCATCAACCTCACACGATGGTTAACCCAAACCGCCAACAAACTGGCACCCTTAAAAAACATCAAAGGAAGCAAGAACGCCCCCTGGTTCAACGATGACCTTAAGAAATCCAAGAAGCTCTGTCGTTCCCTTGAGAAAACCTGGAAAAAAGACCCAAACACTATCACCCAAGCCGCCTTCAAAAACGCCACCCGCAAACACCACCAACTAATCCGGACAACCAAGAAATCAGCACTCAAAGACAGGCTAGACAACAACGCCCACAACAGCAACGAACTTTTCAACATCATCAAAGAGTTCACCAACCCCACCGCCAGCTCCAACGACATCACCCCCTCTCAAGTCCTCTGCGACTCTCTCGCCTCATTCTTCCATGACAAAATCGCCGACATTCATAACAGCTTTGACAACCAACCCGTAAACCAGTCCACCCCACTCACCTCCGAACCTGTACCCCCTCCGAATAACCTCTTCGACTGGAACCCAATCACCACTGAAGACACCATTCGCCTGATGAACTCCATCCACTCAGGATCCCCTACAGACCCATGCCCCCATCACATCTTCAACAAAGCAGACTCCATTATCGCACCCCATCTACGAGTCGTCATTTACTGCTCCCTCAACTCCGCCACATTCCCAGAAAGCTGGAAACACGCCGAACTCAGCGCCCTTCTGAAGAAAGCCACAGCTGACCCCACCGAACTCAAAAACTACCGCCCCATCTCGCTCCTCCCATTCCCTGCCAAAGTCATTGAGAAAGCCGTCAACAATCAGCTCGCTACCTTCCTCGAAACCAACAAATCCCTCGACTCCTCACAGTCTGGCTTCCGAGCCAAACACAGCACCGAGACCGCCCTCATCGCAGCAACAGACGACATTCGAACACTACTGGACAACGGAGACACAGTCGCCCTCATCCTCCTTGACCTCTCTGCAGCCTTCGACACAGTCTGTCATAGCACCCTGATACAACGCCTCAACAACATCGGAATTCAAGGAAAAGCATTGGACTGGATCATCTCGTTCCTCGCTGGAAGAACTCAGAGAGTCCGCCTCCCCCCTTTTAAATCAGAGGCCACCGAAGTCATCTGCGGCGTCCCGCAAGGATCATCACTCAGCCCCACCCTCTTCAACGTCTACATGAGCCCCCTCGCAACCATCGCAGGTCAACACAACCTCAACATCATCTCCTACGCTGATGACACTCAGCTGATCCTCTCACTCACCAAAGACCCAAACACCGCCAAAACCAACCTACATGAAGGGATGAAAGAAGTAGCCGAGTGGATGAAGCAAAGCCGTCTGAAACTGAACTCGGACAAAACGGAAGTCCTCATCTTAGGTGCATCCCCTTCCGCCTGGGACGACTCTTGGTGGCCAACGGCCCTAGGAAAAGCTCCCATACCGACGGACCACGCACGGAACCTGGGCATCATCCTGGATTCCTCACTCTCGATGTCCAGACAAGTCAACGCCGTCACATCATCATGCTTCAACATCCTACGCATGTTCAAAAAAACATTTAGCTGGATCCCCACCGAAACAAGAAAAACGATCACCCACGCACTGGTTACAAGCCGTCTGGACTACGGAAACACCCTGTACTCCGGTACCACCGCAAAACTGCAGAAAAAACTGCAACGCATCCAAAATGCTTCAGCCAGACTCATACTAGACATCCCCCGCACAGACCACATTTCCGTTCACCTGAAAGACCTTTACTGGCTCCCCGTCAACAAGAGGATAACGTTCAGTCTCCTCACCCACGCACACAAAGCCCTCTACGAACTCGGACCCGATTGTCTCAACTCTAAGGGCACGTATGCCTGTCACATGGCACAGGTGTACATGCACATTTATGCATTTACATAGGAATTCTTTATTTACCACCAACTAATAGTTGGTGGTAAATAACGAATTCTTAAAGGGCAGAAGCACTCTGTTAAGTGCTTCCTACATCTTATTTCGCGATTCGGTAAATTCCTATCGGTAAATGTTGATTCGGTATTTACCGAATCGGTAAATACCGATTCGGTAAATACCAGATCCACATTTACCGATTCGGAATTTACCGAATCGGTAAATAAGCCTCCTACATAGGAAAAGGCTATTACCGGTCGGTAACGGCCTATTTCGGCCGTTACCGACCGGTAAAAGCCTACCTACATCTGACCCTAAGTCTCTGTATTATCTCCGAATCCGGTGTCTACACCCCTGTAATTATGGATTTCCTGCCTTCAACCACGTTTTGTTATGCCAGGACTTTGATGAAATACTTTAGAGATGAGGGCTACCCAATTCCTGTATCACTTCCTTGCAAACCCATACATTTCCAAGATTACGTGACATTGGAGTGTCAAAGGATATGAAAAAATGTTTCACCATCGCAATCTTAGACCTTAATATTATCTATAATATCAGCTAAAAAAATAAACGGTTTACTGAATAATTTACAGATTATATGATACCTTGAATCAGTCCCTGATAGTGTTTTCCTATGGTATGTAAACATCCAATGGGGGAGAAAAGCGTCCAGGCTGGTGGTGAACTTTAAGACCTTGCTGGTGACAACAGCCTAAGCAACACTCTTGTAAAACCACCTATGAATGTAAACTAACAAACACCACTACCGAATCCCTCTCCGCCCAGCAAAATCCATTGTTATCATTTATTATCCACCCATTTTCAAGTATTCAGACTCTGTCTTAGTTAACTGGACAGAAAATATGCACATTTCCTTCATTTTCTATATGAAACCGACTAGGATTAGAAGAAACACTTGGCACCAGCAAATCCACAACAGAAACTTGCACAAATTGGCTTAGAAAGTATTAATAACCTAGTCTATTTCAGTCTTCTTCTATTGAGCCAGTAGGCCGTTGCATAATTTCTTGCATCTGGGTACACCAAAACAGTATGCCTTCAGTCAACTCATGCCACTCCCCACCTCAATGCCTCCCCCAACACTCCTGCCATAAAAAACCTCAAGAGTCATTATTCTTGCCCCTAAAGGAAGAAGACCAATGTAAGAGAATGAAAAAGGCTCCAACTCCCAGAGTAAACAAAATAATCTACATATCTTCTACTAAATGGGCAAATACTACAGTCTTAATACAAGTCTACCTCAAACCCACAGGCACCCTAGACTGACTTCTCCCAACCTTGATTCACCACTTAAAAAAATGGCAACACATTCACCTTCCTCATTCAGCTGGTATGCATTAGAGTTGCAGAGAAAGAGATTAAGCTGAGCTTGAACTGAAGTCTGAAGTCAGTATTCAACTCCCTAAAACCCTCTAGCTATCTGAGACATCCCTTTCCAGTCTTATTGGTCAAAGTAGCCTTCAGAAGCTTATGCCCAAAATGGCTCAAATGTATCAAAGCCTCTGTTTGATGAGGAAATTTCCCAACAAGTAAAAAATAAGGCCATTTCATCCTGGTGAAATAAAGCCCCCTGTTGACTCATTAGCTCAGTATAAGGTTTTCACCCTAGCCAGAATGACAACAGTCCATTTCAGAATTTACTCCCTTCTCTTCCTGGAAAAGAGATTTGTCTTCATGTTCTTGACCTTTTCACTGTTTTCAAGGTAGTTGCTCACAAGATGCCAACACCATTGCAAAAATGTGTGAAGTTTGATCTTGTTCCTCCATATCTGAAAAGCACAGGTCAATCCTCTTATCTGTTCTGTGGCATGATGCACATATTGGGGTTTTGGAAGATTGGTTTATGGCCAGGTACTGCCAAGTCCCCCTCCCACAGACAGTCCCCTTTGACCTCATCCTAGTGTGGCTCACTGGTTAGAGGAGGCATACCCTGAAGCAGAGGTCAGACCCGGGACCAGGGTTCAATTCCCGATGCGGCAGGGTCTTGAGCCCAATTGTCCACAGACTCGATAATTCTCGCTTCGGTGCCCACTCTAATCACGGGTCCACACTCTGCAACTCTGGGCATTAGCTTGCTTAATCTCCACAACGGCCCCCCCGCAGCGGGATGCCTGGCTTTCACCTTGGGGATGCCCAGTACGGGTTATCTCATGGAAAAAAGCCAGGATGGGTTCCCAAGGCAAGTGCCGAGATGCCCTAGGGTAAGTTGAGCGCTATATAAGAACACACATTCATACATACATACCTTGTTGACCTAGGGCAACCACAGATCCTCCACTTCCCCCAAGGCATCAATGGAAACAGCACACCATGGCTTGGATTAAGGGTTTTAAAACCCTAGCCATTTCATATTAATAACAAAACATTAATTTTCATATTTACAATATTTACAAATTATGCTGGAAAGTCTGGTCCATTACATTGTATGTACAGTATTCCAGTTGGCTAACCTTAACATGTTTCTAATACATAGCCATTCCTGTCATGAGCGAAATGATCATTCTTTTACTGCTTATCCCTGTTTGAGCCTACGGCAAGGTCAATAACTGGTCCAAGATCGTGCTAGGTGAACTGCTGCAAGCTTCCTCCCTGTGGCACGGGACATGGAAACTGCAAGACAAACCAAAGATAAAATCAGATGTCCGTAACACATAGAAAACCTTTACAACATATGAAGACGCACATAGTGCTTGTAACAGTCTGAGGACCACCTACCAATCATTTGAATCGCGCTCTCCAATAGGCCCCTGGCCGTGGCCTCAGTGGCAGATCCCATCCGAAAAGAGTGGGTCCCAAACCTTACTGGGTCCAACCGGCCGCCTTGAGGGCCGCACTCATGACTCTACTGAACTGAAATTTAGTGAGTGGGGTGCCATCACCGTGCATTAATAGTGGGCCTCCTGCGCTCCATGGCCTGTGTGCAAGGAATGTTTCCATATTGGTAATGGGGCAGCAAACACTCCCCTCTGCTTTTTCCAATATAACTTGGTCCCCTCTACTGTCCTGATCGGTCTTAGGCCTGGCGATAGATACAAATAGTGATTCCCCCTGCACCCTAACGTGGCTGAATTGCACCCCGTGCCAATCCTGTTTATTCTTTGCTACCAGTTCCCCTACCCTGAAAGCGCCATAGAAAGCCACAGTAAACGCTGCTTTAAAAAGAAGCATTTCCTCCAATGATTTACAAACCTGACCTAATGCACCAAGTAATGCTGCCAGAGTGTCGATCCCTATTCGGCGCATAACGTCTGGCTGGGGACCTTGCAAGCTCTGCCCCTCCCTTAGAGCTCTTTGCACTAGGAATGTGTTAGTGGGATCACGCTTGCCCTGCATTTTTGCAAAAAAGGAGACTGCTGCTATGTGGCACCTTGCGCATGCCACATAGCGCCCCTGTCCTTCATTGCGCTCAAAAAAGAAACAACCGCCGATGATTCATGTCATGCCCCTTCCCATTCTTCTGCCAGGAATTTACAGTGAGCCCCAAAAGCCCCTTTATAGACCTGGCTGGTCCTGAGTGCTAGGCTAGCTGCCACGAGGTCCGATAGCTGGGGGCACCAAGCTGCCAAAGCTGGTCTGGGAAAGGCGTTGGGTTCTACTGCTCCGGGATGGTGGGACCTGAACACCTGCATCTTAAAGCGAGAGAGTCTATCAGTGGCATGATTCAACACACCTGGGACATGTTTTGCTTTAAACAGTACATTTAACCTCATGCATTGAAGTATTATTTCCTTCAACAGCCGCAGTATAATTTTACACTTAGCCGATTGGTGGTTAATGCACTTCGCCACTGACATTTTGTCAGACCAAAAAACCACAGATTGGTTCCTCAGCTGCTCTGGCCAAATGAATAATGGCACTAGGATGGGGAACAGTTCCAAAAACCCAATGTTACCTGCAAGCTCGGACTCCACCCACCATGCTGGCAAACGCTTTGTCGACCACGCCGGGCCTAGAATGGCACCAAAACCCTCGCTACCTGCTGCATCGGTCATCAGACCCATCTCCAGGCTGGATCTGGTTGGGCTGGGCCACACTACTTTGCCATTGACATCACACAGGAATGTCATCCAAATAAGCATGTCCTGCCGGATCTTGCAAGACAACCTGGTGTGGTGATGCTTTTCCTTGAGACCTGACATTGCACAATTGTGTGTGAAAATGGCCCCACCATGGGAATAATTGTAAAAGCAAAATTCAACTGTCCCCCATTTTTTTGCAGCTGGTGTAGGGTAACCTTCATACACCAGAAGGAGCAGGGAGTAATAATACGCTTATATCTTGTGGTGGCATGTGCTGTGCGTGCTAATACACCCCAGCGTAGCCACCCGTGGGGTGGAGAAATCGGGTGGGGGAAGACAACACAACACCCCTTTAAAGTCCAGCGATTTCAACGCGCCAGGTATGCGATAATCCTTCCTTATCTGACTATAGCACAATCACAACTGTGGCCAAATTCGTGCGACTACTACTAAGCCTGTAATTCTTAATGCTTTAAAGAACACGGTCTGGTCCACTACTGGAGAGATTAACCACATAGGAACCCCTCTGGGCCTGCGGCTCCATTAAGATTCTCAGGTATGCTAATGCTGGGTTGCTGCCTGTCTTGACAAACTCTTTCATTATACAAGTCGGTGACCCCATTTCTGCCAATCTACTCTTTGTAGGATCCTGACCCATGCGGCGGATTCTCCTTCTATCAAATGACTATGTTCCATTGATAAGGTAAAAATTCTAATGTGCCTCCTGCCAGTATTTGCTGTCATTTAACACCATTGTTGATAACAAATTTGGTTACGTATTCGACAGGTATATTGCACGATATCAAATATCCCGTGTATTGCTGCTCCATCTGCGATATCTCATCTCCAGTGAGTTCCTTGTTAAATTTTTTTAAGAGACCTTGATTTACTTGTGTAACAACTGTAAGGGTCTACTATGTTTTCAGTCATTATATTGAGATCCTCAAACTCATTTTGATACCATACATACTGGTATAAGCAACCTTAACATGACACTTGGTACTGTTTATTTAATTAGGATCGGGTCATGATATCACCCCTCTGTGGTGTCCAACCTACCATCGGTTGATACCTGGTGTTTTCCAAATGTATATATTCCTCTCATTGCTCTGGTTTCAATGATTGTGTTTCCACGGTAATAGTTCCCTCATCGACCATTTATAACTATTTTATGAGTAACATGACCACTATTAATACCGATCTATTAATTTTCTATACAGATCTATTGCCCCCTTTCTCGTCCCTGTCCTGATGAAGACACTCTAGCAAGGTTCCACTGTATGCCTGCATCAATTTGGGTCGAAACGTCAACACTCCTTCCTATCTTCAGCCTCTCTCCCGATTTATCATTTGTGATTTTGTTCTTTAGAGGCATGAGTTTGTTTAATCAATTTATGAATTGTTATTTTTAGTTTGTGTTAATTAACTAATAGTTATGTTTTATTGAGGTCATAGTGACCATTGTCTCATTACTTATCCAGTCTTTTCACTTTCCAACCACTACCCTTCCCTTTCCATCTTATTAGGGGCACTAATTGCGATTAATTATTGATGCATTTTATGAATACTTTTTATGGTACACGTTGTGATTAAAAACAATGTTGTTATATTCTCTTTGAATTTATTCAAGTATTTTTTCATTTATGATCTATTTGCTTTAGTATCTGGGACCACTTTGTTTGCATCACTTATCTACCCAGGTCCCAGCGACTTATTGGGTCAACCCGTGTTTTTACAGCACATGAGTTGTTGTATACAGCCTCACGGTTGCTGTACACTGACTGCCGGGATAGGGAACTATTCAGTTCAGTTGGGCCTTTTAACCGAAGGTCTGAACGATTATGGTAAACTAGTAGCTGCATTGTGATTGGTTACAGTCCGGTGAACCCAGTGGACATTGGATCTGTGATCTGGGACCCAGCCTTTTCCTGGTTGATGGGAGCATGGGAATGAAGGGAAACTGGTGACTGGGCTAATGTTAGAATGCATGGCTCTGGCATATAGGGTGCGCTGCTCGTACACTGTGGGTAGTGCCATAGAGGGTCCTGGTACTGGCCCAGAGGGAGCCGTGTGGGGAAATACAGGGTACTGGCATACAGGCAGCTGGTCCCTGGCATACTGAGACATATATCCGGCGAGGCACCAGATGCAAACTTTGTAGGTTCAACAAACCTACTGTTTCTCGCCATCTTTTGAGCTTTCGCACTTTTGGCCTGCAGCATTGTACCGTCTATCAGTTTGCACCAAGAAGGCCACCCTTGACCCCACCAGGTAGGTCGCTCCCCCTCCGCACAGCACCGCCTGTGTCTCCCTGCCCCAGCTGCCGCTGCTGAGAAAGTTCCAGGCCCTCCAGTACTTGCAGGCTACCACCTGCACCTCATCCCTGGTGGCCAGTGGTAGGCCGTAGGTAGGTAGGTTTGTTCATCCTCCGCTTTATTGCTTTTATTGTATTGCCTGTATTTTCATTGTTGTGTCTGTGACTGCTGTTGTCAGTCTTCCCCAGCTGCCTATACGTGGTCCGTGCCCCTTTTTCTTCCCTCTGTTCTCCTTGCTGTCCCCGTGCTCTCTCTGTCCGGTCTTTCCTTCTGTACCCCTCGCTGCCCCCGTGTCTCTGTCCGGTTTTCCCTTCTGTTCCCCTCGCTGTCCCCGTGCCTCTCTGCCCATTCTGCCTTCTGTTCTTAGCTGCCCCTGTATTTTGCCTCTGTGCCACTTGTTTTTCTGGTATTTCTGTGCCCTTTTGCCTTCTGTGCCACTCGTTTCCCCTTGTTTTTGTGCCCCTTTTGCCTTCTGTTCCACTCGTTTTTTTTGCCCGTCTGCCTACTGTGCGACTCGTTTTTTCCCTTGTTTTTGTGCCCCTTTTGCCTTCTGTTCCACTTGTTTTTGTGCCTGTCTGCCTCGTTTTTCCCTCTGTTTTTTGTGCCCCTTTTGCCTTCTGCTCCACCCGTTTTTTGTGCCCTTCTGCCCTCTGTTCCACTCGTTTTTTTGTGCCCTTCTGCCCTCTGTACCACTTGTTTTTCCCCTCGTTTTTGTGCCCCTTTTGCCTTCTGTTCCACTCATTTTTTTGTGGCCTTCTGCCTTTTGTTCCACTCGTTTTTTTGTGCTCTTCTGCCCCACTCGTTTTTCCCCCCGTTTCTGTACCCCTTTTACCTTCTGTTCTACTCATTTTTTGTGCCCTTTTGCCTTCTGTGCCACTTGTTTTTCCCTCCATTTTGTGCTCCTTTTTCCTTCTGTTTCCTTCGTTGTCCCTCACCGATCTCGCCGCTGCATCTCCTTCGGCCCGCCCCCCCTGACGGCCCACTGCCCATTCGCTGCCCCCGCCTCCCAGCTGCTCCTCCCTCCCACCTCCCCATATATGCCGGCCGCTGCGCGGCCATGCCGCTGGCGCGTCGAAGATGCGCCTAAGGCAAGCCCCTCTGCGCCTGTCCGTGCCTGGACCGCGCCCAGCGCCAGAACCCCTAGCCCCTGCACCCGCCACAACGACCGCTGCCACTACAACGCCAGCACTCTGTATGCTCGCAACTCCAGACAGAGCCACACCTGCTTCAAGGCCGCCCCGAAACGCACCCACTGCTCCTTCACCTGCCGGAACCGCAGCTACACCAGCCTCAGAGCCGACAAACCACCAGCCAAGAAAGACCCCAACCACCTACGTGCATACTACTGAACACCCGCTCCGCACGCAAGCATGCCGCCGAGTCCTGGGACCTGCTGGACACAACATCTCCGACGTCGCCTTCCTGACAGACGCCTGGTTTAACGACTCCTCCGCACCCGACATCGCCATAGCCATCCCAGACGGCTACAAGATCACCCGCAGGGGAAACTCCCATTACAGCGATGTCAAAACATCGCGGTGCCATCGCACCGCGACTTTTACCTCGCAGGGTCAATAGCATCACATGCATTTACTAACCATGCTACAACGGTGCGATGACATTAGCATCGCAAGCATTTACAACGGCCAATGCATGCTGGAGATCACGCCTAAATAATTAAATAATTAAATTATTAGACGTTTGAATCTGTGTCTGCGTTTTCTTTACTATCTTTTACGGTGAGAGTTTCTGCTATCCGCACTTTAACCACTATCCAATTGTGAGAGTTTCTACTATCCACGGTGAGAGTTTCTGCGATCCACAGTGAGAGTTTCTACTATCCACAGTGAGAGTTTCTGCGATCCACGTGAGAGTTTCTGCGACGGTGAGCGTTTCTGCTATCCACGACCCACCTCGATTCTAGGGTTCAGGGCCTGTATTCGATTTGCGTTACACCTCTTTTCCACCCTAGCTGTAAGGTATACTAGTGGGAAATGTGGTGGGGCTCAAAGACCGCGTTGTACAGACGCGCAATTTAAAAGTCTGCGAAGTAAGATGCTTGCCAATAGGAATACCGCATTAGCGGCGCTACAGCATGCGATGTAAAAAATGCCGCAGTGATACACCTTTCGATGTTTTTGCCGCGTTGTAACAACGTGCGAAGTGAACGTTTGCGATGTATCGCCATACAACCCATCCGCAGAGACCGCACCAAAGGAGTCGGAGGAGGAATCGCCATCGTCCACAAAAACAGCATCAGGGTCTCGACTAGCACCGGCGACGCGCTCAGCACCGCCGAACACATGCATTTCCAGATCCACACAGACCCTAACTCCACCCTCAGAGGCACCCTCGTCTACCGACCCTCCGGACCCCGCCCCCAGTTCAGCGACTCCATCGCCGACTTGATCAGCACTATCTTGAAAACAAATATTTCCTAGGTTCAAGAACAAGATTAATTATATTTAATAATCAGGCGATTAACACAAATGAACAGTTTCGGGTTGTTAGTATTCATGTTGTTTTAATTTAGCTTACTTTGTCTATTTTCCACACATTTTATTTTTTCAAAACGAATTTATGTTCCCTAGTAAACGATGTTCAAACAGCATATGTGATACTTTCCTGAGTATCTAAACAGGTCTTTTGAGATTTCATGAAAATGGCGTGATGCAGTTTTAAGGGGACAGGCGCGGTTCCACTTATGCCAGGAAACACGCAGTGCGCCTAGGTGTATGACATTGAGAGTAGCAGCACAACGAAGCTGAGAGGCACTGGAAACCCAAAAGCAATAATGTGCTGGGTGGATGGTTTTTAAAAACAATATTTAATTACTGTACTACCATTTTGGGAAACGGTTCGGTTACCTTGTTGCAACAAAATGTAAGCACCTGTGGAACAATTTTAATAGCGCACAAACAAATCTTTTGCACATTGAAAGTACTTGCGCAGAAATGTGATGCAGTAACTGCAGCAAAACAAGTCTAACCATCTGTACGTTTTAAATAGCAATGAGTCATGCATTGCACGGACTAGAGATAATACCAAAACAAACAATAACCAAGGGCAACAAAAGTAGGTCAAGCAGCGTTCATAAACCTCAGCTACAGCGTGAAGTAATAGTGAACAAAATGGCCGTACTCCTGGGGAAAGAAACAAGCATGAGGAAAAGCAAATGGCTGCAAAGGCTGAAGGCCGCACGTTATAAAACAAAAGGGGGAGAGTCAGAGGGTGGGAGAGAAACTAAATTATGGTGAACAAAAAATACATCCGCAGGCAGAGGACTCTTTATAAAGCATGGAAATAAGCAAGGAGACCTATGCCCAAAGTAAAGTATACCAAGGGCAGCTACTTATAACAGTTCATATCCAACTCCATCTATATCTAACAAACATTATCACATCATCACACACTATATCTTTATGGATATTATGTTACAAAACAGTAGCATAATGCAAAGAGACTGCCCCTTCCTTGACCTCACACTAACTTCCACCAGCTCCCCAATATCCACAGGCTTTAGACCCTAAAGGCTGGGAGCCCCTCTGCGCCGCAGGGACTGCAGAGGGCTGATGCGTGTTACAAAAAACACCACGGACCAAGCTGAAGAGATGCTTCCCAATGTCAACAAGCATTTGCAATGCAATAGGTCTCGCATTATTAAAGTTTGAGCTATTGGTGTTGCCTTATTTAGCAATGCCAATAGCTCAAACTTTCATAATGCGAGACCTATTGCATTGCAAATGCTTGTTTTATTTCACACTGTGCAATTCTGTTTTCCTGGAGCACAATAAAAGAAAAACATTCATAAAATGCTGCAATTACTGCAAAAATCTGAATGTTTAGGTGAAAGCTGGCATTTTGGACGCATGCATGAGTACGTCCAAATCTGGCCAATTGCAATGAGGCTCTACTTAGGGCGTCCGTCTTAAATCTATGAGACCCAAATCCATGCAAGATTTTCAGCATAACACCAACTATGTAAATAGGTTCCATCCAGCTTCATTATGCGCAAATTTATTTTATGGGGCTATTTCAATAGTCCTGCCAGGATCCGGCCCTTTTAGGCCTACATAGGACATTTCTGCTCTAACTGTATTCTGTGACATGTATGGTTTTGAGCACCCATTTATTAATGTGAAAAAAAACAGTGTATGTTTAACATAATTTGTCGCAAAAATCATGATTTTCAGGAAAATGCATCAAAGCAGAATTCTTTACAAGTTGCAACCTTTTCTATAAAACGTTCTTGAAGGTTGCAGAAGAAAAAACAAATCTTGGCAGTATAAAACGCACCAAATGTATATGCTCCTTAGGCACAGTAACTCAATCAATCAGTCATTTCTAAAGCGCACTACATACCCGCGAGGGTCTCAAGGCGCCGGGGGTGGGAAGGGAGGGGTAGTGGGGCGCTACTGACCGAACAGCCAGGTCTTGAGTATCCTCCTGAAGGTCAGCAGGTCTTGGATGTGTCGTAGGCTCAGTGGGAGGGTGTTCCAGGTCTTGACAGCGAGGTGGGAGAAGGATCTTCCACCGGTGGTTGTTCTTCGGATGCGCGGGATGGGACATGGCAAGTGAGAGGTCGGCGGAGCGTAGCTGGCGGTTGGGGATGTAGGAAAGCCATCTGTTGAGGTAGACTGGGCCGGTCTTGTGGAGTGCCTTGTGTGCGTGGGTGAGCAGCTTGAAGGATATCCTCTTGTTGACGGGGAGCCAGTGCAGGTTTCTCAGGTGGGGGTGATGTGGCTGTGGCGTGGTACGTCGAGGATCAGTAGTGCAGAGGCGTTTTGGATGCGTTGTAGTCGTTGATGAGCTTGGTCAGGCTCCCGCGTAGAGGGCGTTTCTGTAGTCGAGTCTGCTACTGACGAGGGCCTGGGTGACTGTCTTTCTTGTTCCTGTCGGGATCCATCTGTAGATCTTGCGGAGCATGCGGAGGGTGTTGAAGCAGGAGGAGGAGACGGCGTTGACTTGCTTGGTCATTGAGAGCGTTGAGTCGAGGATGATTCCCAGGTTGCGTGCGTGGTCAGTGGGTGTCGGGGCTGCCCCCAGTGCCGTCGGCCACCAGGAGTCGTCCCAGGCTGAAGGGTTGGAGCCGAGGATGAGGACCTCCATCTTGTCCGAGTTCAGCTTCAGACGGCTGGTCTTCATCCAGTCGGCGACAGCCTTCATTCCTTCGTGGAGGTTGGCTTTGGCGGTGATGGGGTTCTTGGTGAGGGAGAGGATCAGCTGAGTGTCGTCGGCGTAGGAGATTATGTTGAGGTCGTGCTGTCGGGCTACGTGTGCGAGCGGGGTCATGTAAATGTTGAACAGCGTCGGGCTGAGGGAGGATCCCTGGGGTACGCCACAGATGATCTCGGAGGCTTTGGAACGGAATGGGGGGAGGCGGACGCTCTGGGTTCTGCCCGAGAGGAAGGAGGTGGTCCAATCCAGAGCCTTGTCGTGGATCCCTGCAGCGTGGAGGCGTGTGCGTAGTGTGCGGTGGCAGACGGTGTCAAAGGCGGCAGAGAGGTCTAGGAGGATGAGTGCTGCGGTTTCGCCGATGTCCAGCAGGGTCCTGATGTCAGCGGTGGCGGCGATGAGGGCAGTCTCGGTGCTGTGGTTGCTGCAGAACCCTGACTGGGAAGGGTCCAGGATTCTGTTTTCTTCGAGGTATCGGGCTAGCTGTCTGTTGACGTTTTTCTCGATGACCTTGGCCGGGAAGGGGAGCAGAGAGATGGGCCGGAAGTTCTTGAAGTCTCTTGGGTCTGCCTTAGGTTTTTTGAGTAGGGCGTTGATCTCGGCGGGTTTCCAGATCTCTGGGAAGGTCACGTTCACGAGGGAAAGATTGATGTCGTTGCGCAGGTGGGGTGCGATGGAGCTGCTTGCTCTGTTGAAGACACGGGAATGGGTCTGACGGAGAGCCGGAGTGGATTGTGCGCATGGTATTGATGGTGTCATCGATACTTACGCTGGCCCAGGTTAGCAGGGGTTCGTGGTCGTTGGTGTTGGAGAGTTCCTTCATGATGTTGAAGAGCTCCTTGCTATTGAGTGGATTGTTGTCAAGGCGGTCTTTGAAGGAAGTCCTCTTGGCCGCCCTGATGAGGTAGTGGTGGTTGCGGATGGCGTCCTTGTGTGCTGCGTGGCTGTCCGGAATTTGTTCACTGTGCCATTTCTTCTCTAGTTTTCAGGAGGCTTGCTTGGAGGCTAGGAGTTCTGGGGTGAACCAGCTGGCCCTCTTGCTTGTGTCTCTGTGGGGGGGTTTCTTCAGCGGGCGAGGGTGTTGGCGCAGTCCTCGATCCAGCGTCTGAGGCTGTGGACAGCCTCGCCGGTGTTGGAGGGTTCGGTGGGTGAGCTGAGAGCAAGGTTTGCGTGTAGTTGGTCTTCTGTCATTTTGCTCCAGCAGCGGCAGGGGATCTGTTGGGTGCGGTGGGCTTCTGGAAGGCGGAGTGGATGCAGCAGTGGTCAGTCTAGAGGAGTTTGGTGGTGTGGCTGACGGAGACGTGTGGGCTTGAGGAGAAGATGGGGTCGAGTGTGTGGCTGGCAGAGTGGGTGGGCATTGTGACTAGTTGCTTCATTCTGAGGTTGGCGAGGTTATCGATCAGGGTTGTGGAGTGGCTGTCGTTGTTGTTCTCAAGGTGAAAGTTCAGGTCTCCGAGGAGGATGTAGACGGTGGAGGTCAGAGCGTGCGTGCGTTGGTATGATTGTGCGATTGGAAAAATATTGATTGATGCACAGAACATCATTTTTAACATCAAATATGTTTAGTTTTTGGAACAGAGTGGTATTTGTTAGATTTTTTTCCTCAATAAAACAGGAGCATTACCCTACCCTTCTCCTGAACTGGCTTCGTTTTCTTTTTCCTAATTAAATATATTTTTACAACCAATATCTGTTGCCTCCGTTATGTTTTCTGGCACAACACAGCCTCCTTTGATCCTCCCCTTCTGAATCACATGGGCAGAACAACAAAGGTAGGTGCTAGATTTTGTTTAACACTAAGAATTTCAAACATATCTCTAGTTCAGGTTGTGCTAAAGAAGTAACAATTTCAAAGTGAATTTCCAGCACAATACAAGTTTTATGGTGGAAAGTAAATTGGGGGAAACAAATTGCATCGATGTGTATCACTTTTGTGGTGCAGACACGGCGCAAAATCTTGCTGGCCACATTATGCTGCATTGTTCTCTACTTTTTTGGCTGTTTTGACCTACATGGGTCCTCTCATTTTGTGCAATTGAACTTATTCACATAACCTGTAAAGTGCTCTGAAACCTTCGGGTCTAGTTTGCACTATATATAAAACTCAAAAGAAGTAAAATCCAGGGCACAAGTCGAGAGTGGAGTCCACCCACTATTTTAAGGGTGAGGACTCTGTCCCTCCTACCCGGGCCAAAAGAGGCTGAGATGTGTCACCCTGTACAGCCGCACTGCAGCTGGTTCCATTTATAGACATTTTAAGTGTGTAACATGGCCTCTGGATGTTTTCAGCCCAACTTCCTACTAGTATAATTCCATTTATAGGTCCAGTGAGCAGGAGATATTTTGTATCTCTTATATGAGAAGTATTCGAGAACTTCACAACATAAAACTTTTACCTCCTAATAAAGACCCAACACTTCTTGTGTACTCTCTAAAGGCAGATTCAAGTTGTAATACCAAGTTCCACACTTCTTTTTATTAACAGTGTCCCTTTCACCCATTTCTGAACTCTTTTAACAATTGATCTGTGAAAAACCTACACACGATGTACAAAAAAAGAAAACAAAACAAGGTTCTTTTCATATTTGTAATTTTGAATTGCTTTTTTTAAAAGTGCCAGTTCAATTCTAAGTGGGAAATATTATAATGGTTTAACATTACTTATTGTTTCGTCATTGGGAATTACATATATCTGTTATCACCACTCAATGCGTATTCTCTGACCCCCTATCACTGGTCCTAACTGATAACTCCTTGATCTGTGATTAAAAACGATGTCCTCTACTGTATTCATAACCCTGTTGCATTGGGCTGTCTCTCACGTCTTTCACCTACTTCACTCCAGTCACATTACATTTAAATTCATACATTCTCTGTGCATGGGTTTTACAAGTCAGACAGTTCACCATCCTAGGGGGCTATTGTTAGGACTTTTTGTAAGCCCTACACAGACCATCTGAGTCAACCCACTTATATCCCCACAAATTTCACATGGCATCTTATAGGAAACAGGATAATTGGATAAGATCACCCGATCCCTCTTGATAACCTTCAGTACCCTTTCTTCATCCCGTCCTGAGCAAGGGATTCTATGGCCTAAATGCTTGACTTTATAGTTAACTGTGGCACAAAATGTGGTGTATTGCTTTTTAAAGCATATTAGCATGAATTAAATTATTTATTTAAAAATGTGCATATAGCACGCAGGCAGTGAAAAGAATTTGGGCGCTTTACACTATACACTGACAACTGTGTAAATAATGACCTCAGGTGTTGGGCTGGATATGTCCCCTGCATGATTCCCAGGCCCGCGTGCCCAACTGCATGTGTATTTGGTATTCTGACTTTTTTATTTTGACCATAGCGTCATGCTAATCTACTGTGTGTGCAGAGGCGTAGACCTGTCCCTTACTATGGAAGGTAATGGATTTATACTATGACCTTGAGTGGCGAACCAAGGGTGCCTCTTTGTGGACAGAGGACTCCTGTGGTGGGTTTAGCACATAAAACCAGTAGTGGCAACATGCCATGTTTATTGAAATTGATCTTGTGACCAAACCCTTTTTATCTGTGTAATTGAGGGTGTGACCTACAAACCCCTCTTATGTAAAATTACTCGATTAGGTATATGCTTAGAAATTGTATTGCCACCCAATATCCATGTTGAGTGCATGTATGTGTGTAGCATGTGTGCAGTTGAAGGGGTTTGTGTGCAAGTGAGCCCGAGTACTGGAGCCAGTGGAATGCTCCTAACTTAACATGACACAAGATAGAGGATGAGGATAGCTTCCCCAAACAGTGGAAGTGTACTGTCGGCATCACTGTGCCTGCAAGGGGGAGATTTAGACATTGAAGTGAGGAAGTTGGAGACCAGGCTGTTACCTTTAAAACTCCAATGAGGGCCTTTATTAGCAAGGGGTTAATGATTAGTTCACTTCGATTTCGTTGATGATAGGGGTGCAGGTGGGACTGTAGTTTTTTGTTATGTTTGGATATTACTTTTTTAGGTCCGGTCTGCCCTTTTGTCTATCCTTCTTGCTACATAAGTTAGAAACCTCACAATTCTTAGTGCGTGTGTTGTGGATTCTCCAGTCTTGGGATGGTTTCAGTGCTACCCTGCTGTTAAAAGCATCACTACACAGAGATGGTGCCCGGAGCACAGATTGAGAAGGCCACTTGAAAGGAGAACCACCCAGACTGTTTCTGAAGATAAAGATGCTGGATTCACAACCCTGACTAGAAAATGTCCATAAAGGTGACAAAATCGTATGCAGGCTCCGAAATGATAACTGTAGATGAAGGAGTCGAGGAAGAGGGCTAAGGCACATTAGGGTTAGCACCAGACTTAAGTAGTGGGGAGGGAGGTGAGGGGAGCAAAGTAGGAGCACTAACGGCATGAGAGAAAATACAGAGGAAAGTGGCGGAAAAGTAAGAGCGTAAAATTCTCTGTAGTCATGCCAGTGATCGTATCGCCAAAAAGAAATGAAGAAGACAAAAGTAGCAATGTATCTTAAAAGTTGAAAGGGCAGTGGTGGAAGGATAAGCAGAGGAAGGTCTTAAAAGAGTGCAGAAGATTGGTATGGCCAGGAGGAGAGAAGGAGATAGGTCAGTAGAACTACAAAGGAATAACAGAGGATGAGGCTGCGAAGAAAATGAAATTGAAGACGATCCAACAGGAACAAAAAAGCACAGGAACCGTGGGTTTGGAAAGAAGACTGTGGAGAGTAATGGTACTGCTAGTATCAATAATAATACAAGTAGTAGCTATTATGGACTTTATGAACTACTGGACTTGGAGAGGAACTAGTATCAGTAGTTGCAGTAGTAGCCACTATTTATATAGTACTTTTACTAATATGCGTACTAGTACTCATTGTCATGTATTGGAAGTAGTAGCTGCAGTATTTAATAGTCCAGTACTGGAAGTAGTAGCAGCAGCTAATGTTACTATTACTGATCAATATAGCACCAATAGTAAAGGTACGTTTAGTAGTTGTGGTAGTGAGGCAGGACTACTTTAAGTAGGAGAACTATTTCCTTTATAAGTGCTTTGTATTTGTTCCTTCAAAAAATGTTTAAAAATTAGATGAGCTTGATCTCTTCATCAGGTACTGTTAGCTGTCAATAATTTCAGCCAGCAGCTCCTGGTAAAAGTCGGCTTTCCATTTAGGCTCTTGAATTGTATTATGTTGTGCTTATATTTATTGTCAGAGTATCATTTTTAAACAAGCATTTCAATCCTGAAAATGGTGGTCATGCTCATTCTTGTAGATTTTTGAATTCGCAATTATCTGCTTGCCAAGGAAAACCTTTTCAGTATCACAAGCAATGCTGTAGCTTATTGACAGCTATCATATTTTGCACGACTCCCTGTCTGCATGTGAGTGGAATCCTCACCTGTGCACAAGCGAAGTTCCTTAAATACATTATTTATCTACTGTTGAAGACTCTTGTAAGATTCTACTGGGAGCTGCAGTGTTAACACCACTCTCCCTGGGTTCAGCATTATTTATTGAAATAAACCTATTCTGCTTACCTGATCAACAACTTGGCGACGATCGAAGCTACTCTGGTGTTGTTGGATCCACATCCTCTTGGCTGTTAGAGTGTCCCTTCCTTTGACTGCTACCTGTGCCTCAGTTAGTCATCAACATTGGTATTTATTATTGGTAAAAGCAAGTGACCGTTGGCACCTAACAACCTTGTTAGCTCTATGTGAGTTTGTCTTTAGTGAGGTAACTTCCTGCAGCTTAAGAAATACATCCTTTCATCACATGACAACAATTGCTTTGCGTGTTTAGGTGAAGCTCAACAGTTCAAAGGTTCAGCGTTCTCTTGTTTTTCATAAATTAAAGTGCATGGGAGATGTGCATACCTTTCTTCCATTCGCAGCCACTTACTAGAGTTTTATTATACTATTTGCACTGCAGTGTTGTACAAACCATCTGACAAAAGTCTAGTGTAAGCAATTTGTTTTTTATCAGTCTTCATATAGTTGCTAATCTAATTTTGAATCTGGATCTGCAATTCAGAATACTACAGCAGTAATTAATTGAACTTGATACTTGCACATTTTGTCAAGTTTAAGTATTACCTTTTACAGTATTCTTTACAATTTACATATTATTTATTTATTACCACTACATTTGATGCTGCATTAACTTGTTTCTTTTCCTGAATTTGATGTTTGTTAAGCATATTGAACTAGTTATCAGATGTCACCCCAAAACTATCCAGGAAAAACATCTTCCTTTCAAGACACTTACTTTATCTGAAGCGATTGATGCTGCTAAAATGATTGAATCATCTCTGGCAGAGTTAACAGATCATAAGGAAAAAGGCAGAGGAAGTCATCCTTAATGTTACAAGTAAAATTCAGACCAAGTCATCAACATCACTTCCTTCTACAAAGTCTAACAAGTTTGTGGTTCCTATTAACAAATATCGAGCATGCTGTTGTTGTGCTTCTACTCGGCATGCTGTAGATTTCAAGTTTTGTCCAATAATTAAGAAGACCTGCAAACTATGTGGTGCTATGGGTCATTTAACAAAAGTATGCATGAAGAGAAGATTCCAAGTAAATGAAATTGACGAATCTTTGAAAGACAATAATCTGCAGAGCGGTCTAAAGGATTTGATTTCAAATATTGATGAATTTGATTTACGATCTGAAAATCCCAAATGTAGGTTTGAAAGATCATATTATCAGCATATTAGTGGACTCAGAAGCCGATATTATACTTTAAAAAAAATTTGAAGATCCCACCATCACAACTGGATCTTTTTTGTGTTATAGAATTGATCATATTGATTGTTTCTAGTCTAGAATTGTATTTCTAAATAAATGAATTATTGTCAAAATGATTCAGGAAGAAAAAAAGAAATATTTTGAGCAGCAAATAGAAAATTCCCAAAACTCAAGTAGACAATTGTACGAGGTGGTAAAAGCATTGGCAGGGAAATCGGTAGATCTGAGCCCTCCCCTTTCGCAGGAATTCTGTGACGCACTGGCAGGCTTTTTCTTCTCAAAAGTAAATGATATTTACTCTGAATTTTCAGTAACTAAAACCCCTGTTAAAACTAAACCTAAGCAACCAAGTAAGCCTCTTGAGTGCTCATTCTCTCAATTCAGGGAGATATCGAAGGAGGAGACAGCGGATTTCATTAGGCTTATAAAAACGGGCTCAGCCTTAGATCCCTGTCCCCAAACATTTTCTCCCCCGTAACTGACCTGGTTAGTGAAGTCATAACTCAAATCTGCAATGCTATGTTTCATTCAGGGCTCTTTCCGGATAGGTTAAAGAATACCTTACTGAAACCTCTCCTTAAAAAGATTGGTCTAGACAAAACTACACTGAAAAATTATAGACCGATCGCTAGCCTGCCGTTCCTAGCCAAAGTAGCGGAGAAAGCAATGAATAAACAATTGTCAGAATATATCGAACAAAACAGTCTTCTTGATGACTCTCAATTTGGGTTTCGCAAAATGCATGGAACTGAGACAGCACTCATTAAGGCTGCTGACGATATTAGGACCATCAGGGACCAAGGAGGCACAGCGGTATTGGTCCTGTTGGATCTATCTGCGTCCTTCGACACGGTCAATCACTCCATCTTGATTGACCGTGTCGAAGAAATGGGCATTCACTCAATGGCTAAGGCTCTACTGGCTTCTTTTCTGTCGGGTAGAACGCAGGCAGTAACATTGGGATCATTTAAATCTGTTGATCTTGCCCTACCATGTGGCGTTCCACAAGGCTCATCCCTAAGTCCGACACTTTTTAACATCTACGTGTCGGACTTAGCTAGGGTTATTAAAAACTACCGGATGAGCCTGACCACATATGCCGATGATACCCAGTTGGTGCTTGCCATCAAGAATGATGGTGAAGAAGTAGCCGCTCGGTTTCAGGAAGGCATGTTGGCAATTAAGGAGTGGATGGCGGAGAACTGTTCAAGACTTAACTCAGAGAAAACTGAGGTAATGATTTTTGGAAAGTTATCTCCGCTATGGTCTTCAGTCTGGTGGCCCCCCCACTTGGAGCTCTTCCAGTACCCGTTCAAAAGGTTAGGAACTTAGGGATACTTTTTGATGAAAAGCTGAATTTTGCCAACCATGCCAATCAAGTAGCATCGTCAGCCTTTCACAAACTTAGACTCCTCAAAAAAATCTTACCATTTCTTCCAGACAACGCAAGAAAAACAGTGGTGAGCTCCTTGGTTCTTTCGTCCTTGGATTACTGCAATGGATTATTTGCAAACGCTCAAGCTCGGGTGGTGGCCAAACTACAACTTATCCAACATGCAGCAGCAAGGATATTATCTGGCACTCCCAAATTTCAATCTATTAAGCAAGTAATCAGGAACTACCACTGGTTAACTGTGAGAAATCAGATCAGATTTAAAACCTTGTGCCTCACCTTCAAAGCATTAAACGGTCTTGGCCCGGTGTTTCTTAAACAGAAGCTTTTTTTCTATCAACCTAACAGATCACTCAGATCTGAACAGCTGCACCAATTGGCAGTGCCACGGACCAGGACGGTCACATGGGGTGATAGATGTTTTACTAACACCGCCGCCAGACTCTGGAACACCCTTCCGAAGATGATTAGATCTTCACCGTCATTACTTCAGTTTAGAAAACTGTTGAAAACTTGGTTGTTTGACCAATAATTTTCACTGCATCACTTTTGAAGTCCGATAATGTTTATCACAGAGACAATAAGCAGAGTTATAGCGCCAAGACACCCACGGGTATAAGCTGCGCTTTATAAATTTTTAAAATAAATAAATAAATAATGTCTATGTCACTTACTACAAAGAGAAAAAAACATTATGAGATCGGTTCATCAAGTCCTGTTGGATATTGCTTTGTTACTTGATAATTCAGAAAAGGTCTGAACTTTTTTGCTTTTATCTGATGAACTTTTAAAACAGCACAATTTGAACAATATTTCTAATAATGCTTCACTACACAATGTAAATTATCATGACAACACTCTGTTACAGGTTCAGTCACTAGTACAGGATTACAAATAATTTATTAAAATGAAATGGGATTATCGAACGATTTTGAATTAAATATAAAATTAAAGGAAGACGCCATTCAGGTGAAGTGTAAATTAATGAACAAGGACAAGAAATCATCTATCTTAGCATTTAAATGCTTTACAGGAACCAGGTGTAATTGAACCTGTTGATAGTTCTACTTTGCTTTCTCTGAAAGTTATAGCCAAAAAAGAAAAAGAGTTACGCATTTGTATAGATCTTAGGTCACTTAAAAAGAATATTTAGGTTGATGCTCACCCTTTACCCCGTTTTGAGGACTTAATGGTTAAGTTAAATGGTGCAAAGATTTTCAGTAAACTAGATTTAAGATCAGTTTATCATAATTGCACTAGTGTCGTCTTGTCATCTTACAACATTTATTACACCTGATTGTGTTTTCCAGTTCAAGAGACTGCTTTTGTGCTTAGGTTCTGCTGCCTCTGTTTTTCAGAGAGTAATGGAAAAAGTTTTATGTAATGTGAAAGGTGTTCTAATTTTCCAAAATGATGTATTATTTTTGGTTAGGACTCTCAAGAACATATTTACAGTGTGAAAAGTGTTTTTGCTAAATTAAAAAACCATGGGCTGCAGTTAAGATTGGAGAAATGCAGTTTTGGCCAAAACCAGTTAGAATATTTAGGTCACAATGTTAGTGAGAAAGGATTGAGCCCCAAACTCAGTCTAGTTAAAGTCATTGTAGAAGCACCATAGCCAACAAACAAGGTGCAAATTATATCTTTATTCAGCTCATGCAAATTTTACAAAAAATCCCTTCCAAAGTTTGCTTGAATTGCTGAACCTATCACTAAACTGTTAAAGAAAAAAAGTAGACTTTCATTTGGGACATCAAGAAGCATTTGCTTTTGCAATTCCCCCAATTGTAAGTGAATGGCAGTTTTCGGTAGAAAAATTTAGAACATTTGGTAAATCTAGAGGGAAAAGTAATAGGACTAGATTCTGGGAAATATGGGGTAAGAACATAAGGTAGGGTAGGGAGGGACGTCCAATGATTACTTTCTATGCGACAAACCACATTCAGGAGGATCATCATGGTGACTCCATGAGCGATTGCTTCAAGGAATTTGGAGGTTCTAAGGCATGATCTCAATACAGCAAAGGAGGGCAATCCCCTCAGTCGGAAATGTGCGAAACATCCCCAACCAGAGGCACCTCAAAAGACTGGGATCTTGTCTACCCATACCTCAACAATCGCATACATGAGGACAAACATTTTTTTTAAAAGCATTTGCTCCCATCAAATCTGATTTGATTTGTTTCAAAATGCCCCTTCTACAACCATACATTCCAGGTCTTCAAGTTTTTGTTACTGTTGACACCAGTCATAAGGGGCTAGGAGCTGTTGTCACACAAAAATATTGAGAAAACAATATCTTTAATTTCAAGAGCTCTAAAGGGCTCTGATTTATCTTACTCTGTAATTGAGAAAGAAATGGTAGTTTGCGCTTGGGGAGTATACAAGTACAGAAATGTTCTTTGTGGCATTCTTTTTCAACTTTGAACGGACCACACACCATTGATCACATTTTAAATAGTCCAAGTGTCCACTCTAACTTACTGCAAGATTTACCAGACTTTCCACTAAACGGCTAATTTCACTATAGTACATCTACCTGGTTTTACAAAGGGAAGAGCAGATTTTCTTTCAAGATTTCCTCTAGTAGATGAGAAAATGCAGTCGGGCAATGATTTTAAAGAGTGTGTAATTGCCACTATTGATTCTGATGATCAAGCATGTATTCCAAAAAATGAACAGCTGAATGCGTTATCTAGTGATAATGAGTTTAGTGTAGTTTCTCAGTACATTACTCACAGTTGGCCCAAAGGGAGAAATATTTCTGGGGATCCGCAGGGTTTTTCTTTGTAAAATGTCATCAGAATTATCTTAAGTTGACAGAATTTTATTTTTACAGAGGTTAAAAATCAGTTACTCCCAATTCTTTAAGAAACTAGTTGTTAGATTCGGCTCATGACAGGAATTAGAAAAAAAGGTTGTGTGAAAAATACTGATGGTCGAGAATGGATTAGGAGGTTGAACAGACAGTGGAAAGGTGTGAGATTTGTAATAAAGCTGATAAAAATTTAATTGTGAGAACTGCACCCATGGTAGCAGTGGAGATACCTGAAAATGTTTGGGAGAAGTTACCTTTAGAGTTTTTGGGTCATTTTGTTTTCTTTTGATAAGTAGACATTTAAGTAGTTGTCTACAGATCCAAATGGATTGAATTGAAGTTTATTAGGGTTCCTAACACTGAAGAAGTAATTAGTTTGTCTTAAAAGAAAATTCTCACATGAAGGTCTTCTCAAACGTTTTGTCACATATAATGATGTGCAAATTTCATCGGACACCATGTTACAATTTCTAAAAGACTAGAATTGAACATAAGTGTACTAATCTTCATCACCCTCAAGGAAATAGTCTAGTAAAAAGGGCCAACAGATTAATTGGTGAATCAATCGATTAGCTTTAGCCAATAGATTGCATTCTGAAACTGCCCTCAAAAGTCGGATTTCATTTGCACTAGTCAAACCACAATGGATCAAACATGTAAGTTCTGATCTACTGGTATAGTTTGCAAAAGAAAACTGGAAGATTCGGTACCTAAGAAACAAAATTGAAGTTTCTTCAAGCATAATTTATTTAATAAAGTGAGTATCAGAGATTCTCAAATTGGTAATTTTGGTAGAATCAAGATTCCAAGATTGGTCAAGAGAAGGACATTTGAAATAGTGAGCCTATAATAATTATTGATGTGTTCAAATCTGCAGTTTGTGTAGAACGGGTTGTCTGCATGAGAGTGGAATCCTCTCCTATGTGCTAGCGGATTCTATTGCATGCATGATTGAATCACCACTGAAGACAGTTGAATATTGTACTAGGAGCGGCAGTATTAACATCGATCTTCCCGTGGATGCATTATTTATTGGAATAAACCTGTTCCCTTTACCTGATTAGTGAAGGCTCATTCTTCAACAATAGTGTAAATTCTTTGCTAATTATTTGATTTCACCATATCAAAAATTCCATTGTCCTCATCATCTCTTGTAAACAAAGCAACTGTTATATTCACAGAAGTCAACAAGGCAAGTGTACAAAGTTTATTACACAATTATGTGTGCATTTCTACTTTGCTTCCTTTGCAAACCTCCATAAATGAGCGTTTGTGTATTGGTCTTAATTTCTGATGGATACTATTCACTCTGCAGATTCTATTTCTTTGAAATATTCCAGTTGCAGACCGGAATTTGTATTGTTTTACCACACTTCTAGGTCACTCATATCCCAAGAATTCTTCCTGTTTTCTTCGATGCTAATGGATGTAATCGGATACAACACAACATATCTTCTAAGTCCCATAGTTCCTGTTTAAGTGTCCCATTGGCCATACTTTGGACTATGCAACAGAATTTTTTCAAAAGATAACAACAATCTCACTAGTTTAAATTAATTGGACATTTTCTTGTCTTCTTGTAGGGTATATATTTTAGGTTTTTTCGCAAAGAGTAAACTCTTTCAGGGTTTGAGATACAGAACGGCAGTACCTGTAATCAACACTCATGTTGACTGTATGTGGTGCTTAGTTGTCAGTCTAAAATGGAGTGCTTACCTTTGCATCGCTTTAAGGGTTCAATACTCAAACGAGAGGAGGTTAATGGAGTCTAAGGGATGTTTACCACTTATTAGCCAGGATCCTATGAATGTAAGGAACGGGCTAGCTTTCTTGAGTCATGTGTGCTGGACTCCCATTAAAATCCTCTGTCAGGGCCAACAGTGTGAAAGGGAAAGTCTTGACCCTTTCGGTCAGTGGTCACCACCTCTGGGGTTTGGTTACAAATCACACATCACCAACACAGCTTTTCACTAAGTGAGAGAAGGAACACAGACGTAAGATACCATACTTTGAAGTTGGAGTGGCATTTTATTTTCACTTGACAGACAGAAAAATAAACGCGCAACAGTTATATGCTGAAATGCAATTTCTCAAATAAGGTCCAGACTTCACTCTGTCTGGATTTACAGATAGATGACAAATGCTCAAAATATCTTAAAGCAATGCTGAAATGAAAGTTGTACTGAAACTTATCAGAATATCCTACGCTACAGAGTACATGAGTATGGAGCCCTAAGTGAAAAGGGCACCTCATCTAGAGCAGGTCTAGCTCTATAGATTGTATATTTCTATCAGGGCCCAGAACTATGGGGCTAAGGCAGAGAAGGCGTAGGTAGAATTTTAGCTAAGAATAGAACATTTTGCAAATATAATTCAGTGCCTGGTAGAATCTAGGAGTGCACCCAGTCACCTATGTTTAAAGAGCCTGACATACAGGAATGTATCTATGAAGAGAGATAGCTGAAGGGTCAGAGATCTAGAGAGAGATGGGCTATCTGCCCTGGGAAATCCACAACCTGAGAGGGGCGTCGGTCTCCCAAGTCAGATAGGATCGGCTAGCCGGAGAACAGTCCACGCTCATGCAGCAGGGCATCCGCAGGAAAGTTCTGACTTCAGATTTGACGGTTGGGTCTTGTTATACCTCAAATTGAGGAACTAAGGTTCTCTGGTGACACTAGCCTACGCCTTATTCTGTGCAGGCGGTTTGACCACAAGTGTTCCAGGACACCGGAAGGACATCTGTACAGAACATTTTGCTTTGGACACTTCTGAACAGTGAACATTTTGTTTTTCTAAAAGGGACAGGTTGTCACGTACATTTCTAAACTGTGACAGTTGGTCACGTACATTTCTAAACAGAGACAGTTGGTCACGTACATTTCTTCATATCTGCACGTGCTAGACCTTATGATAGGAGCAGAGTATTGCCAGAGGTTGCTGTTTGTACTTGAGCAAGCTATGTTTCAAAAAATAATACTTTTAGCAATGTTTTCAGGAAGCTATACCACGTGTACCAGGGTGAGTGTGTG
Organism: Lissotriton vulgaris; assembly: GCF_964263255.1. Lineage (NCBI taxonomy): Eukaryota > Metazoa > Chordata > Amphibia > Caudata > Salamandridae > Lissotriton > Lissotriton vulgaris. The sequence goes on from NC_141685.1 coordinate 1,690,576,045, forward strand.
GGTGTGAGTGTTGGTCTGGGAGCTGACAGTGGAGCTAACTAATCTTTGAAGGCCTAATTTTACCTTGTTCAGTTCAATGCACAGAAACGTGTGTTTTTAAGCCTTAAGCATAGTGGGCCCTGGGGCCTTTATTTACTAATGGTGACAGCTAGTCAAAAATAGCAAGTTTTCAGATTTCTATCAAGCAGGGCCTGCATCAGACCTTCATCTTACCAAGGCCATTAGAACTCTCCTTTCTGGTGATTTTAGATGGTAGAATGGGACCCTCCATCATCCATCATCTACCCCCTCTTGTTCATTTATGAACACACTCTTAAGTGAATATTTTGTTGATTTTTCTGCCAATGGTGGAATCCATGGCATGTCATTGACATAGCACTTAAAACTTGTTGGGCGTGCAACATTGTCGTCCGACCTAAGTAGTTGGATATACTGTGTTCCTGATTCGTTAAGCAGGCATTCATATTGCCCATCTGCAGTGTTGTGACTCGGTGTGCTTCTACCTGGAGGGAGAGGTGGGGCTGATGGTACCCCAGGGTGTGTGGCAGGTGGTGCTGGATGTGTGCTACATTGTACTAGCTCAATCATTTGTACCTGTTCTCCATTCCCATCCCCAGGAGCCCGATCTATGCCTTCATATTTCGGTATCTGGTAAATCCCTGTCCTAGCATAATTCATCCCTACAGCTTTTGTGCTTAATCTCTTGATACAGTGACTCCCCAGCTGAAAGGCGCAACACAGAAAGACCATAATCCCGACTATAGGTATCATCAGCTTTAGAATAGCAGTTAGCCAGGAGGGCATCCAGTCAAAGTCGAACCAGTTCGTTGGGATAATGTCTGCAGGGGCACCTCCTTCCTCAGTCATTTCTTTTCCCAAGTTAGTCAACTCCTCAATGGCCCTTGATATGGATCCGTTGTCCTCGTCGTTTCCAGGTATGAAAGTGCAGCAGGATTTTCCTATTTGATGACACAGACCACCATCTTTGGCCGTTAGCATGTCGAGGAAGTAGCGATGTTCCAGAACCATTAGTCGTAGTGGGCGCAGTTCTTCCCGAATTGCATTTAGGCCATCCCTGGTGCTGTTGATTGCTTTCATGACTTCATAGCGAGTTACTTCCAGCCAGCGGGCATTAGCCTGAGTTTGAAACATTGGGAATGCCCCTCCGAAGAAAAGCTGGGCCTCGCTGAAGAGGCGGAATTCTTCTGGGACCTGGAAGGATGAGAACAATACGTCCAGCAGCCACATGGGGTGCGAATCGCAAAATTCGGCCGTTTGCGAATGCAATTCACATTTTTGGGATGCATTACCATTTTTGTTTTCGCAATTTAAGAAATCGCAATATTGGTCATCATTTTTTTGAGTGTTTAATAGAAAAGCAGTGCAAAACAACTAAAAGAGCACCAGTGTGGTGCACTCGAGGACAGATAGGCATCTGAGTGGTTTGGTCACATGAAATACATTGGTAAAAAGAACATAACACATGAGACTGTTGACTTCTCGGTGAATATACACATTATGTAAGACTGACTCTTCAGCGCATATGCTATTGTTGATTGCATTCTGAGTAACTTGTCCTAACCAATTTACTGGAAAAGCGAGTGATCAGCTTGGTTCTGACTGCTTTTCATGCTTAAGTTCAAGTTTCTCGAGTTGATCCTCAAAACTACTGCCATGAATAGTCTGATCATATGTGGCGAAGTGTTGTCCTTAAAGTTTTGCAGGGAAGCAATGGTGGTGAGTGTGAGTACAATTAATTGAATGATCTGGGTTCATGCGTCTTATTTGTGAGAAAGCTATTTTCATATGGAAATTTTCAAGTAGCTCTCACTAGAACACAATTAAATTTTTGGGAGGGTTTGGTGAGCAGGCTCCCTCCTCGCCTTGCACTACTTCACAGCAGAACATCAATTTGGTTGGTGTTGGTTCAGTTGAGCGATTTGCTTTGCAGCACTTACATAGTAACGGTAAAACGGTTTTCTGGTGGCATCAACTTTCACCATAGCCTTTCTTTTCTTTCCAAAATCGTAATGGCTTTGATAGTTAAACCTCAATTCCGGAAAGTGGGGTGACGAAATACTAGCTTAACCAGCATGCTCACTTGTCAGCTTTCATTTGGGCTAATGTATCATTCTTTGCAATATTTCTGTGTGGTTGATTAATTGTAAAACATTTTTTATAGAAATTCCTTGAAATGGAACTGCACTCTATCTGACACAACTAACTTTTAATTCTAGCCCAAAACCTAATCTAACCATCTATCCCTACCAGAGCTCCCAAGCGAATTGCAAGCTGTATCCTTGTTATCATGACCTTATGTAATCCTATCAAACAAGGGGAATGCTGTTCCTCTATAACTATATTTAATCCTAACCACAAAGCTGACTGTAGACCTAAACCTGGAGCTTGACCATACAGTAACACAAACCGGACTACAGCTAAGATCCTAACCTTGGCCCTTATTCTGAACCCTACCCTTTACTCTATATAGATACCCTTGCACTTGAGCTAACTCTAATCATTTTCCTAATCCTGCGCACACACACACACACACACACACACACACACCTGTAAATAGGAAGCGAAGTAATACACTATAAACTGGTGGATTTTAAGAACTGTAACTGTAGGATAGTGGCATTCATCTAGGGAGGATTCAGAGTTCAGAAAATTACACAGCTAATTGTCAAGTTCGAAGTCCCAACAAGAGTTCACATACCAGTCAATAGTACAAGATGTCCCAGGTGATGATGGTGGCGGATGAATGTGGCGAAGTGGTGGAAATGAGAAGTGATGCTTATCTAGTTCATGCTGATCTAGTAAATGTTGAAATTGTCAGCTAACACAGTTATAAACCACAAAGTTCCCAATCACTGGAATTGCAGCCCTATAACTCGATTTGCCCTAATAAGGCTTTCGTGAAGCTAGTAGACAGAGGGGGATAAGAGTCACAAGCAGTTCCTAACATACCATTTGATGTGAAAAGAGGGAAGTTTCATAAACGTTCAGGGTTAAACTGATTAAACAATACATTTACATTGAAACTTTAATATGAGATTTGTTCTGTTTAGTTGGATGTGATTTCATGCATTGAAATGGGTGTCTGACCTATTTGATGACTTGTGTACATCGAAATACATTTTGATGTAAATATTTCAAATTTAAGGCACCATCTGTGGTGCATATTTAAAGCATCATAAAATCATGCAGGAAGAAAATTTGATAAGAGTCTCTGCCCCACTACACTTTTCCTCTGCTTTGCAAAATCCATACTGTGAATGTTAAAACAAAACTGGAAAATTTGCCATTCTTAGAAATTAGGTTTTATTTTAATATGACATTTTGCATTGTTGGGATATCTGTAAATTTCCCAGTGAGTGAGTGGGGTTGGATCTTTTTCCATCCCCCAAGAAATCTTGTCATTAATCTTTTCTGTTATAAATATCTTTATTTCTAAGATGGTTCATCAAAGAACTAACCTACTGTGTGAGATTCTGTCAAATACTATTTTCATTTGTAAACTGGTTATTTTGAATATATGAATTGCTACCAATGTAAACAAATTGATGTATATGATTAATTTCTGTCTGATGTATTGCACTCATTCCGCCTGGGTGCAAGTAGCTTTTCATTATCTTTCTGCAAAACATTGATGTTAAAAACAGATTCTGATATTGATTGACATTTTTTTAAATTAATTTCAACATTTTAATACACCTCTTGTACTTATATAAACGTTTTACCCTTGTTCTTTTGCTAGGTAAAAATCATTTTATACCCACTATCTAATTTATAGGAATATTATTTTAGTTTTTAATTATAAATATCCAGTGGCAATTCTATTTCTTAAATGTATTTGTCCGTAGAATACGTGCATGATATTATATTCTATTAGCTGTAAAACTTAATTGTGAATGGTTTTTGACCCCTTAGTCTTTTGGAGTTTTTATCACAATGCATTGCAAGGCTTTATAGTTGAACCCATTAGAGTTCTAGTTATGAAAAACTGAGTATTTTCAAAGCCTGTTTTGTAGCTGTCATCAGGCATGGAGAGTACATGTTGTTAGTTTCTCATTTCACTTGCTCTTCAGGGGGTATTGGTAAAATGTTTTGTTTCTGTTTTGTTATGTTGTTCGAAGGTAGTAATCTACAAAATAAAACTACTTTTTCGTGTCCATTATTATCTGAACTTTCATTTACTTGCCTCTCTTCTTTTTACCAGCCACATTTTTATTTTGAATCTGGATAATATTCTTTCCTTCCCGTATGAAAGATACAACCTCAAATGTATTATATTGAGTAGTCTTTTTCAATTTATATCCTCTGTAAGGCTTTCATTTGCAAATTTCTTCTTTCTAGGTTTTATGTCTGCAAGCTGTGTTGCCTCTATTTCTCCAGTATTAAGGGTGTGTTTCATAGATTCACATGCTTGAATATTCCCCGTCGTCGAAGTGGGAGTCCCACGGTACATAAAATAGCAGTAATATATGCATATATAAATATAAATTACCATAATTATATATATATATATACATACATAAAATACAGTAAAATATCGAAAATTTAAAAGTACCATAGAACAGAATAGGCCCATAGAAAGCCTAAGGGAGAACTCACTTTAGTAACATATCAGTGTCATTATGTATTGGTCCACATTCTAGCCAATCAGGCTGTAGCTCCCTCTAGAACCTTCTCCTCAGAAGCCCAAGTCCTCAGATTTTCTACCGCACGTCGTGTGAAGGGAGTCTCCCTGAGCTCTGCTCAGTTTTTCTTCTTACATAGCTGTTTTTTCTTCTCAGATGTCTTCCTCAAGGAAATCTTTGTTCAAACCATGTCCATCCTGTGGAAAAGTGCATCTCTTTCATGAAGATAGTTTTGAGAAAAAGGAGAGCTGTAGCAAATAAATTATAGCTTATATGCCATATCCTATCATTATCAGGATTTCATATTAGATCAAGTCAAAACAGGTCAACATTAAATAACAACCACTACAAAAACAAATGACAGTTGGTATGAGGGACTAGAGAGGTTGGCAATGCGGGGGGTTGGAACACTACGCCAACCTCTCTAGTCCCTCAAACCAACTTGTCATTTGTTTTTGTAGTGTTTGTTATTTAATATAATCAAATGAAATCCTGAAATTTAACACCTTAGCTGCGTGTAAACATCCCTCCCCAGTGCTGCGCTGTCCATTGGAACCAGTGCTGAATGGACGTCCAATGGTCGTGCACAGCACTGGGGAGGTAGCGCTGCTGACGACCGTTGGCCGTCGGCAGCACTTAAGGGGTTAATATAATCAAATGAAAACAAAACAAGAAAAATACAAATAAACAGAATATATATATTTTTACAAAATTTAATTATTATTGTTGTTTTCATGTTATTATATGTAATGTATTGATACAAGAGTCCACCTCATAGGATATGGCATTTAAGCTATAATTTATTTGCTACAGCTCTCCTTTTTCTCAAAACTACTGTTACTCCCTACATGTAGCAAATGCAATATTAGTAGGGGTCCCCTGTTTTTCCAAAAAATCTCTTTCATGAAGATCCACACAGTAAATGTATTTACTGTCTCTACCCGGACCATGAAGTGAAGAACTGTAAGTACTGCTGTACTTTTCCACCTAAAACTTTAAGGGACAGAGAGGCCTGTCTCCTTCTGTAGCTTCAGAAGTTGAAGACTACTGACTCTGTGGTCTCGGAGGATGAGAGTGTCTCTTCTTTCCAGTCAAAGACCTCTCAGAAGCGTGGGTCGGAGACAGAGATGCCTTCTCCTTTTCTCAAGAAAAGTAGACTTGTAGAAATCTCTAAGGATGCTCCCCACAGGATTTACCTCCAATTACGCCTACGAGACCTGGTTCTCTGGCGTCACTGTCCAAAGCCATGCCATCATCCTCAAAAACGGGCACTGGCTCGTCGACGGGTCGCCGATGACATCGACAAAATCCGTGGATGCTGTCTCCACGTCAACGACGATATGTTCTATGTCTTCCAGGACTACGTCGACGACGTCCACCTCGTCGACGGCTACCCATGAGGTGAGACCCATTACCTCTATCTTAAAGATCTCGTCGATGACTATCAAATCAACTCCGTCGACGAAGAAACCACAGTCAACGCGTCATTCGTCGACTCACTCCTCTTCGTCGACCAAGATTACAGCATCGTCGACGGGTCGCCGTCCGTCGACGGGACCTTCCTCGTCAACGACTACTTCGTCGACGACTGCCTTACCGTCGACGACGACTTCGTCGACGGTTGCCACCCCGTCGACGGTCCAACCTTCGTCGACGGGACCATCTTCGTCGACGAGCAAGGCTCTACCCTCGTCGACGACGTCGTCGACGTCGAAAAAATCTTCGTCGACAAAGGCTAAATCACATCCGTCTTCAGTTACGGATTCTTTTTGTCCGTGGACACAGCGCAAACGCCTCAACCGGCTTCTGGAGCATCCACTACCACGTCGACGGGCTCGTCGACGTTGCACCATCCTTTGGCCACGGCTCCCACCTTCACAGTGGTCACTGCTTCCACGCTTAAACGGGTGCCTCTTATACAGTTGAGTCCTATAAAGAGTGGTTCTACTCTTCCTGACCAAATGTTTCAGTCTGCGGAGGAGGACTCCAATGATGGTTCAGAAATGGAGAATGTCTTTAGAAAAGCGACTAGCCCATCCGAGCTACACATCAAGTGCCAAGATTAAGATGAGGAGGAGGAAGAGTAATCGAAGATGGGGCAGATCTATTTCCTATAGACAGGTCAGAGGCACCTATGGCGGAACAAACGACACAGATACCACTGTCTTTGGTAATGAATCTGCAGCACATGCTGGACGATTATAATCGCAGATTCCCACCGTCTAGGCCTGTTTCTCCAGTGCCGCAAACTCCTCCACAGCCTCAAATTCCTGCACCAGTTCCACCCAGGTCACCAGTGCGTACCCAGCAGGATACGGATAATGAGGATCAAGACCCTCACAACACAGATCAGAATGATGATGATGATAACGGCCTTCAAGAGTGGGACGATTACAGGGCTCACACACCTTCAACCCCACCAACGTCGCCATTAGCTTCGCCTCCTGTGGACATTGGCAGTTTTCATAACTTGATGGTCCGCTCTGCTAAGAGGTTTTACCTCACTTTAGACGTCCAACAGACTGATTGTTTTCTTTACGATTTTAAAGACTTACCTCAAAGGCAAGCTCACACTATTCCGATAATCGACCACATTTGGAATGAAGGTGTCAAATTGATGGAGCGACCAAATTCGAACCCGGTTGTCTTACCAAGGCTTGATAAAAAGTATAAAGCGCCAGCAGATTCTCCGACATGCCTAGGCGGACAAGCCTAAGGCGGATTCCGTCATTACTCAGGCAGCTCAAAAAAGGTCTCGCAATCCTTCCACACCTCTCACGTCTCCCCCAGATCAGGAAGGCCGAAAGCTGGACTCCATAGGGAAAAAGTTTACCACCATGGCAGCCACGACTGTAAGGGCGGCTAATTCTTTGGCTATTCTTGGGCGATATGACCGCCAAATGTGATCCGAGATCGCAGCATTACTTCCACAGTTACCGGATGCCATCCGTGCGGAAGCACAAGCCATCATTCAGGAGGGAGAAAAGATCTCTTCAGAGATCATTGACTGCGCCATTGATATCTCCTCTACGGGGTTCAGGCAATTGGCTGGGGCTGCTGTTTTGAGGCGTCAAGGCTGGTTAAAATCGACAGCATTTCGCCCGGAGGTTCAAGCTAAAGTACTCGATCTACCATATGACGGTGATTCGCTCTTCGGCAAACATGTCGATGTCCTCGAATCAATAAAAAAGGATACAGATACGGCCAAGGCGTTAGGAACTCTCCAATATAGAAAACGGCCATTTCGAGGAGCACGTGGTAGAGGCGGCAATTCTTCCACTTTTCGTGGATCAAACCAATATCGCTCCTACAATGATAACCGGCAAAGGAATACTTACCAGTCCCAAAATCGACAGACCTCCTCCAGACCATACCAGAGGAAAACCACCTACAGAGGTGGTTCAAATGCAAAGTGCCAGTCCCAGCGTCAATTTTCCACCGACTGTAAAAATTGGAGGAGGAATCTCCAATTACATCTTGAATTGGTCCAACATCACCTCCGATCAATGGGTCCTGGACGTGATTTCAAAAGGACATACCCTGGAGTTTACAAAATTTCCTCCCAATCGCCCTCCTACTGGTCCGCCCCCTCCCCATTTCGAAGAACTATTGGCTCAAGTAAAATTGATGATCAGAAAGGGTGCTATCGAGATCGTACCACCAGGCCAGCAAGGCAAGGGGTTTTACTCCCGCTTCTTTTTAGTCAAGAAAAAGTCGGGAGAGTGGCGCCCAATTTTGGGCTTAAGGGCCCTGAACAAATTCATCACGTCAAAAACATTGCAAATGTTGACCTTGCTCCAAATTTTAAATTATCTCAATCCCGGAGAGTTCTTCTCCACGATCGACCTCCAGAACGCATACTTTCACGTGCCGATACACCCCAGGCACAGAAAGTATCCGTTTTACAGTCGGACACCTACATTTCCAATTCAGAGTTCTGCCGTTTGGCCTACGCTCAGCACCGAGGGTCTTTACCAAGATCATGGCCCCGGTAGCTGCTTTTCTGCGCCTACAAGGCATTCAATTTTATCCATACCTGGACGACTGTCTTATAAAGGCTCCGATCCTCCAGCTGGCAAACCAACACACTCCGTTTTGCATCGCACTTTTTCAAAACTTGGGCCTTTCCATCAATTGCCAGAAGTCACACTTTCGCCCGTCACAGCGGCAAGATTTTCTAGGAGCCTCACTAGATTCTCGGCTGGCAAAGGTTTTCGTCTCCCAGGAAAGACAAGACCGCATGCTCAAGATGGTACGATTCCTGCAGTCAAAGCTGTACGTTTCAGTCCAGATGTTGAAATCATTCCAAGGCATGGCTTCCTCGGGCATACAGTTGATCCCCCACTGCAGGTTACATATGAGAGTCATACAAGAGGAACTATACAAGCAGTGGAAACAGATTTCAGGATCATTCAACGACAGGATCCTTCTAACGCCCCGCATTCAGGTGGCACTAGAGTGGTGGGCTCACCCTCCGAACATATCCATGGGTCGGTCTTTTCAAGACCCAACTCCGACTCTGACGCTCACAACCGATGCGTCCCTGGAGGGTTGGGGAGCGCATCTTGAAGGAATGTCAGTAAAGGGGAAGTAGACTGCAATCCAACACACTTGGCATATTTACCGCCTAGAGCTTCTTGCGATCTTCCTTGCCCTGAAATCTTTCCAGAGGATAGTACAGGGCCAATCTCTGCTGGTGAGGACAGACAACACCACCAGCATGCATTACCTAAACAAACAGGGCGGCACAAAGTCCCTTCTGCTTTCCCGACAAGCACAGGAGATATGGGAATGGGCGATTTATCATCAAGTTCATCTTACAGCCATCCATGTGCTGGGTGTTTCCAATGTTCTGGCAGATTCACTCAGCAGGTCTCTCTCGGACAATCACGAGTGGGAACTCAATCAACCAACTCTCGAGTTCATTTTCCGTCAGTGGGGCCAGCCGCAGATAGATCTCTTTGCGACTGCCGCCAACAGGAAATGCCAACGCTTTGCAAGTCGTCATCCCCACAGAGAGTCGAGCGGAAATGCATTTTCGATCAGCTGGTCGAACAAATTCATCTACGCTTTCCCTCCGCTTCCTCTGATTCCGCCCCTGTTACACAGGATGAGGCTTCAACCCTGTCATGTCATCCTGATCGCACCCAAGTGGCCGCGACGCCCTTGGTTCTCGGACCTTCTTTTGTTCTCCCAGAACGAGCCAATATCGCTTCATCCTCTGCCTCACCTCCTCACGATGAAGCAAGGGCAGATTTGCCACCCAGATCCGGCATACCTCCAGCTCCATGCCTGGAACCTGAACACAATGAATTTGCACGTCTAACCATCGACGCAGATTGCAGAGAAGTGTTGACGCACGCTCGCGCTCCTTCCACCATTAAAACTTATCAACTGAAATGGAAGCGTTTCTGTGTCTGGTGCCACACCAAAGCCTTGGATCCAATCACCTCCAAACCGGAACAAATCCTGCCTTTCTTCCTATCCCTTGCAAAGGCAGGACTTTCTCACTCCACTCTTAAGGTGTTTTTGGCAGCACTTTCCCGCTTCCGTCATGATGGTTCCACCTCGCTGTATTCCGCTAGAATCATCCAACAGTTTTTCAAAGGCCTCTTCCAGATGTTTCCACCCATTCGTCGTCCTCCACCTGCTTGGCGCCTAAATCTGGTCTTGTCTCAGCTCCTCCTACCTCCTTTCGAGCCCATCCACTCAGCAGGCTTGAAATTCCTCACGTGGAAAGTTGCTCTATTGCTCGCCTTGACATCATCTAGGTGTGTCAGTGACATTCAGGCATTCACAATTCAGCCTCCTTTTCTCCAGTTCTCCAATGAGGCTGTTACGCTACGTACTAATCCAAGATTTATCCCGAAGATTCCAAGTGATTTCCATCTCAATGAACCTGTCATTCTAAAGACTTTCTTTCCTGATCCACAAACTCCTGCTGAACGTTCATTGCATTCCTTGGATTTGAAACGCTGTCTCAAGTTTTACATTCAGCGTACTGCATCATTCAGGAAATCGGACCAATTATTCGTGGCCTATGGCCCGATCTGCAAAGGACAGCCTGTTAACAAACAGACTATTACTAGGTGGATTTCTTCTACCATTACTTTTTGTCATCAACGGGCTGGCAAGACCCTTCCTGGTCCAGTACGAGCTCATTTAACTAGAGCTGTGCCAACTTCTACTGCCCTCTTTGCCTGGGTACCTCTACGGCACATTTGCAGAGCTGCTATGTGGTCGAGCAGCCATACTTTTACGAAGCACTATTGTCTGCAATCAACAGACGCCGCAGATGCAGCAGTGGGACAAGCGGTGCTGCGGAATCTTTTTCAATAAGGTGAGCCTCTGTTGCTACCCGCCTCCAGTCATAAAGGTTTTCTCTCTTGAATTTTGATATATTACAAATTAAATGATATGTTCTTGTATGCTTGGAGTTTTGTGTTGCCTTTATGATGATTTACTGCTTTCTACTCTTATTCAAGCATGTGAATCTATGAAAGACACCCCTAATACTGGAGAAGAACATAAGTTACTTACCTGTAAACTGTGGTTCTCCAGTATTGGTGTCTTTCATAGATTCACATGCGACCCTCCCTTCCTCCCCTCAGAGGCTCTTTTCTCCTCAGGCACTTTTGGTTAGTTTGTGCTACGAAAATCTGAGGACTTGGGCTTCTGAGGAGAAGGTTCTAGAGGGAGCTATAGCCTGATTGGCTAGAATGTGGACCAATACATAATGACACTGATATGTTACTAAAGTGAGTTCTCCCTTAGGCTTTCTATGGGCCTACTCTGTTCTATTGTACTTTTAAATTTTGGATATTTTACTGTATTTTATGTATGTATATATATAATTATGGTAATTTATATTTATATATGCATATATTACAGCTATATTATGTACCGTGGGATTCCCACTTCAACGACGGGGAATATTCAAGCATGTGAATCTAGAAAGACACCAATACTGGAGAACCACCGTTTACAGGAAAGTAACTTATGTTCTTCTTTGCTCTGAGATGTGTCTCTATTATAACTAATCTGGTACCAAGAATTAACTGTTGGAGTAGTTTACACTTGCTAGCATCTCTGTTTCTGGTAGTTTACTTCTGCATGCTGAATCTAAATGGATTGCTAGAATTGCTTTGCCAGGAAATGATAAGCTGTTCTTTTGCGTGACGTGGCTGTGTGGGCATCCAATTCATTTCAACTACTTATTCTGGTTTGTAGTGTAGTTTTTCCATTGCTAGAAGATATTGCGTGGATAGATTATGTTTGTGATAAAGCTCTTGGAAATGTATATATATGAATACTTCAAAATGGACATAAATTCAGTTTAAATGGGGATCCCTGAAGTGTTTTTTTATTACTGTGTGTATTGCTGGGTGACATCCATTCAATTCAGTCATCATTTCTTAATGTCCCATGCCTCAAATGTAGAGGCTTTAAATCCTATGTTAGTTTTCTCCATATCAGTTTTCTGTAATGACGTGAATTTCGTGACAGTGTATGAAAATATGCATGAATACTTAATTGGGGTCGGAGATTGTATCCTTTTATAAAGGTGTATGTACAATATTTATTATATGGTAAGTTTGGTCGCCGCATATTCGTTTGCCATGTGGAGACCACAGTGTTAAATGTAGAGGGTCTGAATACCAAGCTTGTTGCCTATCCGTTTTGTGTGAGAAAACGCCATCTATTTATTCATTCCTTTCATACCCTGGACCAAGAAAAGAGTCTCAGGATTACAGTAGCTTTCCTGTTCGCCAAACATCTTTATAAGTGCCAGCCTTATAGTTGCTTTTTTTGTTGCTACTTCTATTTAACCTTCTCTATGTATTCCTTATGAGTCATTAACCCCTAGCGTGCTGATGATGGCTCCTGTCTGTCATGCGTCACGGTGGGCGTATGCTGATGACGGCCGGGAGCCGTCATGACAGCGCCCGCGATCGGAATATCCAGCACTGCAGCGGAATTCCAGCTGCGGGCAAGGGGTTAAAGAGAATTTGCTAGTTGCACTAGGAGTTGTAGTATATTGTAGTATCCATTAGTTTTCCTCTTCAGTTGTTTTAGTGGTGCACAGCGAACCACCTTGTCATTTAATTGGGCATGCCAGTTGTTTTGTGATACAGTTTTAGAACTACTATGGTTTCAGGTAGTTTTATTGTAATATTTCATCTTAAAGCTATAATATTTTTAATGAATGAATGTACTATATATTTTCCACTGCTGTAATGGCCCACCAATTATTAATATCACCATGTTCCATCAAGTGTTCTTGCTTTTATCTCTGTGTCAAGAGATGAACAAAGTGATCTCTCCTTTTAAGGTTGGCTCAAGACTGAATTCTTCATACAGAGTTGATGCTGCTCCTGTAACTGTAGTTGCAGCGTTTGATCTATGCCCTGAGATGGATCTACGGCTATACGTTGGTTCTGAAAACAAAAGTGTTGAAACCTTTCATGGGTGGGCTCCTTTCTTGCAGAAGGGGCAAATTTCCAACATCGAGGCATCCGATCCTCCCTGTACCGGGGCAGAAAAATTAACCTTCAAGTACTAATGGAATTCAGACAGTCAAACTGGAATCTGGTGCGGAAATCTATGATGAAAACGATATCAAATGGGCGATGAGCATGACAAAAAATAGACTTTGAATGTCTTGACACATCCTCTGCTAGTAAAAGCCTTCGTTATTTTGATCAAACAAGTAGTGATGTCAGAGATGCTGTATTGAATTGGTAAAGCGCCACACTAAACTAAAGTAGTGACAACCATCTTAGAGTGGGAGCAACATAAAAACTAGTCCAGCCCATCAAGGGTTAAAAAAGTCAATATGCTTTACATGGAGAAGGAGTATATTCAATCTACTATACTCCTTTAAATGGAACTAATCCTCTTATCCTATGCTACCACAGTGCAATCAAAGCAAGAGGGAGCACAGGACGCTACCCCCATCTTCAAGCATCAATGACTGATTGTGGTGAGGCCAGACACGTATATGTCAGCTCTGTCTCAGATTGAGTGGTACCAAGCCCTAGTGTTCTAGAGAATGAGGACAGCTATATGATATAGAGGCTGGGATCACGCCCGGACACACCAGCTTTGATGGTACATGTAGCATAATTCTACAATTGAAAATAGTTGTTCCCCTTTTTATGGGCAAAATATGGGTTGGGGAGAGATGTTTCTAAAGTCAGCGCACATACAGGTTCTTTATAATTAATGTTTTCATTTCATGCTTTTCTGTTTGGACCGTATTTCTTCATGCCCAGTTCTAAAAAACGCTACACTGTTTTTTGTTTACCTACGGTCAACTAGTGAAGTCTGACCATTAGCCGAAATCCCTTCTTGCACGGTTGATTTTTTAAAAACTAATAGTTTTAAAAGAACAGTGTAGCGGCCCAAACACATAACTAAGCTTTCACTTTACAAAGCATATATATGTGAAACAAATTCCGGTTCACTGATACAAAAAGTTGGATCCATTTTACAGTGGTCAACTAGTGCCTTAATTATAAAGAACCATGAATTATAGATGTTTTAATCACCGAGAGTACTATTCCATGTAGTCTTGATAAAGAAGGTCCAACTATTACTAAACCTTCTAAACTCTTCAACGCATGTCCACCATAAACTCACCTCTCTCAATTCACCCCAAATGCTGAAACATTGGGGTGTTTGTGTACAGTCTTTGGTAGGGGTTGTGGTACCTAATGACAGAAATGTAATGTCTTTATTATCTCTTGGGTTGTGTTTCTAAAGAAAATCTTGTGAAATTGTTGGTTTTAGTGCTTGATACTTGTTTCTCAGATGAAATAATTTAAATTTTGTATTACAATTTTAATAAAGTCAGCATATCAGTGCATCAATTGTAAGTTTCTGTGCCAACATGTAGACCATTGCAGGGCTCAAAAATTCCCCTCTACCACTCGCATAATCAAGATAAATTTAACAAGGTCGAGTTGTTTTTAGGTCCTACTCTTTTTTCTGGCGAGTTGGAAAACAAACCAACTTTTGTCCTCTGTCTCTGAAAACAGAGCAAATGTGACAAGATGACAAGATTTAAAGGCATTTTTATTGCTCACAAAGTTAATGAGCACTAAAGATGCCTTTAAAGCTTGTTATCTTGTCACATTTGCTCCGCTTTCACAGGCGGAGGTCAAGTAGGTTGCAGTTAGGTCGAGGACATTTTTCAACGTACTAGTCCTGCAGGACTAGTACAATTATTTTGATTTTTCGAGCCCTGCATTGGTATTTACAGTGATACCCTTGAGCGAATGTGTAATAGTGGTTGACCGAATGGTAGTGTTGTCTGTGAAGGAATACCATATCCATATCCAATATCCCTACCCTGGCCAAACTCTTTGAAAAATGCGTACACCACCAACTAACAAAACATATCGTTCACTTTGACCTCCTTAACAACTACCAATCAGGCTTCAGAGCAGGGCACAGCACGGAATCAGCCATGACTCACATTATTGATGAAGCACTTCAAATCCTGGACCAGAACGGCTCATGCCAATTCATCCAGCTGGACCTTTCCTCAGCTTCTGATACGGTAAACCACAAGAGTTTGCTAGATCTGCTCAGACTGACGATGGGTCTTTCAGGACCAGTGCTAAATTGGTTTACCTCCTTTCTTCATAATCGAACACAACAATTCAATATTAACAACACTCTTTCCAACCCAGTTCCAGTAAGGCTGGGCGTCCTCCAAGGATCCTCACTTTCCCCGACATTGTTTAACTTGTTCCTGGAGCCGCTCATCGAAATTCTTCAAGCGACTAACGTGCAGTATCATATGTACGCTGGTGATACACAACTGTATCTAAAGATTAACACCTTAGAAGACATTAAACAGCTTACCTCCACACTCATAAACACCCAAACATGTTTGGCAGAAAATCATCTCAAACTGAACGCTCTAAAGACTGAATTTCTCCTTATAGCCTCCCCCGCTAAAATCCCTCTGATGCAAAACTTAATCCAAAACCTCACTGCACTCAACGCAGCTATTGTGGAATCAGCAAAATCACTGGGAATAACTCTGGACAGCAATCTCACCATGCAGAAACACATTCGCAACGCGAAAAAGGGAGCAAACTTCCAGTTAAACATTCTCAGGAAATTGAAGCCATTCTTACCAGTCAACGATTTTAAACAGGCTGTACAAGCGCTAGTTATCCCCCATGTGAATTATGGTATTGTCTCTCTATGCGGCCTCCCAAAAGCGTCTACAGCCCCCCTTAGAGCATCAATAAACTCTGCAGCAAGACTCATCACCGGTTCCAAAAAACGTTCCCACATCTCCCCTGACCTAAAAGCCCTGAACTGGCTCCCGTTTGAAGCAAGAATTCATCTAATAATTGCTTGCATGACACATAAGGCCTTACACCACAAGGCACCCATTTATCTCGCACAGAAATTGACAATCTCTGGTGGCTCAAGGTCCTCTAGGGGTGCAGATAACCTTCTCCTGAAACCTCAAAGATTCAATAAAAAAAACCCATAAAGAATCCTTCTCTGGGGTGTCGCCTAGGATTTGGAATACTCTTCCCCCTGAAACCAGATTAAATTCTTCTTTCGTATCTTTCAAAAAGGAAGTAATAGCGATTCTCATGGCAAAATTTACTTGACCACTCTACATTACCCTGAACCTTTTTCTTCTGAGACTCGCTGTTTATGTTCTTGGAACAACTATGATCCCATGCTTTGGTATACAAACAGAATAGAGTGTTTAAAACAAAATATTTACTCCTCAATGCACCAATAATCAGAAAAATTACCTTACTTCCCACACTTCCCCTGGTAAAAGCAGCACCCCACGTATGTGGAAGAGGGCCTTTCGTAATGAATATGAGTGCCTTAAACTACGGCCCCATACCATGATTAAGAAATAAAGGAACCGTAAGAAAAATTCCATGCCAGGTAGCTGGAGTCTTCGGGCATGGGGTCAGGTCAGCAGGCACCCAGGGAACCGGTTCTATTACCCCTGGTATTTCAGAAAATACTGACCAAGAGGAACATAGGGAAGAGGACATTGTGGATTCCACAACCTTTTCTTACTCACAATATCATGCAAACGTCTACCGCTAAGTAAAGTTTTTTACAAGAATCCTACAATGGCCATGCTGGATGACTGCAGCATTAGGGTTCCATGGGCGATGACCAACCCAGAGCCTAATCATTCTTGGTAATTTCTGAAAACCAGGGACCCAGGAGATTTTATGGAGGTTTGATTTGCCTGGGTCTCATCAACTTTTCTTACACAAAATGCCCTGCAAGAGTCAAAGGATGTCTAAAACACATTTTGTTACCTATTTATATACTAGGAAACACTTGAACTGAGGCCAGTGGCAAAGGCCACACAATTTAAAATAAAAAATAGTTCAAATACCTGCAAACAACAGGCTTTTGATCATCTTAATGCAATTTTAAGGGACTTACATAATTTTCTGCGTGGGGTTAATTTTAGCATTGGCTGACTTATTTATCCAACGGTTCACACAGAAGAAATTTAATGTGTGGGTAAAGAATCCTCTTTATTCAGTGATGAAGTGGTCCATGGATACGATTCAAAATAGAAAGTTATTTAGTTCTAAACAAAGTAGGCTATAAAACAGCTAATATGGTGAAGGTTTTATACCCTTTGTGGTCAGGAAATTTACAATGAAAGAAAAAGTCCAAAATTCCTTTAATTTATCGTTGTATTCAAGTTGTATTAGAAGTGATAATTTCTCAGTTGTCTGTTGTAGCACAAGCTTTGAGCTAATCGCTTGTTGAGATGTTTGCTAGCGTTGTGAGGCTTTTTTTTTTAAAGGAAAAAGTACTTTGGCTGAATTCATACTAGCATGCTGAACTAAGCTTCTTTGTACCATTGGAGTCACCTTGTTTTTCTCCTGGGATAAAGGTAGTGTCTGGTATGTTGGAGTAAGCTTAGCTTTTGTGGGTTGATGCTGTTGTTGGAAAAGGTGAAATGGATCTGTGCTTTGGGTAGAGGGGTCTAAATCTTTTTAATGTCCTGAATACTTGATTTAAATTAATAGTGTAGGTCTGCATCATTTTGTACCTTTACTTTATATAAGTGTGCTAAAGAGGCTATCTAATAGTCTTCTTGAAATAGTTGATAGAAGCAGCAATGCTCTAATTCTAAGTTCCAGTTCTTAGAAATTCTGCCATTCTTTGGTGGGCTGCTTATTCTTCCAGTAAAGAACTGGTTATTTTCTGTAGGTCTTTGTGTTTTAGAAAGGCTTTTAAGACCTGTTTTGTATAATTCAACCGGGCTGTGTTTTGGATTTGTTCTGTTTGCAATTCCCTTTTACCCCTTTCAGGCCCTTGAGCTCTTATTTGTCAGCTGGACAGATTATTGTAGTACCCAACTAGAAGAGGAAGGAAAATAACGTTATTGTACTATTGGTTATCAAGTATGACTGGTATTTTTACCATTCTGAGAAGTTTACAAATATATGTTGATTGTCTGTGTCTTGGCTGTAAAGAAGAATAAATGTCAGACATGGACTACTCCCCAATCAAAAAATAAAAACCGAGTAAATGGAATGATTGAATTAATCTTTCTTACAGGTACTTGCTCTTTCTTACAGGTACTTGCTCTTTGTCAGGCTTAAATTTATCAGTTTGCTACGTTGTTGCTACAAACAGGGACCAATCTTAAGTAATATGTCATTGTCCTATCCCAAAAGGGAAGACTAACCCATCTGCCAACCACATACTTTTCCTATGGCAGTGCTGGCAAATCCAGGCAAATGGAGCAAAAGCTACCAGATTTGCCTTATTTACAAATATCTTGAGAAATAAAATGTCATGTGTACTCAATGACTCTGTGGTCTGGAATTCAGGAGAACCAGTAGTTATTTGTTGGAGTGAGGCTGTTGGCTGGCTTAAGAGATGTAATATTACTTACACGGTACTGCAAAGTAGCTCAAAGGCAGTTCAGTGTTTTGAGACTTTGTCTCTTGGTGTTTCTCGGATATTGGCTAGGAAGGCTGGTTCAAGCCATGTGACATCGTTCACCGACAGATGTCGGTGATAGGCCCACATTTGGTGTGCCTTTGGTGTTTGAAGCGCAATAACTATGCCAATACCTGCATCGATTGCCACGTCATGCAGCACAAGACCTTGAGGGAGCAGTCCTTCAAGCTCCTTGCCTCTGGACATGCAATGCCACAACACTCACAATCTCAGTCATGAGGAAAGCCCTGAGATTGGTCGCGAAGCCACTTCAAGTGCTCATCATTGCAATTTTTTGGGGGGGAAATTGGGTAAGTCCCACCGGTGCAAGAAGTCTGAGCTCTTTGACTTTGTCAAATCCGTCAATGTCATCTTTGTCGTCTTAGCACCTCCCAGACTTTCTGGGCGCCGTAGCGACACCTGCCCAGCTACACGATTTTTGAGGCGAAGCACCTCATATTTGGGTGGCTCTTCTTTGCTGGAGTGCCTTTGGGCAATACAGGCTCCTACACTGGTCTTTCGTTTCGTTGGCAGGTTTTCCCCTGGCACCATTTGGGCTCCTTGAATCTGTTGATTGAACTGAAGTAGCAGCCATCTAGCCACCTTGATTTTCCCCTGTGCCTGCTCCAGTGCCTAAGCCCTGGCGCTCCATGGTGATACTAAATTAAAGACAATGGAATAGCCTGCACACCTATTCTTTAAAGAGATTCTGTGTATCTACTTGTGAAATATCTGTTTTGCAACAGTTCTACTTGTTTATCAAATTGGTGCGTCCCTGTAGGTCCCTGACTGCCCCTGTCAGGTGAATACAATACTCTAGAACCAAACAGACTCTGTGTCACAGGGTGCACTGTTCAAAAAGCCCTATAAGGTGCATATCATTTATTTGAACTGATATACTAATTTAAGATTGTCTTACAACCTTGTTGAGTCAAACTCATATTTCAACCTGATTCATAAATTACATCATTTATGTTTTCATAAAACCAAAAACAGGCATATTTGGTAATTAATCAAGAAACATTCAATCATTGTTTTCTGCTCTTAACTGTTTACGTACGAGGATCTGGTGGATGCCAGTGGACTGGACCTCCACCTTCAAAGTTAGCCCCAGTGCTTTCCCTTCCACTCTACCGAACAGGGAATCCAAAAGGCTAGATACCTTTGGGAAGAAGAAGTTCTCTTCCGTCAGCCAGGCACTCCTGTCAGTTAACACCATGTGCCTCTTGGGCCAGTACTTCCATACCATCTGGATGGCCCAAGTGCTGCCCATGCCTTCTGCCCCTTATGTGGCCACAGAAGAGGCTTCCAACTGCGTCCGTACACACCCAGCCACCCCTGCCTGCAATCCACACATTTGTATTGTGGCTGAGGATACAGTTCCACTGATCACCTGGGTCAGGCAGCCAGAGATTCAGCCAGTCCACCACACCCTGGGCAGCCACAGCCTCCAAACCCCTTTACTATGCACTCTGACCATCATGGAAATCTAGTGAGGGGCATGATACACCATCATCTGAACCACAGGAAATCAATAACATCCAACCATTGGGTTTTGAACCTCATCCAAAGGGACTTCTCCGTCCCCTTTGTGACAACCCCTCTACCCGTCACCTGCTTACGACAAGCTGACAGAGGGCCACCTCTTGTTGCTTCATCAGAAAGTGCTAGGTCTCTTGGCCAAAGGAGCTATAGATAAGGTACCTGAATCAGAAGAAGGTCGTGGTTTCTATTATTGCTACTTTCTGGTGCCCAAGAAGGACGGAGGACTTTTTCCTACTGTAGACCTGTGCCTTCTCAATCTCTTCCTGAAAAAGGAGAAGTTCAAAATATTCACTTTTGCACAAGTCATGTCTGCCCTTAACCCCATTAGACTGGATGGTATCGCTGGATTTGCAGGACTCTTATTTTCACATCCCCATCCTGCCTGCACACTACATGTGGCTCATGGTAGGCCAAGAGCACTTTCAGTTTACTATGCACACTTGTGTTCTTATCAGTGCCCCTCGGGTCCAGATCTTGGAGGGAAGCGCAAAAGATCTGCAGTGTTGGCTACAAACCACGATTGGGTCAATGGCAGACCCCGCTCCCTTCCCCTCCTAGAACTGACTGTGGTGCCAGTTGTATTACTACTGGCATGGAGCCGTCATCTGGGAAAGGTGGAGATCAGATGCCTCTGGTCTTCGGCAGAAGCCTGACTCCACATCAACCTATTGCAGCTGCAAGCGATCCTATTAGCATTAAAGGCCTTGCTTCCTTCATTCAGGGGAAGACTGTTTCAGGTGTTCATGAACAACACATGGCCATGTGTTACTGCAACAAATAGGGCAGGGTTGGGTCATGGCCCCCTTGTCAATAGGCTCTGCGCCGCTGGACATGGCTTTAAAATCAAGGCATAACCCCAATGGTTCAATATCGGCAAGTGCGCTCAATGCCAGGGCAGACAAACCCAGCCGTCGATGCCTAGCGGATCACGAGTGGAGTCTTCATCCGGAGGTGGCACAAGGTCTGTTCTGAGAATGGAGAAAGCCGTGGTTGGATCTGTTTGCCTACTTTGAGAACATGCAACGTCAGCAGTTTTGCGTGTTGGGAATTTCCAAGGCTGCTTTCGATCAGAGATGCTTTTAGTCTTGAGTGGAGCTCAGGCTTCCTGTATGCCTTTCTGCCAATACTACTCCTGCTCAGTGTTCTAGAGTTCTGAATAAGATTAGGAATGACCGGGCCCAAGTCATTCTTGTGGCTCTGGATTGGCATGGAGAGTCTGAATCCTGAGTTGTTGAGCATGAGCACAAGTACTCCAATCAGGCTGCCTCTTCTGGAGATTCTTCTGTCGTAGCAACAGGACAGAAGTCTGCACCTGAACCAAACAATGCTTCGCCTTCATGCGTGGAGATTGAGCGGTGAAAGTTGCCAGCTTTTGACCTTCTGCCTGAAGTCTGCAGTGTTATCTTGGAAGTCAGGTGTCCCTCAATGAAGAAGGTATAAGCCTGTGGTTTGAGCAAGTTTGTTGCATGGCGTACAGATAAACAAGTTGTCCCACTCTGCCAGGTTCTTCTGTTTATTCTTACTCTAGCCCAGTACAGCTCTGCTTTGGGCACCTAAAAAACCTTTCTGTCTACATCTTGGCATATCTGCGGTTGCCAGATCAGCCATCCCTGTTTAACTCCTCTATTGTACATAGGTTTTTGAAATATCTCCAACACATGTTCCCAATTTCACCCTACAATATTCCTCAGTGGGACATTAATTTAGTCCTAACATTTCTCATGTGCGTTCCTTTTGAGCTGTTACGCAACTGCCCTATCAGACTCCTCGCTATAAAAGTGCCATTTCTAGTGGCAATAACATCTGCCGGGAGGGTCAGTGAGCCACAGGCTCTAAACCTTACAATCGACCCAGAAAAGCTGGTCTTTTGGACTAGGGCATCCTTCCTACAAAAAAGGTGGTTACTCCCTTCCATGTAGAACAGCCCATCACCTTGCCTACTTCTTACGTTCCTCCTTACCCCTCTAAGGAAGAGGAAAGACATAGTCCGGACCCAACAGATTGCTGTCGTTCTACCGTGGCCTCACAAAAGAGTTCCAGGTGGGGTACATCGGAACCTAAAAAGAAAAGGTGCTGCAGGAACGGACCATCTCACGATGGCTAGTGCTCTGCTTCAAAATCTGATAGGCTTTGGCCAAAACAACCACCCTGAACGTGTGCAAACTCACTCAACCAGAGACAAGGCTGCGACCACTGCATTTGTTTGCTGGTACCTGTTCTGGATGTCTGTCAGGCAGCAACATGGGCTTCCCTGCATGTGTTTACAAAGCACTACTGCCTTGACAGTCCGGTCCGTCGAGATTGGCATTTTGCCAGTTCTGTCCTACAGGGCTTACTAAGAATATTCTGTGTCACAGTTCCACCTCCAGGAAGGTATTGCATTGGTATCTGTTCTAAGTTAAGGACTCTGCGGCTAGAAGATGAGTGATCATTGTTCCTCGTGGCTCCATGCATTTGGTGTAGAAAGTTGTGAAAAGGAACTGTCCTCAACTGGCTAGAAGATCAGTGATCATTGTGGCTCTGTGCTTTTGGTGTAAAAAGTTGCGAAAAGAAACTGACATCAACAGGCTGGGGGACACCTTTATAGGCACTGCGAATGCCATATCTGTGCAGACGACGCCATGTTGAGCAGAATGATGCCACCTAATAGCACACAGAGGTATTGTTTATTAAAAATTTCCGTATTCAGTCTGATGGCTGGGGATAATTGTAAGTTAAGGAATATGCCACTAGATAGAGTCTCTACCAGATAAGGCGAGACTGAAGGTAAGTAACTTGTTCTTTTAGTCTAACGGAATTTACATGTTGAAAACATTTTGTTTGTCTTGCAACAAGAGATTGCAGAAGGGAGGATGCGTGCACACTAATATTTGCATAACTAAGTGAAACAACAGCTATTGGAAACAGGTTCTCTGATACGGATAAGAAACACCTTGATTGTATTCCCGTTGGCTTCTGCATTCAGACTGCCAATTGAACGACGGATGCACCCGCCCGTTGTTTCACTTCCATGTGGACTCTCACCTGAAACCCAGTTTATTTAACCCTACAACGCCGGGTTGGAATTATCACCGGCTACCCGAACCAGTTACACTTACACCGCCTACAGCCCTAAATAGTCACAAGCTAACGGCTCGCTTGACGCAGCACGTGTCGGCTGGTTGTGTGTTTTTTTGTCTTGATGTCACCCTTCCAAAACAGAAGGGCCTAATACATCTTAAAAGAACGACCTACATGTGTCTACCTTGTCTCATTTCTCAAGACTTGTGCTTCATATTTTGGCATGATGAAAATCTGCATAATTAACTCATTATAACATGTGCACGGGACGTGTGTTGTATTGGAAACAATCTGTTTAGAACTACAGACATTTAATCAAAAAAAGCAGATGGAAAAAAAGAAAAAAATAGCAAATGGGGCACTGTAGTATGGAGGAAGGCCTTTCACGTTGACTATGCTTGTCACCATTTTAAGTTAAATTTTTATAACTTAGGTAAGAACTGCTCCTGGAGTCTGGTTACATTCCAGAAACTGTCCCATGTTTGCAGTTTAGTGCACTACTCAAACCAGTGTCAGATTGTACCTTCTGTAACCTTGCAATCTTGAATTTCCTACATCAGTATCAATGAGTCCCAGATCTTCATTTTAAGTTTCACCTTTGGATTTGTAGAGTTTTTCTTGGCGTTCATTGTTTTGTACGTGTGTCAGAGTTGCATACAGTATGCTTAGAACTGTATTGAGCAACGAAAAGAGAGGAGAAGTAGGATTCTGTCAAGAGCTGGATGTAGAGGTTGTCCTTTGCCTTCTTGAGAACAGATCATTCCCCACCAGAAGCTACCCTATCTGCCCTGGCAGTAACATGGCTTACCGAAGTATTCCCAATAACATTTTTGCAAAAAAAGCACCAGAAGAAAAAGGCCATTGGAACATTCCACGCCAGGGTGTGCAATTATATTTAACTGGGCCCAGTTCTCAGTACAGCGTCTTTCGGTTTCTACGTACTTGACTGGAACAGCAGAGCAGATGTTCAGGCTGACATGCCAAGAACGACCTAAGCTTCATGTTTCCATAGAATAAGTTGATGGAGCAAGGCAGAAATTAGCAAGTGCTAGTACACATCCGGATTTGGAGCCGGAAAAAGTTTT
The DNA here is from genome assembly GCF_964263255.1 of Lissotriton vulgaris. Classification (NCBI taxonomy): domain Eukaryota; kingdom Metazoa; phylum Chordata; class Amphibia; order Caudata; family Salamandridae; genus Lissotriton; species Lissotriton vulgaris. The sequence continues at coordinate 1,690,600,352 of NC_141685.1, forward strand.
GTGAACTTTAAGGCATGGACTGGAATTCCATATGAATGCTGGAGTGAATAACTGGCCGATCAAGGCAACAATTCGGATTCGGTGAATCGCAACTACACTCTGCTTTATATATTGCCATTCATGGAAACAGGTGAGTAGAATAGGTGGGCAGAACTGGCATGCTTTTTTAAATAACATTCTTTATTTGGTTTTCTTAGGACAGCACTTGTCATTCAAACAGGTTATTCAATAAACATAATTGTCACAGCGAGTACACAATCTCAGTGAGTTATGATACATACCATTGTAGTAATTAACAAACTTCTCATGGCTCATCCCATGGAGAATAGCTCTGACATTTCCCCCAAAGGTTTATGTTACGTTTCTGGACATCCCATGGACGTATAGACTGATTACTCTGCTTTCGCACAATAGTTCATCCCCGGGGATTGATCCACTATCGAGGGGTCAGATACCTAGATACGGTGTTGTGCTACGTCTCTCTTAGCAATAATAAATCCTGTGACCACCAACATCCAAGTAGTGCGTTTACATCCTCATTTGTCCATTAGGCCCAGTAGAACTATTTTTGCTTCTAGCGGAACCAGCCGTCCTGTAACCATGGTGAGAATGTCACAAATTTGGCACCAATATCTCTTTATTACAGGGCACTCCCATATTGTTTAATAGGACTCTCCCACTGCCTGACATTCTTAATGGAAGGGTCTTGTTTTCCTGAAGAGATGCACTCACGTATATGATGACTCCAAATAAAAGTCGGAGGCTTCTGGAAAAAATGACACCACATGTCCAAATGCCATCTTTTTCTGAACCTTCCATTCCCTTACTGCCCAGCATGAACCATTGTGAAACTTTGCACATGCAGACAACAGTGTTAAAGTTCTGGGAAATGAAATGTCAGTGTGAAAAGAATGCTTAGGAGCGCCTCAGTACAATAAAATGTAGAATCAAGTTGACATAGTAGCCCATGATGACATTTCAGGTCAGATTACAAGATGCCGGGTCTTTTGCTAAGGTTGGAGATTGATGTTCTCCAACTCGTCAGTACCAGCTCAAGAATAGGTCATTCTCCAGTATTAGGGTATCTTTCATGGATTCACATGCTTGAATAATTCCCCGTCGTCGAAGTGGGAGTCCCACGGTACGTAAAATAGTAGTAATATATATACATGAAATATATATCATATATATACACACATAAATAAATATATATATATATAATAAGAATAATATAAAAAAACTAAAACACTTTAAAGTACCATAGAACAACATTGGCACATAGAAAGCATAGAGAGTTCACGTTGGTAACATATCCATGTCATTATAATAGTCCACATTCCAGCCAATCAGGCTGTAGCACCCTCTAGAACCTTCTCCTCAGAAGCTCAAGCCCTCAGATTTTCTACTGCATGTCGTGTGAAGGGAGTCTCCCTGTGTTCTGCTCAGTTTTCTTCAAATTCAACCTTTCAAAACTTCAAAACCATGTCTTCTACTAAGAAATCTTTATTCAGGCCCTGTTCTACCTGTGGTAAACTTCGTCTTTTCTCTGAGGACCCTCATAAAAAATGCATCTACTGCCTGTACCCGGACCATGAGGTGAGGAGTTGCAAATTTTGCAGGACATTTTCAGCTAAGACTTTAAAAGATAGAGAGGCCCGTCTCCTTCTGTGGCTACAGAGGTTGAAGACCTCAGACAACCCTGTGTCTGATATAGAGAGTGTGTCTTCTCGCCAATCTAAGACCTCTCTAAAGTGTGGGTCTGAGTCTGACATTCCTTCTCCTTTTATTAAGAAGAAGAAGCTCGTGGACACTCCTAAGTCAGTCTCCCCACGGGATCTGCCGGCCTCTACGCCTGCGGGACCTAGTTCTCGTGCATCGCAAATCCACTCTGTGCCCTCCTCCTCTAAAACGAGTGCCAGCTCCGTCGACGACGACGAGATCCGTCGACGTTCTGCCAACTACAACGACGACCAGCGCTCTGTCGACGACGACTACTTCGTTGACGATGGTCCAGGAGGTCCGGCCTATCTCTTCCATCATTAAGATCTCGTCGACGGCGAAGAAACCCATCCCGTCGACGACCCATTCCAAACGCCATTCGTCGACAAAGGCTTCGTCGACGCATCACATCTCGTCGACGCATTCACATGCGTCGACTACGGCCTCGTCGACGGCCACTACCCTGTCGACGGCATGTACCTCGTCGACGGCTGCTTCTTCGATGGCAACTCCGTCGATGTTGAAAGTTTCGTTGACTGCAGCACCATCACCGTCGATGCCAGTGTCCTCGTCGACAAAAACATCAGCTTCGGCGTCGACAACTAAGCCTTCCTCGTCGATGCCAGGAACGTCTTCTGCGAAGCCCTTGACGACAACGTCGTAGACGACCTCGTCGACGGGACCGCCAACGGCGCAATTTTCGCTGGCAACTGCAACCAGCTTCACAGTTGTGACGGCTACAACTGTTAAACGTCCAGTTCCTTTGGTTTTGAGCCCTTTGCAACATCGTTCAGGTCCACCGGCTCAACTGTTTGCGTCTGAAGGAGAAGATGATTCGGATGGGTCATATGCAGACGATAACTTTCGGGCAGCCAGTAGCCCGACGGAGCTCCATATTAAATATCAAGACTATGACGACGATGATAAGCGAGACTTGCACATCTCAATTCTGGAACATGATGTTGACCAAGATGTTCCTATGGCTCAGTTACCACTGTCTTTGATCTCCAATCTGCAACACATGCTAGACGATTGCAATTGTCGATTCCCACCTTCTTCGCAGGCCTCTCCACCGCCTCCTTCAACACAGGCGTCTGTTCATGTTGCACCAGCTCATTCACCTGTTCCACAATATCCTGATCCTGAGGATACTTACAATCATACAGATACAGACCCGGATGAGGACGCTGCCCTGGCAGACTGGGACAATTACCGGGCTCAAACTCCGTCTCCTCCACCTGCTTCTCCTCTGGCATCACCTTCAGTGGACATTGGGGGTTTCCATCTTTTGATGACGAGGGCAGCCAAGCTTTTCCACTTGTCTATGGTCGTCGGGCAAGAAGACTGTTTTCTCTATGATTTTAAAGATCAGCCATTGAAGCAGGTGCACACCATTCCAATCATTGATTTCATATGGAAAGAAGGACTTAAACTAATGGAACGGCCTAATTCTGTTCCGACCGTACTCCCACGCATTGACAAGAAGTATAAGACGCCTGAGGATTCGCCTGCCTGCTTAGTTTCTCAGCCGAAGCCTGACTCTGTCATTATGCAGGCTGCCCAAAAGAGGTCACGGAATCTGGCTTCTTCATTGACATTGACACCGGACCAGGAAGGCCGCCGTCTAGACACCATCGGCAAAAAATTCTCCACGATGGCTGCGACAACTGTACGGGCTGCAAATTCTTTACGACGACAGATGTGGTCATAAATTGCTGCTTTAGTCGACCTCATTCCTGAATCCTCCAGACCTGAAGCACAAAAGATTGTGCAGGAGGGTGAAGGAATTTCATCTGGAATCATCGACTGTGCAGTTGATATTTCCTCGACTGGCTTCAGACAATTAGCAGGAGCTGCAGTCTTACGGAGGCAAGGCTGGCTTAAGTCTACGTCTTTTCGGCCGGAGGTCCAAGCAAAAATACTTGACTTGCCCTTCGATGGAGAGTCCCTCTTCGGCAAGCATGTGGGCGACGCCTTGGAATCCATAAAAAAGGATACGGACACTGCTCGCACACTAGGTTCTCTTCAATACCGGAAGCGGCCATTTCGTGCAGCACATGGTAGGGGCACATCCTCCAATTTTCGTGGCTCCTCCCAATACCGCTCCTATGGGGACAACAGGCAGCGTTATTCCAACCAATCTCAGTCTCGACAGACCGAATCCAGGCCAAACAGGAGAAAAAACACTTACAGCGGAGGTAACTCCTCCTCCAACAAAAAATTACTTTCACAACATCAAGTTTTGTCCTACTCCGCCAATTGGAGGCCGAATCTCCCAAAAATGTTTGAATTGGTCACAAATAACTTCCGATCGTTGAGTTTTGGATGTCAATACAAGAGGCCACGCCCTAGAATTTCTCAAATTTCCACCCAACCGCCCACCATCTGGTCCCCCTCCAGCACACTTAAAGGAACTGTTTGCATAAGTTGCCGTCATGATTCAAAAAGGCGCAATCGAAGTGGTTCCTTGATCACAGCAAGGGACGGGCTTTTACTCCCGATTTGTTCTAATCAAAAAGAAATCAGGGGAGTGGCGCCCGATTTTAGACCTCCGAGCCCTCAACAATTACATCAAGTCCCAGTCATTTCGAATGCTGACTTTTCTGGAAATCTTACAGTTCCTAAACCCCGGGGAGTTCCTCACCACAATCTACCTCCAAGGTGCCTACTTTCATGTGCCAATCCATCACAGACACAGAAAGTATCTGCGTGTCAGAGTAGGGAAGAAACACTTCCAGTTCAAGGTTCTGCCTTTCGGCCTTCGTTCTGCACCGAGGGTCTTCACAAAGATCATGGCTCCAGTAGCGGCTTATCTTCGCCTACAGGGCATACAAATTTACCCCTATTTAGACGTATGCCTGATAAAGGCCCATCATTTCTCGCTGCTCAACAGCACGCTCAAACTTGCCTCTCCGTCTTCGAGACTTTGGGTCTTTCCATCAATTACGAGAAGTCACATGTCCTTCCAGCTCAACAAAGAGTTGTTCTGGGAGCTTTCATAGACACAAACCTGGCAAAGGTGTTTGTTTCCCAAGAGCTTCAAGCTCGCATTTCCAAACTAGTGGCTCTTCTGCGCTCCAAAAAGTCGGTTTCTGACCACATATTAAAATCCTTTCTGGGCATGACATCGTCCTGCATACCATTGATCCCCAACTGCAGGTTGCACATGAGAGTAATCCAAGAAGAATTGGACAAACAATGGTGGCAAGTCTCAGGCACGTTCAACGACAGGGTCTCGCTGACTCCTCGCCTTCAGGGAGCGTTGAAATGGTGGGCTCACCCTCCCAACGTCGCAGCAGGGCGCATGTTTCAGGAAACCGCCCCCACGCTGACCCTTACGACGGACGCGTCCTTGAAGGGCTGGGGCGCACACTTCGAAGGTTTGTCTGTCAACGGCAAATGGACTGCGGACCAACGCAGTTGGCACATCAATCGTCTGGAGCTCTTGGCCATCTTTCTCGCCCTGAAGTCCTTCCGTCTGTGGTGGAAGGGGAGTTTCTTTTGGTGCGTACGGATAACACCACAAGTATGCACTACCTCAACAAACAAGGGGGTACGAAATCTCTTCTGCTCTCCAGACAGGCACAGCAAATATGGCAATGGGCGATACAGCATCGAGTCCATTTGACTGCAGACCACGTGCCGGGCATCTCCAACGCCCTCGCGGACTCTATGAGCAGATCTGCCATAGTCAACAACGAGTGGGAACTCCATCAGCCAACTCTGGACCATGTCTTTCGCATGTGGGGCCATCCGGATCTCTATCTGTTTGTTACACCACTCACCCGCAAATGCCCACGTTACGCAAGTTGGCATCCCCACAGATGATCGAGCGGGAATGCATTTTCGATCAAATGGTCGAGATAATTCGCTTACGCTTTTCCGCCGATCCCTCTGGTTCCTCGTCTCCTACACAGAATGAGAGGACAACCATGTTCTATCCTGTTGTTGCACCCAGGTGGTCGCGTCGACCATGGTTCACGGATCTTCTTCTGCTTTCCCAGTGCGATCCGATTCCTCTTCGCCCCCTGCCTCACCTTCTCACCATGAACCACGGATGTTACCACCTATCCGGCCCCCACCTCATGCTTGGCGTCTGACTCTTGTATTAGCCCAGCTTCTGAAGCCTCCATTCGAACCAATCCACTCAGCGGATTTGAAATTCCTTACTTGGAAAGTTTCCCTCCTCCTCGCACTTACATCCTCCAGGTGGTTGAGCGACATCCAAGCTTTCACCATTCAGCCACCTTTTCTTCAATTCTCAAAGGACGCTGTTGTACTTCGTAGAAACCCTAAATTTATCCCAAAGGTTCCGTCTGACTTTCATCTTAACGAATTTGTCATTCTCAAGACTTTTTTCCCTGACCCTCAGCCTCCCGCTGAGCGTACTCTTCATTCCCTTGACCTGAAGCGATGCCTCAAATTTTACATCCAACGCACTGCTGCCTTTCGAAGGTCCGACCAACTCTTTGTGGCCTATGGGTGGATGCGCAAGGGACATCCGGTCACTAAACAGACCATCACTCGCTGGATTTCTTCTGCCATCTCCTTCTGCCATCAACGAGCTGGCAAGCCTCTTTCTGCTCCGGTGCGAGCACACTCAACGAGAGCAGTTGCATCCTCTACTGCCCTATTTGCTGGAGTGCCTCTACATCAGATCTGCAGGGCGGCAATGTGGTCTAGCAGGCACACGTTCACGAGGCACTACTGTCTGGAGACCGCTAACGCTCAGACACTGCTGTGGGTCAAGCGGTGCTACGAAATCTCTTCAGATAAAGGTGAGCCTCTGTTGCTTCCCGCCTCCTGTCATAAAAGGTTTTCTTGTGCTATCTGCAATGTTAATATGTGCATTTGTTTGATTGCATTTTTTTCTATATTGCCTTTTATGACTTAATTTATTTTGGCTTACTGCTTTCTATTCTTATTCAAGCATGTGAATCTATGAAAGACACCCTAATACTGCAGAAGAACAAAAGTTACTTACCTGTAAACTGTGGTTCTCCAGTATTGGTGTCTTTCATAGATTCACATGCGACCCACCCTTCCTCCCCCCAGAGGCTCTCTTCTTATGCACTCTTGTGCTACGAAAATCTGAGCGCTTGAGCTTCTGAGGAGAAGGTTCTAGAGGGTGCTACAGCCTGATTGGCTGGAATGTGGACTATTATAATGACATGGATATGCTACCAAAGTGAACTCTCCCTCTATGCTTCCTATGGGCCAATGTTGTTCTATGGTACTTTAAGGTGTTGTACGTTTTTTTTATTATTCCTATTATATATATATTGATTTATGTGTATATATATTATATACATTTTATGTATATATATATTACTACTTTTTTATGTACCGTGGGACTCCCACTTCGACGACGTGGAATTATTCAAGCATGTAAATCTATGAAAGACACCAATACTGGAGAACCACAGTTTACAGGTAAGTAACTTTTGTTCTAATGCAGCATCAATCACCAATAAACTGTGGGAACAAGAGAACAAACCACATATTTCTGATCTGTCAAGCACACAGGTCCTACTCCACTACTGCGCCTCCCTTTTCCCTCTCTGACACTTTCGCTCATCCCTCTTTATCTTTGTTTCTCTCACTACAGCTAACCCCCTTAATACCACCTCTACTATCCTTCTTCTCTGTATTCATCCCTACAGCTGCAAACATGCAAACTGCTTGTTAATAATTAGCCAAAGCTTGCAGAGAGAACGCAACACTCTTCAGAAATTTTATTCAAGGGTAGTGTTTCTAAAATCTTAAACATTCCTTTCCCTCATAATGCCAAAAAACCACTTAATAGTGCCCATTAGTTCATTTATACATCCTGGTACATTCAAACAGCTACATCCATTAATGCCTCAGCTTCATAATGTACCTTTCCCACAGCTCCTTGCACCACCCAACCGTCTCATGTTAATGCATCTAGCATAATGCCACAGGCCTCCGATGCACAGCAACGTCACCCACATTCCAATTATCATCTACTAGCAGCCCGTCCCGACCTTGTCCGGGAGCAACAGGCTTCCCCGACCCCCGCCCGCCCTGACATTGTCCAGCAGCCCGGGCCCCTGCCCGGCCCGTCCCCCGCCTGCCCCGACCCCCGCCTGCCCCGACATGGGTCCCCTAACCTCAGCCACCGCTCCTCCCGCCTGTCCGCTGCTCGCACCGCCGCTGGCCTGTCCGCTGCTCCTCACGTCACCGCTCCTCCCCCGCGCCATGTCCGCCGCTCCCTTACCTCAGCCGCCGCTCCTCCAGCCTGTCCGCTGCTCGCACCGGCGCTGGCCTGTCCGCTGCTCCTCCCGTCACCGCTCCTCCCCCACGCCATGTCCGCCGCTCCTCGTCGCGCTCCTGGACGCCGCTCCTCCCCGCGCTCCTGACGTGAGCACGCACGTCGTGGCCGGCGCTACTTCGGAGGGACTACTTTTTTTTACTGTAAATTTTTTAAATAACGTTTTTTTTTTTACATTTATATAGCCTATAACCATCTACACACCCTGACGATTCCAACGGTGTATCGGGTGTGTGGATTGGCGCTGTGGTTCCCGAGTTTACCCGCCTCAAAGGCTGAAAGTTCTTCCTTTATTATAGTAGTATAGATTACAGCATATTTAATACATGCTGTACTTCATACTCATGAATATCCATTCTAAAGTCATCCATGCAGTAGACATAGGTGACCTCATAACTACAAATAACCTGTAGACCTGTAGTGGACTTGTTCCGCCTGGTAGTGCTCCGGCCCACCGTCCCTCTGGTCAGTAGTTCGAGGCCCTCCTTCATCCGCAGGTTCATGCCTTTGCCTCATCCCTGGTGGCCTAGTGGTAGAGCGTCACTGCCCTGTTGCTGGGCTGCCCCTCTATCTCTCTTTTCTGCGTATTCTGCTTTCTACTTTTTTCCCTGCTTATGCTTCTTGCCATTATTCTGCTTTTTTTCTTTTTCCTTTTCTTCTTTTTTGCCGCCCTTGCTCCTGCCACTGAGATCCCCGTGGCTCTGACCACCCCCTTCATTAACCCTAACTGCGTTTCCCGTCTCCCAGCTGTTCCGAACCCCCACCTGCAGCACTACTTAATGGGGTCGCTGCGCAGTAAAAGTGCAGTTCACTGACCTTCTAGTGGACGTGCTCCCTTCACCGCGCAGCTCTGCCTGGTGGCTGCTGCTGTCCCCTTTACTGCTGCTGACCCTCTCCTCAAGATTTCGAGGCCCTCCTCTCCAGCAGGCTCCTGCCTGCGCCTCATCCCTGGTGGTCTACTTGTAGAGCGTTGCTGCTAGGCTGCCCCTTTGTCTCTCTTTTCTGCTTATTCTGCTTTCTGCCTTTATTTCTGCTTTTTTTCCCTGATTCTGCTTCTTGCCTTCATTCTGCTTTTTAGGTCTCGCCTACGGGGACCTTTAGCCATCGCTCAGGACTTTTGACTAAAAGCGTGCATGTTTTCCATTCGTTTGTATTGCAACTCGTGCACATTTGGCGTTTTCCCTTGCAGGAGCGAGCAGCCGCGCCATCTGTTTTTAATTACCTTGATCATGCTTTCAAAATAGATGGCGGCGCTGCTTGCTCCCGCAAGGGAAACGCCAAACGTACACGAGTAGCAAAACAACCCAATGCAAAACATGCACGCGTTTAAGCAAAAGTAAACACTGTGCGTGTCTGGTACCTGTTACCATGCAGAGACTGCTTGGTGTTTCTAATATTCACCTATTTCTGCTCTCCCATGTGGCCACTTAGAGATCCTCCTCTCCTTCCGCATTCTGCCAGCACCCTCCTACCCAATTGCCGTCCACCACCATGTCCACCACCACCATGCCATCCACCACCATGTCATCCACCACATGTCGTCCACCACCATGTCGTCCTCCACCACCAGCATGTTTCCACCACCACGTCCACAACCAACATGTCCACAACCACTACCACCACATCCACCACCACCATGTCCACCACCAGGTCTACCACCACCACGTCCATCACAACCACTTCCACCACATCCATGTCCACCACCACATCCACCACCACCATGTCCACCACGTCCAGCACCACCATGTCCACCACTACGTCCTCCACCATGTCCTCCACCATGTCCTCCATCATGTCCTCAACCACCACCATGTCCTCCACCACATCCTCAAAAACCACCACGTCCACCACAACCATGTCCACGTCATCCACGTCCACCACCATATCATCACCACCACCACGTCCACATCACCACCACGTCCACCACCACCATGTCCACCACCACCATGTCCACCACTTCCACAATCCCATCCACCACCACCACGTCCTCCACCACGTCCTCCACCACCACCACCCGTGATGGGTAAAGTGTCACTGGATGGCAGGGGTGATAGGAGTGTCAACCCCGTCTGTACATGGGACATTTAAGGATGCATTGGGTGTGAGAAGACTGGAATAGGGGCTAGAAGTATTACATCAGACCCAAGATACATTTTGAAGAGGCGCAATGTCACAAGGCCTCCTGTAAAAGCACTCGCAGCATCTCTACCTCACAGTGGCATACCTGCACAAGCCACTCACTGAAAACAAGCATTGGCATAGCCAATAGGTCTCATCTTTGGGACCTTATAAGTGTTTAGCCATGCAACACTTGATGTTGTTGCACCAAGGATATTGTGCTGGATAACTAAACACTTATACGGTCCCAAAGGTGAAACCTATTGGCTATGCCAATGCTTGTTTCTTTTTGCCTTTTCTTCTCTTTTTTTGCTCCCTCCAAGCTGTTGAGCCTCTCTCGCGGCACTACTTAATGGCGGCCGCGCAGTGGGCGTGCTGAAACCATACCAAAGGCAAGCCCGTCTGCCCCCGTCCGTGCCTGAACTGCGCCCAATGCCAATGACCCTGGTTCTCAGACCCACCATCGATACCACGCCTGCACCCTCCTCCCCCTCACACAGGGCGCCACGCTGACTGCCACCTCGCAGCTCTGAAGGACACCCAAGGACCATTTCATGCCGGAACTGCAGCCACACCTTCACCCACGCCAACAAGCCAGATCCTCTCGCTGCTCAGCCGACCATCAGCACACCCAACCAGCTGAACTGCATCCACCCCAACACACGCTCCCTCCACAAACATGCCACAGAAATCTTGGACTGCCTCGACTTTGTTGCATCAGACGCCTTCCTCACGGAAACCTGGACAAACCCAGCTCAAGCCTGGACATCGCCACCTCCATCCATAACGGATACAAAATCACCTGCAAGGACTGCGCCGACCGACCAGGATGCAGCATTATCATTGTCCACATGGACTCCCTTCACCTGACCACGCTCTGAGATGACTCTACAACAACCATGGAATACCTTCACTTCCAGATCCAGGCCAACACCACCCTTCCCTGAAATCTCATCTACAGGCCCCCTGGTCCCAACCCGCCTTTCACCAAAGCTATCATTGACATCATTGCAACCCAGGCCCTTGCTTCCACGGACTACATCCTACTTGGCAACCTCAACTTCCACCTGGACAACCCCCATGACCAGAACACCGCATTCCTGTTGGGACACCTCACCACATCAGACTGAAGCAACTAGTCACCGCGCCAACCCACGCAGCAGGTCACACATTCAACCCCGCCTTCACCGCCAGCAGGAACATCACCTACGACCACACCACCAAACTCCTCTGGACTGACCACCACTGCGTGCATTTCACCTTTAACTCTCCCACCATACATCACTTTACCCACCATCCCGCCCCCCACCCATCTCAGCTGGAACTATATCACAAAGGAACAACTTGCTGTCTTTCTTAGCACCAACACACAGCTGACCACAGCAGACGCCGACACACCTCACCATGCAACCTTCACCAATGGATCACCAACTACACCAATGCCCTGACTCCCCCCAGGAAGCCCCTCTGCAAAACACGCACTAAGAATACCAGCTGGTTCCCTTCTGACGTATGCAAGTCCAGACGCACCTGCAGACAAATCAAAAAGTGATGGAGGAACAACAAAACCACTGCATCCCAGGCAGCCTTCAAAACCGCTGCCACCACACACCACAGTCTCCTCAAATCCACAATGAAATTGGCCCTCCAAGACAGAATCCATACCAACGCACACAGCTGTAAAGAACTCTTCGCCATTGTGGAGGAGTTCGCCATACCCAGCACCAAGACCATAGACGCCCCCCTCCCAAGAACTCTGCAACACACTCGGCAACTACTTCCATCACAAGATCAGACTGATCTACTACAGATTCGACACCCAAGACCCTGCCACTGAGCCCAACACCACCACTTCCAACCACACAGCACCCGAACCTACCCTGCTCCACTGGACCCCGCTCACCTCGGACAACAGACTCAAGACCATGAAGAGTATCTACTCTGGAGCCCCATCGGACCCCTGTCCTCACAGAGCAGCTGCCTCTAAAGTTCAGCATACCATCAGCTGCTCTATCAAGACCGCCATGTTCCCGTACGTCTGGAAACACGCCGAGATCAACCCCATTTTGAAAAAGCCGTCCGCTGACCTGAGAGACCTAAAAAATCTCCAAACCCATCTCCTTGCTCCCCTTCCCAGCAAAGGTCTTCGAGAAGGCCATTAACACCTAACTCTCCGAATTCATCAAAGTGAACCAAATCCTGGACATCTCCCAATCTGGCTTCCAAAGCACTCACAGCACTGAGACAGCTCTCCTCACCCCTACCAATGACATCCGTATCCTACTTGACTGGGTTGAAACGACAGTTGCTGGACCTCTAAGCTGCCTCCGAAACAGTCTCACACCCCACCCTAATCGCCGACATCCACAGCAAAGCCATGGACTGGATCTACTCCTTCTGCTCCGGCTGAACTCTACGAGTCAGACTACCCCCGTTCCGCTCTGAACCTACACAGATCAGCTGTGGAGTGCCTCAGGGCTCCTCTCTGAGCCCTTCCCTCTTCAACGTCTGCATGGCTCCACTCGCCGCCATCGTAAGAAACCACAGACTTAACATCATCTCCTATACCGACAATACCCCGCTGATCCTATCCCTCACCAACGAACCCTCTACCACCAGAATCAACTTCCACAGCGGGATGAAGATCGTTCCCTCCTGGATGAAGGACAGCTGCCTCAATCTCAACTCCGACAAGACTAAAGTGCTCATCCTGGGACACACCGCCTCTGAGTGGGATGAGGATGAAACCTCAGCATCATACTGGACTCCTCGCTCACAATGAACTACCAGATCAACGCTGTTCCTCCTCATGCTTCCAGACACTACTCTTGATTCGAAAAAACTTTCAGATGGATCCCCTTGGAAGGAAGAAAGACAGTCACCCACGTACTTATCACCAGCAGGCTCGACTGTGGCAACACATTCTACCAGCCACGGTCCATTCAGGTAACAGCGGTGGGGCCAGGTAAGGGAGGATTTCAAGGGATGATGCAGAGGGAAAATTTATTATTTATTTAATATTCCCTCAGCATCATCTCTCTTAATTCCCCCTTACTCTGCCCCACCGCTGTTACCTGCACGGACCGCGGCTGCAATCTACACCAGCAACACCCAGAAACTGCTCAGGAAACTACAGAACGTTCAAAACGCTGCAGCCAGACTGGTCCTCAACACCCCCGCCGCAGCCACATTACGAACACCTTTGTGAACTTCACTGGCTCCAAGTCAACAAAAGAATCACCTGCAAGCTCCTCACTTACACATACAAAGCCCTCCACATTGCTGGACCAGCATATCTGAACCACCGACATGCATTTTACGTTCCCGCTAGACACCTCCATCCCGTCCAGCTGGTCCTTGCCTCCGTCCCACGGATCCACAAGACAAATGCCAGAGGCCGATCCTTCTCCTACCTCTCTGCCAAGACTTGGAACATCTGCCCCTCCACCTTAGGCAATCCCCGTCGCTGACCCAGTTCAGGAAGAATCTCAAGACCTGGCTCTTCGACTGAGCCAAGACTAATTAAGAGCCCCCCTCACCCTAAGCACCTTGAGACCCTCACGGATGAGAAGCTGTGCTGTAAAAACCCCTGATTGATTGATTGTTTGTATGCAATCTTGACTGCATAGATCTGGCTCATTTCATCCTCCATCAACACACTCAATGTTCTGGTGCCACCACATCACAATATCTATCAAAGTGGCTGATTTAACAGAGCAGGTTGTGTATTTGCAGTGATCCACTGCATCTTTTGGCTTTGCATCTTCCAAAACTAACCCACACACAACACCTTTGAATTCCTAACCTATCACTTTGTAATATCATTCACTAACTCCATCTCCTTAATCGATCTTCTGCCAGTGATCTAGCATTCTTTTTAGAAGTGTCCAATTCCATAACAATATCAATAAACAACTGCCAAAACAACATCCAAAACTTTAAACTGGTATGCGACGCATGTGACACACCAACCAAGATCTTGAAGGACACCCTCGTTCAATCTGCTCATCAGCACTGATATCTCCTACTATCTCATCATGCTTCCAGCCCACTCTTAGAAAAACATCATGGACCTCGACTGTTCCTCTCTTCCAAAGATTGAATGTAACTCCCCACAACTTATGGATTAAAGAGATCATGCCACCATCACTTTCAGCTAGATACTCAACTGGCCAAAACAATCAGAAATCATAAGATCCTAGACAATATTCTCAACTGATTCAGTACACCTGAACCTGATTTCCACTGGCAACCATATCTGATCCCAGGGTCATGGTAATAGCTACAAAACATTTCCTGGTGATGGCAATCAACCACACCTACACCCTACTCAGACCACAACCCATAAAAGCAAAACACATTGCTTCTTATCACAGGCAGGATCTCATCGACTGCAATCTTATCATTAGATATCTGAAAAAGAAATGGAGGAAAACACATTAACGAGAAAGCCACTGACCCTCATCTCTAAGATCAAAGCTTCGTGCTTAAAAACATCATCAATGGATCCTGAAACCGAAGCAAAGTGCCCTTCATGGCAAAGAAACACAGTGTAAACCCCTACTCATTCCCCATCAATCACCTACTTCAAAAAGAACACCACAGCAGTGAATCTGCACTTAAACGAGAAGACTGACAAAATATGATATGATGTTATTAACACAATACTATTGGGCATGACCCCAGCATCTGCCACCTGCAGTGTACCTAAGTGCTGTACATTCACTACCCTCTGTATCGATGACTCCTCCTATCCTTCCAGCCCACATCTTAAGCAGGGAATATCAGCCCAGTGTCATTTATGAAGCAGAACACTCGGTCAGCTTTGTCGTCCCCCAGTCAATGTTGTTACTGTTTCACTGAACTAAGTCATCTTCATGGAGACCCGTACAATAATTTGGTTTCTGCCTCTCTTCTTGCACATTGATAACATCTGACAAATTGCCCACCTGCATTTCTTGGATATGATGATCAAGAAGGTTATTGCTTCCTAGCTCGAGGCAAAAACATGCTTATTCATAATTACCAGTCTAAATTCAAACCACAGTGCGGTACCGAGACTACCACCATCCATTGATCTAAAACAATGGCAACCCTTATCTTGTTCTCCTCAATCTCTCTGCAGGCTTCAGTGCCACCAATCACAAAGATCTCTCCTCTCCAAAGGGTTTTAATGGAATAGTCCTGCACATTTAGACAAACTCTACTGCACTTGATATGATACGTTTCATAAAGAAATCCACCACCAGAGAGTGCAAGGCCCACTATTATATAGGTAGTGAGGACATTTTGTAAGATCAGCTGTCCACAGCAAACATGCTAGAACTCTTATCAATTACAGACCTCAACCAACTGCATCTCTTATTACACACGTCTAGAGAAGGCGTTGAAAGTGCAAACCACCAACCCCAGCTACCTTCTGGACCCATGTTGTAGGAAAAAGCAACTGTAGCAACTGGGGGTAATTGTGGAATGTAAATGCTGTGTAAGGGACAGACTGAGCTGCCACGAGTGTCTGGGTTTCTCACTGTGTAAACGTGAGCAGTGAAAAAATGATTTCGATTTTATTTTTTTTACAAGGTGACTAGGAAAGTAGGTGCGGCAGCACATAAGTTGTGGTTCTAAGCGCAACTTAAACAATGCATTTCTCGCCTGTTTTTGGCCTTTTGTAGATCATACCAAAACGTATTGTGGGCTGTGAGGCTGCCCATTGCTTACTATTAGATTTTTTGTAAGTTTTCTATTTGTTTTACTAGCTGTCCTTCCTCCTCTCGTATTTGTTCCTTCCCTGGACTATGTCATCTTATTTTTTATCATTTTCATTGGATCACTTAGATCTTTCTCTGATCACAGTCAGAAAACTAGATTTTTTTAAATTGCATTTAGCACTCCAAGAGATTCAAGTTATTTTCTTGCTTTATCCCTTGTGTACTGCTTCTCCCAACAGATTCCCACATTCTCCAGTGCCCCATGTTGCTCCCTCTTTCTTGCACTCAAGCTCATCCATTGTGTCTCCAACTCAGCTTTTTATTTCTTTTTATTTCCTTCTCCTCTGTTGCTCCTCAGCCCACATTCTGTTGCCTGCCCCCTGTAGCCAACTCTGCCCCACCCACTCTTTCATTGCACTTCCCCACCATCCTGTAGTGGTCCTTTAAAAAATATATACATACATACATACATGCTTGCAGCCCCAGGCCACCCCAATAACTACAAAAGGGAGTGGGGCCGCATTCCCCTGGCTGATTTTGGCCCAAGGACCCCATCCCCCCCCGGGCAAGGGCAATTAGTGAAAAGGGAGGGGGCTGCGTGGCCCCCTCCCTTGCTGATTTTAGTCCCAGGGACCTCATCCCTCGGGGACTGGACATTTATTAAAAGGGAAAGGGGGCCCCAGGTACCCCATCCACTGGGGCTCAGCCACTTCATCTTGGGAGCCATGGTCCCACCCGGTGTTCACTGTTGAAGACTGCGGGCAGGAGCCTCAATGCCCCCGCGGTCCTTGCCAGCTCCCCACCTCCAGTGCGAGCCGGCATTGCTCCTGCATGCAGGGAGCAGGAAAAAAATTATGCTCACTGTGTACAGGAGCAATTCTTTCATCTTAATTCCTGCCCGCTTGAGAGAGGACAGAAAAACAGATGACAAGTCCGCTCCCAGCTGAAGAGAGCAGAACTAGCGAGCAGGAGTCGTTTTTCTGCTCCCACCCACTTGGAGCAGACTTAGTGTTTGATCTTGCTTTGCGGCAGCTGTCAAAGGTCATCGGGCCGTAAATGGCCTTTGGAGAAGGACTGTGCGCCCCCGTCACACTTTTACTGGCCTGCCCTGAAGAAGTAGCAGCCCCGGGGCCCGAAATCTGCCATTGGGAGGGGGGCTGTGTGTGCTCCCCCTCTCCATTATAATTATTAAATTATGCCCCAGAGACCTGGCCCACCCGGGGCTGACGTTGAAACAAGCACAGGAGACAGCACTTAAAAAAAAAAACAGAGATATGTTGATCTACCTCGATTATCATAGGAAATGTATTTAAAAAAAACAAATTTGGGCCCTTGTGGGGTTTTTGGGGATCCCACCACCAGACCTAGTCCCGTATCTTATTTTTGTACACATTTTTTGGGGGACTCAGCTGAGTCAGATTCCCAAAATGGCTGCCAAAACTTCCTGGTTGAAGTGTTGGCAGCCAATCAGATCTCAGTATGTTGGGTCCGCGGAGGGTCCAAAACCCTAGATATCTATATTTCTCCAGTATTACATCTTTCATAGATACACATGCTTGTATCTTCCCCGTCGTCATGGTGGGAGTCTCACAGAATGACCAAAGCAGTATCATAGAGAAGAAAACTGCATAGAAAGACCCCTAGGGACTGTACTATTTGGTAACCAGACCTCCTCATTGTTTGGTCTAAAAGTCAGCCAATCAGCATTGCTGCCCTGCCCTCACACTCCCCAGCAGAACCTTCCTGCCTCAGATTTCCAACCGCCTTCGTGTGAGAAAGGAGTCTCCCTGAGCTCTGCTCAGTTTGCTGTTCCTGTGTGAACTATTGACCTTTTATTTTCAACTGTTTTATCATCTGGATTAAGGTATTGTGAGTACCTATTTCTTTTATAATGGCTGAAGGCTCTAAAAAGAGGCTTTTCAGGCCTTCAGGATCCTGTGGAAAGGCTAGGCTTTTATCTGAAGACCCTCACAAGGACTGCCTATATTGTCTTCATCTAAAGCATGTGGCCAAGGATTGTAAATATTGTAGAACCTTCTCTGCTAAAACTCTGAGGGAAAGAGAGGCTCGTTTGATGTTGTGGCTTCAAAAGAAGAAGGCCGCATCAGATTCAGATTCTGGTGAGGAGTCTACTACCTTAACACCTAAAAAGAGAAAGGCCTCACATTCTGAGGAAAGAGTGGAGCCTAAGAAGGTTAAATCAAAGGGTAAGGAAGTGTCATCTCTCCCTCATACTCCCCTCAAGAAGCCGTCAGGTCATAAAGGGGCAAGGTCTGCTCCGCCGACCAGCTCCCTGGTTTCTACTGTAAAATCTGTGGAAAAGACTTCAGCCCCGTCGACGACTTCACCGTCAGCGACAACTGTTTTGACGACGGCAGCTGCGTCGACGACAGGAACTAAGGCAGTGTCGACGACGACTACGTCGACGAGTTTGATCATCCCGTCGACGAAGAAACCGTCGACGACTACATCGTCGACGGTAGGATCAATGTCGAAGTCGTCGACGACTCCGTCGACGGAGAACCCGTTGACGACGGTTCCGTCGACGATGGCTTTGGTGATGACGGCTCCGTCGACGACGGCTCTGTCGACGACGGCTATTTCGACAACGACTCCGTCGACGAAGAGTGTAATTTTAACGGCAAAGGCATTTAAATCACCACAGTCGAAGACATTGATATCCATTCGCTCATTTCAGTTGTCGAGGGGTTCGGCGACCATAAGCAAATCTTCAGAATTCACGTCGTGGACGCAGATTTCGCCTCTACCCCCATCTTCTTTGCTGGAGCAGGATTCAGAAGGGGAGGAGTCGCCCGGTGTGGCCTATAGCCCTTCACAGCTTAGGATAAAAAGTCAGGACACAGATGATGAGGAGGTGTTTTCCTTTAAGGACAGAGCCCATTCTCAATCTTCAAGATATGAATCTTTCCAGGAGACTTGTGACTATGGTGAGGAAGATGAGCAACAAGAAGAATCGTGAGAGGAGTCGCGGGAAGAGTCAGTCTCCATACCTGTATCTCTGGTTTCTGACCTGAGGTTCATGATTAACGACTATTATCGTCGTTTTCCAGAGGCGAATGCGTCATCTATGCCGGCGACTACAACACAGCCCCCGAGGACCCAATCTACTCCTCATGAGCAGTCTGTGAAATCACCACCAGTGATAACGATCAGGGACGATCTGATGGACACCGATGATGATGAACAACCTAAGGAAGGTGAACTTACACAAGATTCTGCGGGAGGTCAGGAATGGAATGAGTACATTTTGCCGTTGGCCCCTTCAACTACTCCGCCGCCAACCACTTCTCCTCCTCAAGATATTGGAGGGTTCCATGACATTATGGAAAAAGCAGCCAAGAGATTTGATCTGGAAATGGAGGTTAAAGAAACCGAATGTTTCTTATATGATTTCAAAGATGACGCCAGGAAATCTGCTCGCTCAATCCTGATTATTCCTCACATTTGGGAGGAGGGCCGAAAAACTTTGAAGACACCAGCTTCCATCGCGGTTTCGGTTCCTAGAATCGAAAAGAAATATAGAGCACCAGCGTCTTCTCCGGCCTGTCTGATAGGACACCCAAGACCGGAGTCGGTGGTGACTCAGGCGGCACAAAGGAATTCAAAGAATCCGGTTTCTACTTCGTTGGTGCCACCAGACAAAGAAGGGCGGAGGATGGATGGAGCTGGGAAGAGGTTTGCGGTCATGGCAGCCTCTACTATTAAAGCAGCCAATGCTATGGCCCTAATTAGCCGTTTTAACAGGCAAATGTGGTCGGATTTGGCACCCATTCTGTCTGCACTACCGGAGGATAAGAAAGAGGAGGCAGCTGCTATCCTTCGCGATGGGGCAAAGTCGGCCTCGGAATCCATTGACGTTGCCATGGATGTTTCCTCTATGGCTTTTAGGCAGATGGCAGGAGCAGTTTCACTTCGGAGACAGGGTTGGTTAAAGGCAACATCCTTTCGTCCGGAGGTGCAGGCGAAGATTGTGGACATGCCATTCGACGGAGAAAATCTTTTTGGAAAACATGTAGACGAAGTGCTGCAGGGTATCAAGTCAGATACAGATATGGCTTGGGCGCTGGGATCCCTTCAGCAAGGAAGGTTCCAGTCCTTTCGTAAAAGAGGTGCAAGGGGTCAATTTAATCAGAGATCTTCATACCCATCCAACAGATATCAGCCCTATAACCAGCAAGGATATAGGCAATACAATACAGGCAATCAATATAGGCCTTCCAACTCCTCTTTCCAGCAGCAATCTAGGGGCAAGTCCTCCAATAGAGGAAAGAATCAACAATCTAACAGACAACAATGATCTCATGCCGGCGCTCCCCACACAGCAGATCCCGGAAAACGACCACTATCTGTCTCTCTTCTTCGACAATTGGATGTCCATAACATCGGACAAATGGGTTTTGGACGTAATAAGCAGAGGCCATACCCTAGAGTTTGTTCAAATGCCACCAGATCATCCCCCGGTGCTCAGACACCATCAACATCGTCAAGAGCTGCAAAAAGAGATCCAATCACTCTTGCGGAAGGGGGCTATAGAAGAAGTACCTCAACAACACAGAGGGAAAGGCTTCTATTCGCATTTCTTCCTCATGAAGATGAAACAAACTACGAAGTGGAGACAGGTATTGGATTTGAGGGATCTGAATCAATACATAAAGAAAATTCCCTTCCGAATGCTCTCGTTACAAGAGATCCTACTAATGTTAAAGAGGAAAGACTTCATGGCTTCGTTGGATCTCATGGACGCATACTTCCATATCCCAATTCATCGGAAGCACAGAAAATATTTAAGATTTGCTGTGGAGAGTCGCCATTTCCAATTCAAGGTGTTGCAATTTGGCCTCAAATCGGCCCTGAGGGTGTTTACCAAATGCATGGCCCCGGTGGCGGCCCACTTGCATTTACCCATATCCAGACGATTGGCTGGTGACAGGTCCATCATTCACAAGAGCCAAGAGGTCCCTTCAGTGCTGTATCCGCCTGTTCCATCGGTTAGGCCTAAGAACCAACTTGGAAAAGTCTTCACTGATTCCAGCTCAGGGCATTCAATTCCTAGGGCCATGGATATGCACCAAGGAAACAAAAGCATACCCGTCCGAAGAAAGGATGAGAAAGATAATGGGCCTAGCAACATCCCTTCAGACAAAAAGGTTCACTTCTGTGCGGATGTACAAATCCTTGTTGGGGATGATGTCCTCTTGCATCCCACTGGTTCCAAACTGCCGTCTTCGAATGAGACCCTTGCAGGAACATCTGGACGAGCAGTGGGTTCAGTCCAAACGAACGTTCAAAGATCGGATTACCATCACTCAACGTATGAAGGTGGCCATGTCATGGTGGAAGGTTCAGAAGAACTTGAATCAGGGTCTGAATTTTGTACCTCGGGATCACATATACGTGATGACGACGGACGCTTCGTTGCAAAGATGGGGCGCGCACCTTTAGGAGCTGGAGATCCAGGGCCACTGGTCAGAGTGGGAAGCACAGCTTCTCATAAATATGTTGGAGCTCAAAGCGGTGTTTCTGGGACTTCAAGCTTTCCTGCCCAGAATCCAGAGCTCGAAGGTGCTCATTCAGACTGACAGCACCACGACTATGTTTTATCTTCTAAAGCAGGGAGGAACAAGATCAAAGCAACTTTCTGTGCTGGCGCAAAGGATTTGGAAATGGCTGATAAGCCACGACATTTCTATTCAGGTGCAGCATATACAGGGCATCCTCAACACAATGGCAGATGTCCTAAGTCGCACGGCGAGTGTGTCGCACGAGTGGGAACTGCACGACACTCAGCTTCACAGAGTGTTTCAAAGATGGGGCACACCAACATTCGACTTGTTCGCAACCCGGGACAATTCGAAATGCGATCAGTTTGCGTCCAGGTAACCTCAGTGGGATTCCAAAGGCTATGCGTTTCACATAGACTGGACGGGAATGTTCGCTTACGCGTTCCCTCCAATTCCCTTAATACCACGAGTGCTTCGCAAGATGAGATCAGACCCGTGTCATGTCATTCTTATAGCACCAGCTTGGCAGAGGCAGGCATGGTTTTCAGATCTGCTGCAGATGTCAAAAGGCAACAAAGTGCAATTCCCGACATTCCAGAGCCTCATATCAATGAGCAACGGCCAAATTCTGCATCCAGACCTAGCATCGCTAAAATTATCCGCATGGAACCTCATGAGCGAGAATTCCAAGACATGAGTATTCCGCAAGACTGCAGACAAATACTATCGCAATCTAGAGCTATGTCAACCAACAAGACATACACAGCGAAATGGACACGCTTCTGTCACTGGTGTGCCAGTCAAAGTCTACATCCGTTGACGGTACCCCCAGAAGGTATTCTGCCTTACCTGTTGTCGTTATCAAAAGCAGGTCTGTCACATGCCTCGTTGAAAGTGCATTTGGCGGCAATATCAAGATTCAGGAGAATGCCAGATAAGCCATCTCTCTGGTCTCACAGACTGATAAAGGAGTTCGTCAGAGGGCTCTTTAGATATTTTCCACCCATTCAACGGCCGCCAGTACCCTGGCATCTCAATACAGTTTTGGCGCAACTTATGAGGCCACCATTCAAGCCTATACACAAGACAGACTTACTATTCCTTTCATGGAAGACAGCCCTGCTGCTAGCTCTTACCTCGGCGAGGAGAGTTAGCGAAATCCAAGCCTTTTCAGTGGAAGAGGCTTTTTATTCAATTTCGACAGGACAGAGTTATACTACGTACAAATCCTACATTTATACCCAAAGTTTCTACTTCTTTTCACCTTAATGAGCCAATACTTTTGCCTACTTTCTTCAGCAATCCCTCATCTGAAGCGGAAAGAGCGTTGCATTCTTTGAACATCGCTAGATTTTTGAAATTCTACATTGAACGAACAAGAACATTCCGCAAATCTAAACAGTTATTTATTGCTTTTGAAGGACAGAGGAAAGGGCTCCCTCTGTCAAGACTGAGTATCGCCAGATGGATATCATCGGCTATCATTAAATGTCATGAAAAAGCTGGAAAGCCACTTCATTCCAGAGTGAATGCTCATTCCACAAGAAAGATGGCGACATCAATAGCCTTATTTGCAGGAGTGTCTCTGCCTGACATCTGCAGAGCGGCGACGTGGAAGAGTGTGCATTCATTTACCAAGCACTACTGTCTGGACACTGCGTGGAAAGAGGACACGACAGTGGGACAAGCTGTTCTGAAACGTCTATTTCAATAAGGTATTCTTTGGCTTTCCGTTAATACTATATACAGTGTGTATATATATATATATATATATATATATATATATATATATATATATATATATATAGGGAATTTGGTTTTATTCCTATCTGCCCTGTGTTTTTTAAGATCATGTTCTAACGATATTTCAGCTGCAGAACTTCCTTCTTGGTTCTATCCTGGAAACGCTGCAGGCTTTGTGGGTACTACTTGCTACTCTGATACAAGCATGTGAATCTATGAAAGATATAATACTGGAGAAGGAATTAGTTACTTACCTGTACACTATAGTTCTCCAGTATTATCTTTCATAGATTCACATGCGCCCGCCCACCTCCCCGTTTCTCAGGCAGAACCTGTTATCTCGGTATTTATCCATGTCTCTTGCTTGGGGCCGGAAATCTGAGGCAGGAAGGTTCTGCTGGGGAGTGTGAGGGCAGGGCAGCAATGCTGATTGGCTGACTTTTGGACCAAACAATGAGGAGGACTGGTTACCAAACAGTACAGTCCCTAGGGGTTTTTCTATGCAGTTTTCTACTCTATGATACTGATTTGGTCATTCTGTTACCGTGAGACTCCCACCATGACGACGGGGAAGATACAAGCATGTGAATCTATGAAAGATAATACTGGAGAACTATAGTGTACAGGTAAGTAACTAATTCCTTATTTTTTGTTTAACAACTCCAAAACTACTGTACGGATTGACACCAAATCACAAAAGGGCTTTTTCTGGACCATGTACTGGCTTTCTGCCAAAGTTGCTGTAATTCCGCTCAGCGGTTCGGGTAGTAGTCGTGTCTAAACTCCCTATTGGAAATAGCCTTGGGAAAACACATTTTAGATCACCCCTTTTCTCAGCCCCTATTTCATGAATCAGCCTGAAACTTTCCACACAGCAGCTATACTCAAGTGGGTACTAGTCTTGAACATTTTGTGAAGATTCGCCAAACGAGGCCTAAGTTATTAGCGAAACAAAAAAACACTATTCCTAGGGAAACTAGTCCCTAACTATAAAGACCTACTGGTGACCTCCAGTAGGTCATAAAATAAATATATATTTTATTATTTGGTTAGGCTCCCTATTTACTGCCGGGCTGCTTTGGTTTTACAAAGAGCATTTTTAAATAAGTGTTTTCCTTTTTTATTTCCCACTCCAGGCATCCTCTATCTTGTAACAGGTAAATAAAAAACAAAATGATGTCCAGTGTCATGTAGTATGCACACGTATGCATTGTCACACTGGGTCGCCATTCTGTCATTACACATACGAGCGCATTCACATGAACGCGTCATCATGCTTTTTTTTTCTACTATAAAGCAATGTATCAAAAAAAGCAGTTATTTTTGCAGATGCTCAACAGCATTGTCACAGCCAGTAAGTAGGTTTAAAAGGCGAGGCCTGTAGTCTTTGTCAATGCTTATTCTTTAGAGATGTTCAGGAGCAGTGTGAGCAGGTGCAGTGCAGTGGCCCTAATTCAGGAGTTGAGAGAACCTCCAAGCTCTTTATGCACCCCTCCCGTCCTTATTTTGTTTACTTCTCAAAAGCTTCAATTTGTAATGTTAGCCTTGTAAGTTAAAATAAGTGGGAGAAGCCTTGTAACTGTAAGGAACTACCAGACTCATCTAAATAGAAATTGACCGAGTAAAGTTGTTAGCATTTTAAATCTATGTAATTTGAGATAAATTCCAAAGAACGCTGTGGAAAACATTTCGTGGTATTTGTAATTTCTTTCATATCTCTAGTCAGTTCCTGGAAATTCCCTGGAATACTGGCACTCTAGACATGATGTCAGCGTGGCCTCTGGAGGTGCTGCTATGATGGGTAGAAGCAGGGTGTGAAAGTACCTTCCGTTCAATTCCAAACTGTTCCAAGGCCAAGTTCAAGTTATTCTAGAGCATTTTTTGGGTTTGGGCTGATTTGTAAAGATTCAGTAGCTGGAAGGTTACTGTTCAGTAAAAAAAATTACATTTCTACTGATGGCAGATGCCTACTTGCAGTAGTGAAAAGAGCCAATGGCATTCTTTCAGGAATCTG
This sequence comes from Lissotriton vulgaris, assembly GCF_964263255.1. Classification (NCBI taxonomy): domain Eukaryota; kingdom Metazoa; phylum Chordata; class Amphibia; order Caudata; family Salamandridae; genus Lissotriton; species Lissotriton vulgaris. Next base: position 1,690,625,471 of record NC_141685.1, read on the forward strand.
TTGCTACTGTTACTTTAGACGATGCAACGATTTTTCATTACAACCCCCCCCAAAACAGTAACTATGCCAAGAATACTTGTATTTGTAATGTGTATTTACTTTTTGATTATATGTATCTGTAATAATATAACAACAGATGCTTGAACGTACTTGCTATCGTAAAATAAAGCTGGCAACATTGGAAACCATAGCAAGCTCCAGTAAATGATAAAACAAATTGCTAAAATCCATACAAATAAGATAATCACACCATACAGTTCGCAGACACTGTTCTAAAAGTACGCAAAACTTACTCATTAACAAAAAAAATTGGACGTAGCAGGGTCCCCTTGCACCATTCAAACCCCAGAAACAGAAAGCAAAATTTGCTGCCCCTTGTAGAAGCAAGAAATCTCTGATACCGAATAACTCACCCAACAACAGGAGAAGAAATGGCACCGGTCTGAACCGCAAGAAGACTCATGAATTCAGAAAAATCTTTACTCTACCAGCAGCCCAGTTAATGCAGCTAAGACCACTTACTTCATCTCCTCAATCAGCAAAGCGTCGACAGAAGCAAAGCTCTATTCAAAATAATGAAATACTGCACGAACGTCACAACAGCTGGTATCCCAGCACACTTCATGGAGAAATGAACTGAATTAGGGGAGGGCTTTCCAAATAGGATTATTAGAATCAGGGAAAAACATTCTCAACACTGTCAGCTGTGACCCAACCAGCACCATTGCCTCAATCCCTCCTTCTAGTGCACCCATGTAGTCTCCCTTTCACACCCTCTCCCTTATATGACCCACCCACTCTCCGAACTCTAATTGCCACACCCTACAGAGATGACAAAATCCTACCATGCATAATAAAAGAGATTAGGGTGATACTCGCTCCCTTTTTCTTATCATCAGTGTGTGTCACAGTACCTCTAGATGGGGCAAATTCTGGCTCTACAAAAAAAAAAAACCTGGACCTTGATGGTCTTGCTAACTACTTCTGAATCCCCCACCTTTCCATTTGAAATATCTTGGACCCTCCAACTACACAAAGAAATGAAGACTAAACTTTCCACTGGACTACCAATCTGGTCTGATGCCTACTGCAATAAGGCAGTCACTAATTTACTGAGCTCAGCACCTCCAGATGAGAATGTGTTCCGGTCATCTGAAGCATACCATAGGGATCAATCCTGTCTCTGGTAATATTCAACATCTAAATAGGTCCCCTCAGATCGACAAGGACAACAGGATTCATCAATATGCTGATAAAGCCAACTCTTCCTGAAAAGGTTTTCTCTACAACATGATGACAATCTAAAGGACTTGCCTGCCAAAAGCCAAGCCTAAATGTTTGTAGCGTACCTGGAACTCAACCCATCGAACAAAAACAATAAAAAATTAGCTAGCTATCGTACCAAGAATTTTCAATTCTATTAAGGACACGGAGACGAGGATGAGGCTTCTCTTTCATTTTAATGCCACACACAGCAGCCAATGAAATCTTTGTATATCAAAACAAAACTACATTTCCCATGATGCAAACACCACATCACTTCCTGCAATATCCCATAAGAGCCAGGAGATACCGGATATCGTCCTCTTTCTTTGCTTTGAACATAGGTCCATAAATAACTGAAGTCCAACATAAACAACCTCCAGCGTAGAAGAACAACCAACAGGAAAGAATTCCTTTAACTGGAAACATATTCAGTCCATCTTCTTCTCAGAACCTGGAAGAATGAGAAAGAATGCCCGTAACATCTGCAAATACAGACTATAAACATGGGTGGGCAAATATTACAATACATGTAATAAACCGGGTGGGATAATCCTCACCTCCGTGTCCTTAATAGAATTGAAAATTCTTGGCGCAATAGCTATCTAATTATTTATTCTATTACAGGACCGGAGGCTTCGTATTATGCTAGTTTAACGCTCTTGAAACACTACAGAGGAAATATCACCCACCGGTTTGTAATAAAACTGCTTAAAAGTAGATTCTGAGGACCAATCAGCTGAATGCATAATGTCCTGAACAGTAGATCCTAACATGAAACTCTTAGAAGCCATGGGCCCTCTTACAGAATGTGCCCCAAACACCTGAGTATCAATACCTGCTTCCTGCATCACATATTTTAACCATCTGGCTATAGTAGCCGCAGTAACAGGTTTGAATGGTTTCTGCAGAGCAATCAATAATTGCGTAACACCTGTAGGCCATAAAGGCCTTGTACATTCCTCATAGGACTTAAGGCATTGTACCACACAAAGTTTAACATTGCTGGGAAATCCATGATAATCAACACTTCTAGACATTGTTTTAGTCCTGGCAGTAATATTAAAGGAAACTCTTCCGGAGTAAATACTCTACCTGTAATGTCCAAGGCCATTACATCCGAAGACCGCCTACATGCAGCAAGACATAACAGCATTGCCAACTTGGCCGAGAGTTGTTTTCTTGTCAATGTATCATTTGGGGGCCAAAGGTTAAATAGGGAAAGAACACGAGAGACGTCCCATAAGGAGGAATATTTAGGTTTAGGAGTTTTCGCTACCCTAATACCCTTCAGAAGTTTACAAACAAGTGGATGCATACCCACAGGTTTACCTTTAATTTGAGAATGACCCGGCAAAATCGTGGTGCGGAAATTATTAACTGACCGGTATGCCAAACCCTCTGAGGCTTTCATGGAAAGGAAGTTCACAATGCAGGGTAATCCCGCCCCCACGGGATCCACGTGTTGTTTCACACACCAACGCACCCAGCATTTCCAAGCTGAGGAGTATCTCTTTCTGGTGGAAGGAGCTCAGGCTTGATTGATAAAGGCAGAAGCCTGCTCCTGAAATCCTGGCCTTTGCCAACATTGCCGGAAAGTCTCCAGGCCATCAGGGACAGACGCCCGACATTACTAACTGGTGCGTCTCTCCATGAGGGCCCTGGAGCATCTTCGGGGACTCTGGATCCTTCCTGGGGAAGTCGCAACTTACCTCCAGCAGGCTTGGGAACCAAGGCTGCGACTTCCAGAGGGGGTCACTAAGATCACCTCCGCCCCATGGCGCAATATCTTTGAGTACACCCGTGGAATCAATATGAACAAGGGAAAGGCATAATTCAGAGACTGAGCCCAGTTCTGAGTGAAAGCATCCGTTGCTAGGGCTAACGGGTCCGGTCTCCAGCCGAAAAACTGAGACATCTGCCGATTCAATCTGGACACAAATAGGTTGATCTGGCAAGGACCCCAGATTGCCTGTAACCACTGAACTACCTGAGGTTGGAGTTGCCAATCGCTGTAGTCTCGGAGGTGGCGTGAGTGCCAGTCTGACACCACGTTCGATTATCCCGGAATATATTCGGATATGACTGATATCTTGGGACTTAGGCAATAGTGCCAGAAATCCTTCGCTATCTCTACTAACATGGAGGATCTTGTTCCTCCCAGTTTGTTGATGTAGCGAACCGCCGAAATGTTGTCCATCCTCAAAAGGATGCAACATAAGACCTTTTTGGGCGAGAGTGTCTTGATGGTGAAAGAGCCGGCGAGCAGCTCTAGACAACTGATATGGAGCTCTAGCTCCTGAAGAGACCACCGCCCTCCTGTGGAAATATTTCTGCAACGCGCTTCCCAGCCCCAACGGCTGGCGTCGGACTCTATGACTACTTCTGGAATTAAGCTGAAAATGGCCCGACCGTTCCAGGAATCCACGTGGCTGAGCCACCACTGAAGCTCCTGAGGAACCTCCGATGACAGAGGAACTAGGTCCGTGTATGAGAGGCCCTTCTGTAGATGTTGAATCTTTAACCTCTGAAGAGCTCGATAATGGGGGGGCCCTGGGAAAATCGCCTGAATGGACGATGCCAGGAGACCCACTATCCTGGCGATCGCTCTCAACAAGACTACCTGTTTGGACAACAGGGTGCGAATCTCCTTCTGAACGTTGCACGAAGACTCAACTGCACCGACTCTGAGTCTATGACAAACCCCAGAAATTCTACCTGTTGTACTGGGCATAACACGGATTTGGTTCCGTTGACCACAAACCCGAGGTTCTGCAGCGTAGCAATGGTCATGCGCAGATGCTGTGTCGCCATTTCCGGCGTTTGTGCCATTATCAAGAGATCGCCTAAATATATTATCATACAAACCCACTACTCTCTGAGGTAGGCTACCACTGGTTTCAGCACCTTGGTGAAACACCATGGAGCTGAAGAAAGACCAAAAGGAAGGACCAAATATTCGTACCACCGGTCTCTCCACTGGAACTGCAGAAACCTCTGATGAGGAGGAAAGATCGGGACAGATAAATAGGCGTCCTTCAGGACCAGACAAACCATCCAGTCCCCTTGTTTCAGAAGGTCCGTTAAGAGATGGATGCCTTCCATCTTGAAATGCTTGTAGACCATACAGTGATTGAAATCCTTTAAATTGAGTACCAACCTGTAACCACCGCCCTTCTTCTGAACCAGAAAAATTATTCTTTGATTTCTGAATCTATAAAATCACATTCTATTCAGGAAAAAGACAGCTGTCTGGGTGGACGGAATTGATAGGGAACATGAAAAAAATCGAGATGAAAACCTTGAACAGTTTCTAACACCCACGCGTCCTGAGACAATTGAGCCCATTTGTGAAAGAAGTGCCGAATACGACCCCCCAGGGGAAGCTCGGAAGTATCCGGAGCGCTCACCTGAAGAATCTGCTGCCTGGAAACCACCACAACAGTTTTCTCTGTTAAAGCGTCGTTTGTTGAAACGCTGCATGGTCGGATAAAACGTTCCCCCTCGGGTGGAATCCCAATCACCTTTGCCTCTGCCAAAATCACCTCTCTGGGGGCCTTGGAATGACTGGCGCCAAACGAGCGTCCCCGGCCTCGTCTGGCCCTGTTAAAAACACCAGCTTGAAAAACTCTTTTTGTTCCTGACTGGGCTTTATCGAGGGTTGTGAAGGTACCCACGTACTTGGCTACGTCTTTCACAAAACGCTCTCCGAACAGATTGCCGTCCGCTAGAGGACCAGGCTCCACCCCTGCTAGCTCAGTAAGGTTGGAGTCCATCCTCATAATGAGAGACTTACGTCGCTCCGTGGATATTGCACAATTAGCATTGCCCAAGAGGCATATCGCCCTCTGGGTCCATCCTGCCAGAACATGCGGATCCATCGTGGCACCTGTTTCCGGCGCCTCCAAGGCCATCTCTAAGATCTTGGCTAGGGGTCCCACAACGTAGAGGAGTTTATCCTGACACCCCCTCCATGCGCGGTCAATGCCCTTTTTCCGATCTTTTGCAAACTTTTTCAAGAAGGTCAGCATACTGGAGTCAATATCAGGAGTCTCTGCGACCTTGTCGGAGATGTCCGGTCTAGGGCACTCAGACCGAAGCCTATTTCTCACCTCCTTATCGAACCTTTTACAGAGGTTGTCATGAAGATAGGTGGCAACCTCCGGCGCTGGGAGCCAATCTGACGACCTGGGATGCACAATGTCTGCCGGGTTGAAGGTAAAGGGAGTGGACACAGGAGCTGCAGGCTCCACATTCTTGGACTTCCTAGTCTTCTTTCTTGGGGGAGATTCATCAGGGGTATCAGTGAACGTAGTGTCCGTATCGGTGTCAGTGCCGGGTCCTTGAACTTGTGGGGTTCAGGAGCAGGCAAAGAGGACAAGGAGTAGGAATGAGGCCAAGCCTGAGACCGAGAATCAGAAGTAGGAGCCCCGTCCTTATTAGGGGCTGCAGGTTTAGAAAGACCAAGGTGCTTGGCAAATCCTTTCCAATTGTTTAGTGATAGGCTTTAACGCAGTTGCCAGCGCTAATTGTACAGTTCCCGGAACTGTCTTCTCCAGGGCCTTGTCGATGGAATCCTGGACAGAGGTGTCCAGGGCCTCAACAATATTATCCTCAATGGAAGCATTAGGGACTTCTTCCTGATAAACAGCATCATCCTCCTCATAGGTAACCCAATCATCCATGGTGGTGCCAAATTTATAAATTGACCCATTTCATGAGGTAAGAATTATTTGGAGAGGAGTAAGGGGGGAGCCAACTCACAGCACAGTCTAATCACCGGTACCTGGCGCCTCAGCAGTGCTGTAGAAGAGTTCTTGCAGCCTTAGGGCGTAGATGGGGCAAAAGCAGTCAAAAGTACACAGGAGGTGTGCTCCCTCCAGGCCCTGAACGTTTTTGCAGACAAGAGGCGTAGGAGTTCTGCTCTGTAAACTATCCTAGCTGGAATGGTGAAAAAACGTCCTAAAAACGGGCAGTAGCGACGTGCGTAGCCCAATCGTACCAAAACCCAGCCCAATTAGGCTACGCACGTCGAAACCTAGTGAGGGAAAGTGAAACTAACTGCCCCAGCGCTCTCGGGCGATTAGGAAGGCCTCCGCGCGTGTGTTGGGTTATGGCAGAAACAACGTCACAATGACAAGACCCGCTTCGCGGGCAAACCTGCATGTGTTAACTGGCGTTCGGGAGTCAGCGCGCACCTCCCAGTAACCGGGGAAAGCGCTGACCACCGAACGCTCGCGCGCGACAGAGCGCGCTTAAAACATCTTCGTCTCCCTAGAGAACGACCGGACCTCGTGCACACCCCCGAAGGCAGCGGGGTGGTGCGGCTGCCAAACACAGTACAACCAAGTCAAAGACACAGATAAACACAACGCGAACACACGTATTAGAAAGCGCTAAAAGGCGCACTAGAATAAACAATAGGAAACACTGTAATCACAATATGCAAGCACATAGATCAAATAGCAAGGCAAGCAAAGTCACTTAACTGGCTGCGTGAGCAGCAAAGAAAGAGGACGATATCCGGTATCTCGTGGCTCTTATGGGCTATTGCAGGAAGTGATGTGGTGTTTGCATCATGAGAAATGTAGCTTTGTTTTGATATACAAAGATTTCATTGGCTGCTGTGTGTGGCATTAAAATGAAAGAGAAACATAATACGAAGCCTCCGGTCCTGTAATAGAATTCACCCTCCATACACGAGACTAAACAACAGCAGATTCAAAATTGGCTCAACGAATCTAGATGGCTTTGCAGTATGAGTGGCCAATGCTGTCAAGTAATTTTGCTTCCACTTTGACATGTCCCTCAGATTCAAGCCCTAGTCACCCAGAAGATAAAAACTAGCAACATCAAGTAATACTTACTTGCAAAGTAAAGCCATTCCTTCTTGAAATAGAACCCAAAGCATCCTTTGAGCTCTGGTCATCTTGCACCATGAGAGAGTATACGCCATGCTAACCGGAGTGCAAGAATTACATTTTATGGTTCTCCAGACATTAGGCAGGATCACAGCAGCTCTCAGAACTCTGGTGACTCCCTCTTATCAGTCATTACTACTTTTAAGGTGTGCGAATACACTTCCACGCCCACATGAAAGCACCCCTAACCATGAATGGAATTGTGTGGAGTAGCTAAACCTCCTGGAGAAGGACATTGGAAGATTTTCGGGCAATGCCCAATAATCTGGAACAAGATTCCAGTCCACATCTCACAAGCACGCCCTCTTTCTCTGGTCCAAACACTGAAACTTGTTTTCACACAGTATCTTGCCACACCCTAACATTTCCCGACTGACGACTTCTTTCCATTATCAATCCCTCTAAAGTCCTCTCTCATATGTTATGACCATCTGTCTTATAACCCCTGCCCAACACACACCCATTTTTAACAGTGCTCTGTTGCTTTGTAGCATGGTTTGTGTTCTGTGTATCACTTGCAAACGTATGCAACAGCTATAAGCTCCTGTACTCACTGTTCTATTAACCTGTTCATAGAGAACTTTTGAATGCCAGCTCCAAATTGCCCTAAATGAACAAGTGTTTCAAGCAGGCTGCACCCCCACCATCTCAATTGGGACTTAGGAAGATTCTCCAATAAAGATTTTTTTCCCTATCTTTCCTTCCACCTCTTTTCATTTTCCATCCTGCCAGTTCGCATAGATTTTAAGCTTCATTTTGTGACCAAGACCTTATACTGGGGAAAATAAAAGCTACAAGTGTCCTTAATATCAGTGAGTAGAATTTCTCAGGTTAACTAGGCCTCACAGGTTCAGACACTGCTGCTACCGCTTAGGTTACAGGCTCAGGTGGGGGACATATCAGCAAGGTTACACCACTTTAGCTGCCTCTTCCCAAACCGCTGTATAAACAATAATTTGATAAAAAGCTGTATCTGTGTAGATGTAGAAATGTCTCCATATGATGTAGCAGCAAAGTTTCGGCAACCATGGAAATAGCATCAGCAACAATTGTTTATCGGTATCAAATGAATGGATTGAAAAGAAATGATTTTGTCCACAAACTTCAGTTTGACATTTTCTGTAAATGCTTACATTTGTCCCCTTACCAGTACCCCATCTAGTAAATCCATGGGGCTGACCCTCAAATACCAAGTTGTAATTTTCTTCAATTTTTTAATCCTGCCCCGCATTGACAGAATATGCCTTACATGCTAGTGTATCCTAATCACTTGGCAGAGATGCCTTTCATGGCTTGTGGTAGTCAGCAAATGTTGGAGTTGCCTACTTTATGCTGGGATTATCATCATACTCTGTGTGTGACTTCAATGTGCCACGGGTCGTACAGTGCATAGGAATAGGAGTCCTATAACATGAATAAGAGAACCACCTTATATTGGGGTTAACAAAATGGTTGAAAGCCAGAATGCAGAAAAATCATGTCACACAAATATCCTGACCCATAATATGTTTACTAAACTATCTCATTGGGTATACATTTTATGTTATTAAATCTAATGGGGCTATATTTCTTTTAATTAATACTTACTTAGGACAAAATGTTTCTATCAGTTGATGTCAAACATATTATAGTACCATATCCCCATAATGCCAACACTATACCATGGAAGGTTACCTACCTTATATCGGGACCTGCGCAATGTCTAGAATACTCACAGTATATGCGATATTACCAATGCCTGCTCCAGCGAAAATTCTGGAGAAGGAAGTTCAGAAACAACTTACTGAATTCCTTATATCAAACAATTGTTTCCATGATTCATAATCTGGTTTTAGAACGGCATATAGCACAGAGACAGCACTTCTGAAAGTTGCTGAAACCGTGCATGAATCTGTGGGTCATTGCAGCTCAGCAATGTTGGTGCTGCTTGACCTGTCCGTAGAATTCGACATTGTGGCTCACCTGATTCTCTTGGAGAGGCTAAGACACTTTAGAGTGAGGGGAACTACTTTTTCCTGGCTCCAGTTGTTCTTAGACTCCTCCCAGAAACCCCTTGTCTGCGGGGTATCCCAGGGTTCGGCACTGAACCCTTTACTGTTTAATGTAAACCTAATTTCTATTGCGACCCTGGTCGAGACATGGGGAGTGAGAGTGGTCTCCTACACTGATGACACTCAGCTGGTGTTCTCTTTCAAAGAACACTGAGAGGCTGCCTTTATCAACTTCAAGCAAAGCCTGAACAACCTCTTGGCCTGGATGACTGTGAATTGCTTAAAACTTAACACAGAGAAAACAGAGCTCTTATTCTTCAACCATCTGACACCTCCACCTTCTAAGCTTTGGTGGCCGTGAGAGCTGAACCCCCACCGATCCCGCTGGATTCGGTCAGAAATCTGGGGTTTAAATTCGACAATGGCCTCTCTTGTAAGACCCAGATTCACCAGGTCTCCTCCTCATGCTTCTGGAAGTTGAGAGCTTTGAGAAAATTCCTTCACTTCCTTCCGATGGATTGCAGGAAGACAGTGGTCCATGCATTGCTCACTTCCCGGCTAGACTATTCTAATAGTCTCCATCTAGGACTACCAGCCTATCTGGTCCGCAGGCTGCAAATAATTCAAAACGCTGCAGCCAGATTATTTGGGAATGTGCCGTTCCGCCATCGTATCTCCCCACACTTGCAGAGCTTCCATTGGCTGCCCTTCAATAGGAGGATTGAGTTCAAGGCACTCACTCAGGCCTATAGAGCCACCAGAGGTTAGGCCATCTGAGGTTTAGATTGCAAAGCTACCATCCTGAGATCAAACCACCTGAAACTGCTCTGGGTTACTCATTTCCTTATGGTCTGAATAGGTGGTAGAGCATTGTATGTATGTGTATGTTGAGGGCACTGTGACCAGAAATTGTTTCCTGGCGCTAAGAGCCACTAAATAAGGAGACAGCAGTTCAAAACGCCGAGAAGCAGCTCGCTAATGAGGGAATAGCCAGGTTTTCAGTGCCTTCTTAATTTTATTAAGTCAGAGTGAGCTCGTAGGGGGGCTGGTAGTTTGTTCCATATACGGGCTGCATTAACAATAAAGGTGCGTCCTCCTTGTCTGACTTTTTTAAATCTCGGTTCTTGAAGATAATTGCCTGTAGTGGATCGAAGATTTCCACCAGACATATATTTTTTAAATTTGTTTTGTAGGGTTATAGGTCCTTTTTTTGTTGTGCCTTATGCACAATTCAGAGCAATTTGAAAATTATTCTCTGTTTGATAGGCAACCAGTGGAGCTCCCTCAGAACTTCTGTAGCAGATGAGTAACACGGTTTTTTCAACGTAAGTTTGGCAGTGATTGTCTGAATATGTTCTAGTTTTTTTAACAGTTAGTTAGGGGCTCCTAGCAGCAGGGCGTTGCAGTAGTCCAGCCTGCTTAATATTACCCCTCTCGAGATTAATGATCTAGCTGGCTGGTCAAGCAATGGATATAATTTCCTAAGGACCCAAATAAGTGCAAAACAGGTCCTGATAAGTCCATTGACTTTATTTTCCAGAGTCAGGCCTTGGTCGATTATCACACCCAGGTTTCGTACAGCTACAGGGTTACCCAGTGGGCTTTCCGTAGGTAGCGGCCGGAAGGTGGATGGTAAAAGTACCAAGATTTTATTGGAAGAGCAGCAGAGAAGTTCTGTTTTATTTCTGTTCATCCTAGGAGAATTTATGTTCATCCAATTAAATATGTCCAAAATACAAGCTGGAAAATTACTGGTGAGAGCTGCGAATCTCTGGAATGCTATGCCTCTTCACCTCCTCTTGACAGAGCCAGAACCGGCCTTCAGGAGAGCACTGACCGTCTGGCTTTTTTTTTCAGAACAAATTTTTTTTTTTTGAGAGAGATTGCAAAGAGGGAGCAGAACTCCGAGCACCGGAGAAGCTGCGAGCAGATGAGCAACATTCACTGAAAGGCAATCCATACAATAGTTTAAAGAAGAACAATTACCCCGGCCCCACCACCCATCCCCCCGCCCACTCCCCGCACCCGGATCCCACCCTAACCCCCTGCACAATGTCCACATAGTCCTAAAAAGAAAAGACAGTTTATGAAATATTCGATGTATACTCTCCTTAACCCAGGACCTAAACGCATTTGTCCTGCATCAACATCTTGTTGCACTGGTGATTCCATCCACAGTCCTCTGTAATCTGCCCATCTCTTCCATATTTTATAGTGTTTCCTGGGGCAGCCTCGGGCCTCAAACACTGGGAGCTCCAACCCCATGCAGAAATCTAAGCCCTTTTTCCATACTCCCACCGGGGGCCCTAGGGTCTTTCCAGGCTCGAGCCACATCCCTCTTGGCTACTGTAAGGCCTAGAAGCAGTAGATGCCTTTTATAAATGTTGCCCCCCACTTGTTCCATAACATGGTGAAGGCCCAGCTGCGGCGTACGGGGAAGCTCCCAACCCAACACTTCAGACAGACAGTCCCACACACCTGTCCAGAACCTTGCCAGCGCTCCACATGACCATGCCGTATGCTTAAACGTGCCCACCTCTCGACCACACCTCAAGCATTCAGGGGACGCAATCAGGCCAGCCCGCCATAACCTTTCCCTAGTATAGTAAGCTCTATGTAGGTATTTGAATTGAATAAACCGTAGGCATACAGCAATGGCTGCTCCCCTTCGGGCTTCAAGGGCTTCTCTGCAATCTTCCTCTTCCAGTTCACCTACATCTCCCTCCCATGCGATCCGCAGCTTATCTAGCGAAGGGGAGCTATGCGTTACTAGCGTCTGGTAGATGCAGGATATCTTCTTATCTTCCAGTTCCCCCATGAACACCTTAGCTTCCAGGGGGCTAAATTCGGGCAAGGAGTCCAGGCCTTCCAAGGCGGGCGAGATGGCGTGACGGAACTGTAAGTATTTAAAGAACTGAGTTCGGGGCATGACATAGTCTTCCCTCAGCTCTTGGAACGATTTAATGGTCGTGCCTTTCATAACATGGCCCAACGCCGATATTCCTATCGCGTCCCAGCCGCGGAACCCCTGTCGGGACGCCAGGGCCGGCAACTGACCATTCTGCCACAATGGGGTTTCCTCCGTCAGTCTGTTAGTCTGTTCCACCTCCCCATACGGTGCAGCGCCTATCGCCATATCCGGAAAACCACCTGAGTAACAACTGGGAGCCTCTTCCTCTTCGCAGCCGAATATAATATAGTGTGTAGGGTATCTGGTTCCATTAAATACCTCTCAAGGGCATATGCCGGGTCTCCCCGGTCCCCGTACCACCATTCGTTCAATATCAACAGGTGAGATGCCTGATAGTAGGACAAAACATCCAACGTCGCCAATCCACCGCAATATGTGGAGAGGAAACAAGTACGGAGTGCCACTCTAATCGCACCCCTGGCCCAGAGAAATTGGCCTAACGCCGAGTCGACCTGTTTGAATCACTGCGGCGAGATAGGGTAGGGGTGATTCTGCAGTTAGTATAGCAGACGTGGGAGGGCCACCATCTTGAATATGGCCGAGCGGCCATAAATATTCAGGGGCATACGGGACCACGTTTTCATCTCCGACCGGACCCGGTCCCAGACAGGCCCGACATTACGCACCCAAGACACCTCTCCGAATACCCGCATTATTTCCAGGACCCTCGGCCCTGACCTATTCAGTTCCGTGAGGAAAAAGAGGACATCATCGGCATAAAGCGCGATTCTGTCAGATGGACCTGCTGCCCACTCAAAACCTCGCATCTGTGCGTCCATTCGTACCCACGCCACTAATGTCTCCATGGCAAGGGCAAACAGAAATGGCGAGAGGGGGCACCCCTGCCGAGTGCCCCGACCAATAGAAAAGGTGTTAGATACAGCCACAGCCACTCTCACCGATGCTGTCAGATCAGTATACAGCAACTTTAGATATGATAGGAATTGGGGCCCGAGATTCAGGCGGGACAGGAGCGCATGGAGGTAGACCCAACTTAACAAGTCAAAGGCCCTATCTATGTCGGCCAGCAGGAGTGCCGCCTGGGTCCCTGTGGCTTGGATCGCCTCCTGTGCGCGCCTAATATTGTGCCTCGTCGCTCTATGAGGCATAAACCCTGCCTGGTCCCGGTGGATAAGGTCAGTGATATAGGGGAGGAGGCGATTGGCTAGTGCTTTAGCCAAGATTTTCGCCTCAACATTCAGGAGCGTTATGGGCCTATAGGATTCGTGTGTTTCAGGGGGCCTCCCAGGCTTACAGAAGACTACTATTTCAGCATGTCTCCAGTCCGCCGGTAAGCGGCCGTATTCCCTGGCCGCCTCCAATGCCCTCTTATAGTACATCCCTAGCTGGAGGTGATATTTCCTAAAGAATTCACATGGGAACCCATTGGGCCCGGGGGCCTTACCAGCATTTAGTTCACCAAGGGCTGTTCCCAGCTCCTCAGCCGACAGTGAGAGTTTAAGGCGAACCCGTCCCTCCTCCGAAATTGATCGATGGCCTCTGCTGGGAGGGATTCCCGAGGGGCATATTGGGCCGCATAGTATTGCGCGAAGCTGTCTGCTAGGTCCTCAGGGGCCGATATGGAATCTCTGGCCTCATCCCGAAGTCCCGGCAGGGCCCGCGCCTGGAAATAGCCCTGGCAGAGCCTATATAATATTGTGCTGGACTTATCACCCCATTGATATATTCTGCTCTGTGTAGCCAGCCACACCTGCCGAGCCTCCTCAAGTAGTAAAGACGCATAAGACTGCTGCGTCAGTAGTAATTGTCCTACGTCTCTCTCATCCCCAGTTGTATGGCATCGCTCCTCTAGTTCACGGACCCGACCTGCTGCCTCATCTGACAATCTGGCTTTTTAACCTTCCGCAGTTCCTCCTCTTGTTTTTCCTCACTGAATCTACAACCCAGCGCCAGGACACCTCTATTGGAGGTAGCTGTGCGCTCTATAAACCTCATTTATTGTTATTATAATAAAGCTAAAAATTCCTACATATCCTGAGTAGGTCACTTTATGTCTGAGCCAACATAATTCTTAAAATGCTCACAATCTGTCAAAGAAAGCCACCTTACATCCAGAGAGTCTAGCTATTAGTTACTGAGGGTAGTGACCAACAGACACAGATACGTATACACCAGCAAGTAGTCCTAGACTTGTTTGTATATGCTTACCCACACAGACAAACAACGCCTCCTTCAGATACTCTACATGAGTATCCTACGTATGCGCACAGGTACGCCCAAACATTCACACACATTAAGCCCTCCTCTTTCTCCAGGATTTACCCAACTTGTTGATGCCGCCTCAACTGTCACTGCCCTCTCTATCTAAATGAGTGTTGGCATTTACCCCTGTTACAGGCTCAATGGCACTAGGAGTAGTGAAAGGCCAGGGTGCCTTCTGGGGCTCTGCTGTGGTACCAGAGGCAGGAAGTGGAATGGGCCTTGGACAAATTAGTCACACACCATGCGGCTTACTGGAAGATTCAGGGGAAATAGCCAATGTGTTGCATGCTCCACATTGCCTGTCACACTGACCTGTGTGGGAGTGCGTATGATGCTATGACTTTACTTTTACTTGAGAGCCCCGTTCATATGCAAAATATGTACCTTATAGGGCTGATAGGCGAACTGCTTCATTATCACTGCTTTTATGTTTTCCTTATGCTTTTGGGACACAGCAGTGGTGAAATCAGTCTCCACGTCTGCAGACTACGGAGCTATACCTAATATCTTGGCAGTCCAGACTGCCACTGTGAATCTGCCAAGCTAGGGATTTGTGTTGGAATTGCTGCTTTTGCAGCGAATTAATTGTGCATCATTTTGGAATCTGCTTCAGAGCACAGATTACGTTTACTTAAATAAAGACTCTTAAATAAAGATGGTGTGTGACTTCCTTTTTACTTGTCAAAAGATTTCAGTTGTTGCCTCCTTTCATCCACGGAAGTGGTTTGTTGCTTGGATACCTGGAGCGTAGACAGTTTTTTCTTTGTTTTTGCTCTGTATTGTATCCTAGCAACAAGGCTTTGTATCAAGTTGATATTACATTGATGCAAACCTCACATGCGTATATTATCACAATATACGAGCATGGACAGGCTAAATTCTACATAGGAATGTACCACACAGTGGGTAGATGAAAAGAGCTCCCAAGTGACAGACATATAACAAGCATTTGCAATGCAATAGGTCTTGCATTTACGAGAGTTTGAGCTATTGGCTTTGTAAATGACAATGCCTTTTATTTATGTGTTGTTTTTAAAACCGATAAATAAAAGACATTCCCCCAGAGTCATCAAGAACACATTTTGCGATTCCTTAATAGCGAAAAATACCGATTTGCTATTAAGGAATAGCAAAATGCTATTCATCAAGAAATCCATTCAAAATTAGCGATTTCTAAAAATTCCTTAATTGCGACTCGCAAATTGTGAGTCGCAATTAAGGAATATCTCCCCATTCATTCCTATGGGCCTAGAGGCCCATAGGAATGAATGGGAAGACCATCTCAATTTGCTAATCGCAATTAGCGATTCGCAAATTGAGATTGCGATTTCAAGGGTGCAGGGGTGTCGAAAGGACATCCTGTTGCACCCCTGAAATTGATGTGTGCACATATGTTGCGCACACACATGCCCTTTTGGCTATTTACCACGTAGTTAGACTTCGTGGTAAATAGCGGCCCCAGATTGCGAATTCGCAATTTTTAAATGGTTCATGAATTGCATTTAAGAAATCTCAAATTAAGATTCCTTAAATGCAATTCATCGCAATTTAGCGATTCCTAGAATTGCCATTTTTGCATTTGGGATGATGAATCCCAAATGCAAAAATAGCGCTCGCAAAGGGCCAGATTCTCAGAATCTGGCCCTTTGCGAGCCAATTTCGGCTTGATGAATCTACCTGATTGCCATTTACAATGCCAATGGCTTAAACTCTCGCAAATGCGTGACCTATTGCATTGCAAATGCGTTATGCACCCGTGTTATAAAGATTTTTTAGGTCGACACTGGGCAGCGCATGCGCTGTCTGCGAGGCATGCTGTATTGAGGTGTGGAATAAAAGCTCAGCCCATTTCCCGCCCATCTTTTTAATTGACTTCTGTTACTGTCCTTTGTAAATGCTTGCTTTTGATTCATGAATAGGCTTGTAAGTCCCTCCTTAGTACCGCCTAGTCTGCATTTGTAACCTCCCATGAAGACTGGATGTTTTACTTGTGTTGGTACTCAGCAGCTTTTATTACCTGTTGGTGAGGACTATTTACCTAATTAATGGGTTCTTTGTTTAGCTGCAGAAGCACGCACAACGTGCTGTTTGTGTTAGTAAACATTGTATGTTTTTTTTTCTTAAAACGCGGTACATCGGTTATGGCGCCAGTGCGTCTTCTTTTTAAAATGCGGGTTAATTTAACCAAAAAAATAAATATGTGTATTTAGCACGCCCGACATGCTGTTTGTGTTAACATTGTATATTTTTTTTCTTGAAACGTGGCACATTGGTAATGGCGCCAGCGCGTCGTCTTTTTAAAATGCTGGTAATGTGGGTTCATTTAACAAAAGATAGATATATATATATATATATATATATTTATTTTGGCAACACGTGATGCTTTAAACATAGGCTCCGCACCTTGCTTTTGTTTTTTATTTCGGGCACACACTAGAATACCGATCTTTACAGGGCAGCCGACGCTGCCTCACAACCCCCCTCCAATGCCGACTCCACAATAATAGGGTGTGAGGCACAGGATGGAGCATGCATGCGTGTGGCTCCAAACAAGCCCTGGCCCTTCCATCTGCGTCTGTTTTTTCAGTTTCTCTACATGCTCATTGCTTTACTATTAAGGAGTACGATGCTTCATATAACAAGCCCGCCTCAAAGCACACTATGTACTGTGACTGCCTCATACAACAAAGGCCCGCCTCAACGCACACTACTTGCTGTGACTGTTGCAGGGATCACAGGCTTCTGAGCTGTAAACAGAGCACTTACCGAGCATAACAAGAGCCTTTCAGGCATGGCCTTTTTCACGCACACCCCCAGTTAAGGCGGAACAGCTACTCAGCAGCCTCAGACTTTGAAAAGCTAAGACTGTTTTAGTGGATTTCCCATGGCATGTTTTATATTTGACTTTTTTTTAATGTCTTTATTAGGTTTTGTAAGACAAAAAACCTCAACAGCATACAGACCTTCACACAGTGACATCAAAAGACTGCAAGCGATGCTCCAGTCGATCCCAAAGTACACAGCCTTAGTGCCAACAACCCATCTAGGGGCAGGCGGCAAATTTCACTCGATGCAAATTTACCTGGTACCAATAGATCAAATCACCCAAGATAGCTCCGCAACCCCAGAACATATTCTGCCTGCAGCAAATTTACCATAACACCCACCCAGAACCTTTCTTATACCTCAGAACACTATCTGTTTCAGGGTGTTCCGCTATGTCTCGTTTCGGCCACACCCAGATGGTCCTCCTTCGCAGGCTCTGCCTCCTCCTCGACTCTATGCATCTGTGTCATAAACAAACCCCAAAAATTCTTGGGACGGCTACGTGGTGGAAGCAGTTCATTATAGTTTTCCGACTGCGTGCAGCAATAGAGCACATCATGCGACCAGTGCTTAACAGTGGGTGCCGGCCCCCTCATCCTGCACTGTGCCACTACCCGTTTAGCTATAAGTGTGCCCATGTCCACTAGTCTACGCGCAGCTTTAGGTAGCTTTTTGGAGTATCCCAAGAGTGACATCGCAGGGTCCGGATCCAGCGTCACCTCGACTATTCTACTCAGTTCCCTGAAAACTTCTACCCAGTATGTGTGTATTCCCGGGCATAGCTATGCCAGGTGTAAGTCTGCTGTTGGGGCGCGGCATCTCCCACACGTCACCTCTTTCCGTAGCCCATACCGACAGAGGCTCTCCGGTGTATAGTATACCCTATTGATATATTTGAAGTGTATGAGTCGGTGCCTGCCATGAAGCAAAATCTTTCTAGTATTCGTACAGCAGTATCGCCACATGTCGTCATCTATCGTCATTTGCAAATCTCTTTGCCATGCCAGTCTCGCTGCTGTGTACCGGTTTTCCATATAGGTCATTGCTATTTTGTAGAGATTGGTCACAATCTGACGTGGCGAATCTGCCTTGATCACATAGAGTTCCGGCACCTCCGGCGGCTCACCTAGATCCTCCCCTAACTGCTCCAACAAGGCCCTGCGCACTCTGTAGAACTGGAATTGCTGAAGTGTAGTGCCCGCTCCCACCGTACTCAATGCCTGTTCCCAGGTCTTTACCTTTCCATCTTGGAACATGTCGCCTGCCGTCAGAATATTCATTTTGTGAAGTGCATTTATCACACCCTTGCCTCTGCAAGGGGTCAACCAGAGGGCCCACTCCACCGGCATGGCTGGGGAGTACATCAGTGTTCCCCCCTGTTGCTGCAGAAGGCAGTTCCATGCATGATTAGTGTTAGTTATAGAGTCTATTATCCCGGTTCTGTGGTCTACCGGTTTAAATATCGATGCCACCAAGGGGAGAGGATCTGCGAATAGTCTTTCCATTCGCACATGTGGGATGTTCGGATCGCCATGAATCCAGGTATGCATGTGTGCCCCCTGAGCAGCTCTGTAGTATAGCTCAAAGTCTGGAGCGCCCAGGCCTCCCATACTGTATGGCAGCGTGAAGACGTGCCATTGAACCCAGTCCCGTTTGCCCGACCAGGCAAGCTTTAGCATAGATTGTTTCAGTCTCTGAAAGAAGACACGCGGTAGCACCATGGGGATATTTATGAACAGAAACAACAGCCTAGGCAACACCACCATCTTCATAATTGAGATGCGTCCCATCAATGAAAGCGGGAGTCGACACCAGGCCTCCACGTCATCCTCTAACTTGCTAATGGCCACTCCATAGTTTTCTCAGAGCACTATCTCCGAGTCTGTATGTAGTTGGATTCCCAAATATCGAACAGAGTCTACAGACCACTGCAGAGGGAACTCCATCTCGAATTCCGTCGTGGACGGCATAAGAGGAAAAGCTATGGACTTCGCCCAGTTTACTTTCAAGCCGGACAGAGCGCCAAAGTGTACTACTTCTCCGAGTACCGCTGTCAGGTTGTTCTCAGGGTCGCGAACATATAACAACGTATCGTCTGCGTAAGTAGACACTACTGTTTTATATGTCGGGAAGCCGAAACCCTCATTCCCATGATATTCCTGAGCGCGCACGCCAGTGGTTCCGCCACTAGGGCGTACAGCAGGGGAGACAGTGGGCAGCCCTGTCTAGTTCCTCTGGATATGGCAAAGGGTTCCGCAACTAAATTGCCCAGGCTTATCCTCGCTCTGGGCTTGTTATACTGTGTGCCAATCATTTGCAGGAATACCGGCCCAAGTCCCATTCTCGTCAATACCTGTCTCATGAAGAGCCACTCGACAGAGTCAAAGGCCTTCTCCATCTCTAAGAATACCGCAATTGCCTTGGTGTCTTGCCATAGGTGCTGCATCGTTCCAAGACCGTGCAAATGTTATGTGTAAGATTTCTACTTGGAATAAAACCCGTCTGTTCCGGGGCCACCAGCTGCGGAGCTAGAAGTGCTAGGCGATTAGGCAGGATTTTAGCATATATCTTGGTGTCAACATTTAATAGGGAAAGGGGGCGGTTCGAGCTACATTCCTCCAGAGGCTTACCCTGTTTAGGGATAGCTACCAAAATTGCCTCCCTTATCGTCTGCGGCATACAGCCTGTTGTACACAGGTCATCGAAGAGGGATGCCAAATGCGGAAGCAGGAGGTCTATAAATGCCTTATAAAAACTCACCGTGAGTCCATAAGCACCTGGTGCTCTCCCAGACTTCATGCTTGCCAAAGCCTCTGCTATTTCATCCTTCTCTATGGGAAGCATTAGGAATTCCCTGTGGGTGTTAGTAAGTATCGGAAGGTCTACATGTTCCAAATAATCTAGGATCTCGTCATCTAGGTCTCCCGCTCTTGACGTGTATAAGTCTGGATAGTATTGTCGGAACCGTTTCGCTATATCAGCTTCTTCAGTTAAAATCTCTCCGTCCTCTGACTTAACTGCCGTGATTTACGTCCTCCCCCGCTTCGCACTCAGCACTCTTGCAAGGACCGATCCTGGTCTGTCTCCCTCCCATACGTGCGCGCTGAAGCATATTTCCCCATATGCTTGACATTCCTGTCTGCCTCCTCATGGAATTCTTCCAGTAAGAGCTTAATCTCCTCCTCAAGATCCTGCCCACTGTCCGTTAATCGGCGCATTTCTAATTGCCCCAATTTCTGTTCCAGTTCGCCTAGTCTTTGCCTTATGGATTTGACCTAACAGCGAATAGAGTGGGAAGCGCCATGTAAACGGCTGCATTGTTTTCTTAGGGGTATTGAGGACCAGCAATAACGGTGAGTGGTCCGAAAGTGTGCGTGGCAGGACCCTGCAGTCTCTGATGTGGCCCAGTAGGGACGTGGAGGCTAGCCAGTAATCTATGCGGGTGTGTAAGTTGTGGAAGGCCGAGTAGTGTGTGTAGCCACCCCGATCCGGGTTGCGTGTTCTCCACACATCATTGAGGTCCATACTGACCATCCCACTGTCTAGCATTTTCGGGGCCGCAGCCGGTCTCTGAGTGGGGCCTGCCGATCTGTCCAAGTCTGAATCCCTCACCAGATTGAAATCCCCACCCCATAAAAACTGCGCTGTGAGATATCTACGTGTGATTGTTGCCATCGCTGTGTAAAACTCTGGACAATCATAGTTGGGACCATACACGTTCACTAACACCAATTCAATTCCTTGCCCCCGACATCTGGATATTACAAATCGCCCCCCATGTCCGCTCTCAATAGCTGTAACATGTACATAGACCTAGGGTTCACCCATGTTAGTACACCTCTGGCATGTGTAGTGAAGCCTGCCGAGTTTATATTACCTGCAAGGCCCTTACTGCACACTATTGCGCTGTCTTGCGGGAGGTGGCTCTCCTGAAGCATGGATACATCAACATTCTGCCTGTGCAGGTAGCTCAGAACCTTACGCAGATTGCGGTGATCATTAATCCCCCTTACATTCCATGTCAGCTTTGTTATACTATCCACCTGGAGCACGTTATCTGCCCCCTCCTGTCCCACCATCTGTGTCGCTTCTGTATATAGTAGTCCCTAGCTTGACGTGTGTACTCGCACTGTGCTCTGTATGCAAAAACCAAAACCGTCCCACCAAACATTCCCCAAACTGCATTCGCATCTCAACTTTCCCCTCCCCCTCCCACAGTTGACCTCCCTCAGCATGGTCACGCAGTACCCCAAGTCCCACCCTCCCCTCCCCTCAAAACACCCCTCAAATATACCCCACAACAGGTTATTCTGGTGCTTAGCACGCGTGGGCCCGAGGTCGCTTCGTATATAGACTGTCTTATCTTCCTATGCGTAAAGCCCTTTCCACCGCTGCCGTGCCAAACCATCTGCATCATTGGAATCTGAAAAATGCACTCTTATGCCTGATGAATACTTACACATTGGTATCGTAATTAGCCATGTCACCCCACCAGGGAGCAGTGAACAGTTTGTTCTGAAGCATAACCATCTCACGTCATAGGCCTATAAGTGGCTCTCTACTCACACACAGAAATAACTATGCGGTACATCTTGGCCCCGCCACCATCTTGGCTAGTAGCCGTATCACCCGGCCTTTCCATCCCGCCCTCTCCCCGGTAGGGAGAGAGTCCAATCTTCACGGGACCCCCTCTCCCCAGCCCCCCACCGCAAATGACCCGTACAATCAGTCCTGCTCTTCCAGCGAGCCACCAGCTGCTTCGTCCAGCATTTGCCACATCGGGCTGTTGCATTTTCCTGTCGACCACCCCTTGAGTGCCTACTGTAAGGCCTTTGGGTCCCTAAATATCTGTCGATTCACACGGAGCTTTGCAGGGTACAGCATAGCGTAGTGGATGCCCAGGTCTCGGAGTTGTCTCTTCAGTGGAGCAAAATGTTGACTTGCTTTCTGCACCCTCGCTGTGAAGTCTGGGTAAATCGAGATATCCAATCCCTCAAACCTCAGTGTCTTCTTCTCCCGTGCTATGCGTAGCACCGTATCCCTGTCCCTATAGTTAAGCAGTTTAGCAATTATGGGGCGCAGCAGGGCACCCGGCTGAGGCCGGGGGCCCAGGGAGCGGTGCGCTCGTTCCACTTCAACCATTGCTGAGAAAACCCCCTCTCCGAGCAGCGATACCAACAGCTTCTCCACAAACAGTTCCATGTTTCCCGTGGGGTTCGTTTCTGGCATGCCAGTGATTCTCAGGTTACAGTGCCGTGAGCGTGCCTCCAGGTCCTCGGTCTTATCCTGCAAGGTCTGCATGAATCCTATGGTCCAAATCCAGTGTGGACTGCGCTTCCTCCACCTCCGCGATCCTCCTCTCCGACAAGTCCAGCCTCTCTGCGTGCTTATCCATTCTATCCGCCATTCTATCCATCCTGTAGGTTAGGGCGTCCATTTTCGCACCCAATGTCGCTATCCCGCTCTGTAAACCTTTTTCCATGGATAAGAGTAAGCTGCGTACGTATGTCCACAGGATCGCCATCTGTTACCGTTGTTCTCATATTCTCCACTTCAGCTGCGTCGTGGGATTTCGAGCGCTTTTGTTTGAACGACAGTTTGGCCTGTGTCTTATCTCCTCTTCCCATGTTGCCCCGGAGCACAGTGGGCACGCAGGCAGATGGCCAAGCTTAACTTCCTCCGTTGACTGGGTGCACTAGACGATGGTCGGGAAGGGGAAGGAGCACTCCGCTCCAGCCTCAATCTTCCACCACCTCTCAGAGCTGGTCACTCGCCTCCACTTGTGGCTGCAGCCTGTCTTCAATCGCCCACTACAGGCTCTGTCGTCTGCACTTTCAGCCTTACCCCGGATCTCCTCCCCTCCGCGGTGGGCCGAGGTCTTCGGTACACCGGGGGGGCAAGTCTCCTCTCCGTCTGCCCGGTGCACACCTTCCCCCTGTTGCTCCGTGGGGGCTCCCGGGAGGGGGCGGACAGCCCGCGTCACGCTCCCCACCTCGAGTTGTGTCTATGCAGGTGCGTCTCCCCCGTGGCCTACCCCGCGTACCTGTAATGTGCGGCTCGCAATGGTGGCAGGGGGGGGGAGGAGTCGCACACGCCAATCTTGAATTCTTGCGTTAGGGTTTCCTGCTCCACCGGCATGTCATCTATCAACCCGTGTGCTCAGCCATCTCACTCATCAATCCCGCTCTGGGCCCCGGCCACACCCCGGTGGTCAAAACTGCCCTGCCGCACCGCTGTATCGGGTCGCATGCAGCTATAGGGAGGGAGCGCTGCCCCTGTGTGCTCTCAGCGCCCGAAGGCCTCACTGCATCTCCGGCCAGACTGCTTGCAGTTTGATCTCGCCACCTCCGAGGGCACTCCCTGGTCTTGCCGCACGGCTCCCCTACAATGCGGAGGGGGGTACCCCCGGCCTTTCCCCCCCCGTCCGCTATGCACTCTGCCCGGTACTTCCTGTTTTGTGGGGGCATCCGCTGCTGCTCCGCCGTCCCCCAGGGGCCTCCGTACCTTCCGCGGGCTTACCTTCACTCCGCCGACGCCTTCTGTTCCGTGAGGGTCGGCTTCCGCTGCTTCTCCTTTCTCTGGGGGAGCGATCGCTCAGCCCCTGACCTCCGCCCGCACCGTCACACCGGGGCCCCAGGTGCAGTGGACAGGCACCGGCAAGACTCCGCAGCCCGTGACGCACATCAGGTGATGCAGTGCCGTCTCGTCGCACACTCCAGGACGCGGTCCTGCGGCCTAGGAGCTTCACCGCCTTCTCGCAGCGTTTTCCACTGGATTGTTTCTTCCAAAATCACTCTGGAGTTCACCCGCCTGCAGCTCCCCCCTTCCGGTCTCTGTATCTGGGATGAAGGTTCTTGGTTATTGCCAATGATGCAGGATAAATTAAGAATAGTAGCACGACCTGACGGAGCTCCGAGCTCAAGTGGCCATCTCGGTCGCGAGCAAGCTCCGCCCCCATATTTGACTTTTTCTTATTTTGCACGTAGTACGCAGGATTCGTTTTAATATCTTGGGTCATCGGCATCCATTTTTTTCAGTTTCTTTACATGCCCATTGCTTTACTATTAAGGAGCACGATGGTTGGTACAACAGAGGCCACCTCAAAGCACACTACATGCTGTGACTGTAGCAGGGATCATGGGCTTCCAAGCTTTAAGCAGAGCACTTTCCGATTATAACAAGAGCTCTGCGGGTACAGCCTTTTTCACGCACAGCCCCAATTAAGGTGGAGCAGCCAGGGGTGGCTCCTCCATTAGGGCAGAGCAGCGTCGCCCCACTGCTTTCTCGCAGTGTGAGAAGCAGAAACATAAAATGGTAAAACTACCATTTTATGTTTCTGCCTCTCGCACTGCGAGAAAGCAGAAGAGTATGCCTGGTTGGGGGTTGCATGCAGCCTACATGGAGAAAACGTTCGCCCCATAGGCGACATTGCAGCATTGCGATTGGCTGAGGGGGAGGGAGATTGCCTGCTTCCAGTTCAGTGGGAGAGCATGAAAACGGACCAGGCCATGAGATTGCCCATGGCATATGTTATATTTGACTTTTTATTATTTCACAAGGATTCGTTTTTAGGTCTCGCTGAGTCAGCGCATGTGCTGCTCTGCGAGAAATTTAGTGATTGGCTTTTGAAAGTGCCACCACAGGCTTTTCCTGGCCCCAAGCTTGCGTGCACGTGCACAGCCGCTATGTGGGTTTCTGTCAAGGTACATTAAGCCTTGCGTGCCTCTCTCCACGCTTCAATTCCCTCCCCACCACAGATCGCATTACTCTGCTGGCCTCCACTCCCCCCGCCTCTCTATACTGCAGCAGGCCATAGCATGCTTTTAAAAAAAAATTATTTTAGCGCGCACACACAATTCTTGGGCTTGTTTTTTTAACTTTGAGTGCGAGGCGCGCGCGCAGCCAATGCTTGTTTTAATAGTGTCTCCCGGCTTCCAGATTGCTGCACCGCATCTGACAGTATTGGCATATACTCTTGCTTTCCTGGGGTTTACACATATGGAATGTAAAGCACGTGGAGAGGAGTATTCTATACTTTTTATGGCTTTTTATTACAAAGTTGAATAAAGGTAAGGATACGCACCTGTTTTTTCGGTGTACATCGCAGAATAAATTACTTACTCATTCATTGTGACGTGTTCATCGCTCCTAGATGGCCGACATACTTGTAGTTTTATCAGGCTTTGGTTTGGTTTTTACTTAACACTTTTTCGTTATGGTTGGAGTTTATCTGCTTTCTTTTGAGGAAGTTGACTACCAAGATCTTTCCATACTCTTTATTTAAAAAAAAAGAAATTTGTGGGATTAGTTTGTTTATTGCGTGAACTATTGTATCCCATTGAGATTTGTTTTGCAGTATTCTCTTCTAAGATGGCTGCTGTTTTTTTTCTTCAGAACCAGCCACAGGTGTTCCGTATCTGTTTCCAGCTCCAGTTCTTATCGACCACTTAGATGCCTAGGCGGTGCTTATAACCCTCCTCTGTTCCTTCTTGCTTTCTCTGTCCCTTAAGCCCTGCTTGCTTCCACTATGGCTGCATGCATGTTTCTGCTTGACCTCTCCCACTCCTGTCCTTCTTTTCTGTCCCTGTTCTTCATTCTGCGTTCTCCCATGCCTCAACTTACTCCCGCCTCTGCATGCCCCCAGCCTCCGTCTTTGCTTTTTCTTTCTGGTCTTTGCTTGCTCTCTCTGACCCCGGATGCATCCGTCCCTTTCCAGTCCAGCTTTCATGCTCTCCCCTGCCCCTGCTTTCTCATCCCTGCTCTGTCGGCCCTCCCATTTGTGAGTGCTCCTGCTCTTTCCCTCTCTCTCCTTCTGTTCCGTCTTACTCTCCCTGCACCTGTTGCCCTACTTCTTCCTGCCTGTAGCTGCCTGCGTTCATTAACCCGCCCTCTTCTTACCCCTGGAGAGATCTAATGCCAGCCTCTTCTCTTATGGCACTCCTTTTGTACCTTTTTTCCATCTGTCTGGCCAGTAATAGGGATGCGCTGGTAAACAAGGAGGGCCTGTTGTGATTGTGCCTACTTTGTTGTTGTTTGTATGACGCACCTGTGACCCCGGCAGCTGATACCATCCCCTTGAAAAATGAGAATGAAATGCAAATATACCTAGTCTTGATTCCATTCCACCTTATCCTTCTTTCTTCTACCAACCTGCACTCCTATCTTTTTGTCTTGTTCTTGGGTGTTCTTTTTCACCCCTTATTTCCACTGTTTCCTCTCCATCCTCTTTCCTTCCTATCTCTTTAGGTAGGTCAAAGTCTAATGGTGAAAAATAAGTCCTCCAATAAGCCCCCGCCAAACTGTTGTGCTTCCCGGTGACAAGCTTTGTGGCACTGTCAATGCTGCTGCCATCATTTCAGACTGGACGGGTTAATTTGTAGATGGATCACATCCTAACTTTACCCCTGACTTTGACTTGCTCTGTAGGTGGGCTGCTGCAGAGATCTATGTGTGCCCGCCCGTTCATGTCTTTCAAAGTTTCCACGATCCAAAACATGCTTAGTTTAGTGGTGAGAATTGCAACACGTGGTATGTACAGCGCAACGAAGCTGCAACTCTGTGAAAACAAGTGCGGTACAAAAAGACATCAATTTTATTTTCAATATTTATTTGTGTTTGCCCTGTAAAAATTGTTCCTCTGCATACAGCGCTCTGATGCCCACGTTGGTGCCTTGTCAATTCAGAAAAGAAGGGTGTGAGGCATCTACACCACTTGTGCATACAACACACGTGCAGCCGGAAACAACAATTGTGCCATTCAGCCGCAAGAAGTGCATGAGATTCATTACCTATGAGTGAGTGACCATGGAAGTGCCGGGTGTGATTTCAGCATCGATTTGGCAAGGTTATTGAGTTACACAAATACATAAACCACCCCATATGCCACCAGAGAGGGATTACTCTCCCTCCATTCAGAGTGTTCGGTAGCCTCTCTGCTGCTCATTTAACATGCAGAGCCCCCAACATCCCTAGCAGTTGCCGCTGAGATGCTCAGTTCATGCCTTGCACCACAGCATCTACTGCTGAAGCAATTACAGAGTGAGGACGGACTCTGACTCATTTAATCCAGAGCATACTCCCTTACTGAGAAATTCTGTCAAGAAGACACTATTATACCTTCTAATGTGTAAGGGAACCTTTTAAAATTATTGAGGATTCCATTTCGTTCCAAATCTGTGGCTTCTGGAAGTGACTGACTAGACAGGCTTCCTTACGGCAATTCTTAGCCTTCGCGGTGCAAATCACCCCGCCTGCCCGGGACACCTGCTGGCTCCCATAAGGGTACTTCACCGCAAAACACTAATCATTCAACCGACAGCAGCGCTAGACAAATTGAGTCTCTGATCCGTGCACTTATATGAACAAGGGTACTCAAGATATGAAATCCATGTCCTGAGGATGGTCTTTCACACAAAAGAATAGAGACCGAAACGTCGACTGTGGCTTTATCTACCATTGAATGTTTAATTAATTTTGTGATAGGTAGAAAAGCTTGAGCAATTGATGTAGCAAGGGCTGTGTTGATTAATGTATTTTCCCTTCTGCGTCATTGTTTTTCATCTTGTACCCAACATTTTAACTTGATTTGACAAAAGATTAAATACTTTTTTAAAATATACACCCGTCTTTCAATCCCTTTTTGCTCTCTTCTTTTTCTGATCACTCATAAGTGACAGTTTTGAATATATGTAAATCTCTGTTGTTGCATAACCAGCACCAGTGGGCTCAAATCACTAAGCCCACACGATTTCATTCCTTAAGTGATTCTAAAATTCTTGTTTTACTAAAATCCCTTGAAGGTATCTTCACCCTATCTTGCACCACAGCTAGCCTCAATCTTCGCAGACCTCGCCATCTATTCAGAGTGCCCAGCTGCTTCTGATGTTCAACATGTCACTTACTATTTAGAGTGCCCAGCATCCACTGCAGCTGCCGCCTGCTACCCAGTTTTGCAGGGTGAATCTTTCTGGATTCACTATGCTGTGCATTATTCCGCGGTCTAGTGGTTGGGTCCGGAATCATAGTCTTTTCTTTCTTTTTTTTTTTGTAGCCCAGGTGGGCGTCGACGTCCCACCTTCTGATGGACTTCCTGTGACGTTGGCACGCTTCCTGCGGAAGCTCCCACCTTTGGGCGCCATCTTCAGATTCTTTTTTCTGCCGTTGGGTCTGGATCGTCACCAGAGGCTCCAGGGTTTTTGGAGGAAAGAAGACGAAAAAGACTAATTTTACACGGAAAAGATTAGAGAAGACACCGAGGAACAAGATCACCAAACAGGGACGACGAAGAAGGAGGAGAACTTCGACGTCCAACTGAGAATGCGCACACAAGGTGCCCCCTGAGCTCAGGAATGGACAAGACACCTTTTAAATTCTGCCGTAACTGCCACCACAAATACGCGCAGAAGGACCAGCACCCGGTTTGCAACCTCTGCCTACCGGTCGACCACGAGAGCAAGGACTGCAACGCCTGCTCCGTCTTCACCCCGAAGACCCTCCGGGTTAGAGAGAGACAGAGAAGAGCCAACTACAGCAAGCAAGGCAAAGGCCAACCCCCGTCGCTTCGGTACCTGGGCCTCTCCAACAACGACAAGGACAACATCGCTGAGGAACCAGATGACTTCACGGTCGTAGAGACCGATAAGAAAACATCTAAAGAGGTAGGAGAAACGTCGATCCCCAAACCCCCGACAGACTCTCGAAAACCTGAGTCAGACTCTCAAAAAACAGTCTAAGTCCTCGGAAGGGCGCACTGGCGCCGAAAATCTCGACAGCCACAGCTGCATCCAAGGACAAACAGCCCAGCGGATCCTTCGAAAAGGACTCCCAGGCGGCGAAGACCGGCGAAGAGTCTCTGATCCGTGCACTTATATGAACAAGGGTACTCAAGATATGAAACCATGTCCTGAGGATGGTCTTTCACACGAAAGAATAGAGACCGAAACGTCGACTGTGGCTTTATCTACCATTGAATGTTTAATTAATTTTGTGATAGGTAGAAAAGCTTGAGCAATTGATGTAGCAAGGGCTGTGTTGATTAATGTATTTTCCCTTCTGCGTCATTGTTTTTCATCTTATACCCAACATTTTAACTTGATTTGACAAAAGATTAAATACTTTTTTTAAATATACACCCGTCTTTCAATCCCTTTTTGCTCTCTTCTTTTTCTGATTACTCATAAGTGACAGTTTTGAATATATGTAAATCTCTGTTGTTGCATAACCAGCACCAGTGGGCTCAAATCACTAAGCCCACACGATTTCATTCCTTAAGTGATTCTAAAATTCTTGTTTTACTAAAATCCCTTGAAGGTATCTTCACCCTATCTTGCACCACAGCTAGCCTCAATCTTCGCAGACCTCGCCATCTATTCAGAGTGCCCAGCTGCTTCTGATGTTCAACATGTCACTTACTATTTAGAGTGCCCAGCATCCGCTGCAGCTGCCGCCTGCTACCCAGTTTTGCAGCGTGAATCTTTCTGGATTCACTATGCTGTGCATTATTCCGCGGTCTAGTGGTTGGGTCCGGAATCATAGTCTTTTCTTTCTTTTTTTTTTTGTAGCCCAGGTGGGCGTCGACGTCCCACCTTCTGATGTACTTCCTGTGACGTTGGCACGCTTCCTGCGGAAACTCCCACCTTTGGGCGCCATCTTCAGATTCTTTTTTCTGCCGTTGGGTCTGGATCGTCACCAGAGGCTCCAGGGTTTTTGGAGGAAAGAAGACGAAAAAGACTAATTTTACACGGAAAAGATTAGAGAAGACACCGAGGAACAAGATCACCAAACAGGGACGACGAAGAAGGAGGAGAACTTCGACGTCCAACTGAGAATGCGCACACAGGGTGCCCCCTGAGCTCAGGAATGGACAAGACACCTTTTAAATTCTGCCATAACTGCCACCACAAATACGAGCAGAAGGACCAGCACCCGGTTTGCAACCTCTGCCTACCGGTCGACCACGAGAGCAAGGACTGCAACGCCTGCTCCGTCTTCACCCCGAAGACCCTCCGGGTTAGAGAGAGACAGAGAAGAGCCAACTACAGCAAGCAAGGCAAAGGCCAACCCCCATCGCTTCGGTACCTGGGCCTCTCCAACGACGACAAGGACAACATCGCTGAGGAACCAGATGACTTCACGGTCGTAGAGACCGATAAGAAAACATCTAAAGAGGTAGGAGAAACGTCGACCCCCAAACCCCCGACAGACTCTCGAAAACCTGAGTCAGACTCTCAAAAAACAGTCTAAGTCCTCGGAAGGGCGCACTGGCGCCGAAAATCTCGACTGCCACAGCTGCATCCAAGGACAAACAGCCCAGCGGATCCTTCGAAAAGGACTCCCAGGCGGCGAAGACCGGTGAAAAGCCAAGGTCGTCGAAGCACGTCCCCGAAAAGGACTGCTCGACTTCGAAGGAGAAGGACCCGAAGATTGCTTCGACGTCGAAGACTACGTCGAAGAGATCGGCCGAAACGCTCGACACCGAACAGGCCGCCGAGCTGGGGAGAAAGAAGAGAAGGCTCGAGGCCGAAATGGATAACATCCTGCAAAGGAAGAGAGAGTTCGACGAGAAAATGAAACGGTTCACGATTCCGTCGAAAAAATGCCAGCGAAGATCGTCAAAATAGAAGAGGAGGAGGAGTTTGACGCCGAAGAACCGCCGAAAACCCCCGAGCCCCAGGAACACCTGGGGGAAGAAGGCCTATACTACGAGGAAGGAGGCGACGATGACCAGCGAATGAGTTTCGGCTCGACATCCTCAATGGCACAGGACCTGGAGTGGCAGGACCTCGACGCCGAAAACCCGGAAGAGCCCGTGGAGACGTACCCTTCGAGGCCTTCGCCTACAGATGACATTGGGGCCTACAACATGGTCATCAGGAACGCGGCAATGGCTTATGGAGTAAAACTGGAGGAGGAAAAACCAAAGGCATGCTTCCTCTTAGAGACCCTGCTCCCCACTCAAACAAGGAGTCAATTCCTCCCCATGCTTCCGAGTGTCCTGGACCAAGGGAGGGAGGCGTTCAAAGACCCAGTGACCTGCAGGTCTGTCACACCTAGGACGAAGAAGAAATACAAGCACTCCTCTAAGGACCCTCCCTACATCCAAGGATCCGTCACGGCGGACTCCATTATTGCGGCAACAGCCAGGAAAAGGGCAAATGTTCCAACAACATCAGGCCCACCACCGGACAAAGAAAGTAGGTGGATCGACCTAACTGGGAGGAAAATAGAGAGGAATGCAGCGGTACACTGGAGCATGGCAGACTCCAATGCCCTGCTAAACAGACATCCAGTACCAGCATTGGGACGAGGTCGGACAGCTGCTCAAGCACCTCCCCGAAAAATACCAACAAAGAGCATCACATCTGGTGGAGGAAGGCAAAAATATAGCAAATGCTTGCCTGAAAACAGCATTGGATGGGGCTGACACATCCAGAAGGCTGATGATGATCGGAGTCAAAGAAAGAAGGCATGCCTGAATGAGGATCTCAGGCTTCAAGCCGGAAGTACAGAACAACATTCTGAGCATCCCTTTCAATGGAGAAACACTGTTCGGGGCACCGGTGGATGAAAAACTCCCCCAGCTCAAGAAAGAAAATGAAACTGCAAGGTCCATGGGAGCCTTACAATTCAGAGGGATGAGAAGGGGTACCCCGACACGGAGAACAAACGGAAGAGGGGGAACCCAGCCGGGAACGTCACACCAGACATTCCAGCAGGCCTTCCAGGGCGATAATCAAGCACAGCAGGGTCAACAAAAGCAAACCTGGCAGTACCAGTCTCGGGGCCAGTCCTTTCACGGGAGGGCGAATGGACGAGAGCAAGCAAGAAGAGGGGGCCAGCAACCCACCTCAAAGTGACTCCGTCCCGCAAAGCGTGCCCACCCACACGACCCCTCCGAGGGTGGAGCGCAACAAGGTCAGCAGAAGAGGGTTACACGGTCAAAACATCAACGAACATGTAACACCAGTAGGAGGCAGGCTAAGACACTTCTTCCAGGAATGGAATAAGATAACTACAGACAAATGGATACTCACCATCATACAGTTTGGATACTGCATAGAACTGGAAAAGAAACCACCAAACGGGAAGGCACATTCGGGAAAAGAGCTGGCGCTACTCCTAGAGGAGGCACAAGAACTCCTCCAAAAGGAGGCCATCGAACCAGTTCCATTCAGAGAAAGAAACAAGGGAGTGTACTCAAACTATTTCCTAGTACCAAAGGTGGATGAAACGCTAACATCCATCCTGGATCTAAGGTTCCTAAACAAATACATAAAGACACAGAAATTCAAAATGACATCCCTACAAGAAGTCATTCCTCAGATAAGGGACAGAGACTTCATGTCCACCATAGATCTCAAAGATGCCTACCTGCACATTCCTATGAACAGGCACAACAAACACCTACTGAGATTTACCATCAACAAAGAACACTACCAGTTCACTGCCCTAACCTTCGGACTAAAATCCGCACAAGGGTCTTAACCAAATCTCTTGCTGCCGTGGCAGCGCACCTGCGGAGGGAAGGGATTCATGTATACCCTTACCTCGACGACTGGCTAATAAAAGCAAGTTCCCACAGGACATGCAAGGAACACGCACAGCGGGTCACAGAAACACTGACAGACCTGGGATTCTCCATACACTGGGGGAAATCCTCAATGGAACCAGAGCAAGTGAAGATCTTCCTAGGGGCACAGATCAACACCATACAGAGCAAGGTGTTCCCCAGCGACAAGAGAACACTTGCCCTGCTGAAGGAGACACGCCACTACTAGAGGGGGCGAACTCTGACAGTGAGGACAGCTAGCAAGATCATGGGGATGATGGCGTCCTGCATACACCTGGTCCCCAATGTACGGCTCCACATGAGACGATTCCAGGAATGGCTGCAACAACAATGGTCACCAGCTACAGGAAGTTGGGAAGATCTAGTGGTTGTAACGCACGCAGTGCAGGAGGAGATAACGTGGTGGAACAAGAAGAACTTAACAATGGGAAAGCCTTTAACACCACCAACCCCCAACAGTGACCATCACCACAGACGCATCCCAGAAGGAATGAGGAGCACACATGAACAAGCTCAAGGTGAGGGGTCTGTGGAATCCGGCAGATGCGATCAGACACATCAACTACCTGGAACAAAAGACTGTGCTCCTCGCCCTGAAGGCCTTCCAGAAACAACTGTACAACCAGAGAGTGTTGATACAAACAGACAACACAACAACGATGTTCTACATCAACAAACACGGAGGAACACAATCAGTCGCACTATCCAACCTAGCGCAGGAAATATGGAGATGGGCCATCCCACTCAAAATAGACCTATTAGCCATACACCTACCAGGAAAGGACAATGTGGAAGCAGACAGGCTCAGCAGACAGACATCAGCGTCCCACGAGTGGGAAGTCAATGCACAAGAAGCGCACAAGCTATTCAGGAGGTGGGGGACACCAACAATAGACCTATTTGCAAAACGCCGAATGCAAAATGCTGACACTTCGCATCCAGGCAACCAGAGGAACAATCCCAGGGGAATGCCCTATGGATAATCTGCTCGAAAACATTTGCCTACACTTTTCCCCCGATACCACTGATACACAGGGTACTCAGCAAGTGCAGAACCAGCAACATGACACTGATCCTGGTGGCACCACAGTGGGCCAGGCAGTCCTGGTACTCACAGATAATGGAAATGGCACAGGGACCACCCCACAAGTTCGGGAAAAGTAAAGATTTACTCTCCATGCATAACAGAGAGGTACTACACCCAGAGCCAGAGGGCCTCAGCCTAGCTGCATGGCTCCTGAAGACATAGAGTTTGCACACCTAAGACTACCGGAGAGCCCGCTGCGGGTGCTACGGGAGGCAAGGAGACCTACCACACGAAGGTGCTATGTGGCAAAATGGAAAAGGTTCACACAATGGTGCAGCAAGGAAAAGCTACACAAGAAGATGACAAGGGAATCAACGGTGCTAAAATATCTAACACACCTGCTGAAGGCAAAACTAAGTTCATCCTTGCTAAGAGTACACCTAGCAGCGATCGTAGCCTACACAAGAGGAGAGACAGGAAAGAGCTTCTTTACATCACAAGTAGTTAAGAGATTCCTGGAAGGGGCAAAAAGGATCGCACCACCTAAGAGGATGCCGCCACCGGCATGGAACCTTAATTTGGTCCTAACAGAGCTATGAAATCGCCCTTTGAACCCATTCATAAGGCCTCACTACAAATGCTCACAATGAAGACAGCAATCACCTCGCTGCGCAGGGTAAGCGAGCTGCAAGCGCTGACGCTACAAGAACCCTACATCCAAATACACAATGACAGGGTGGTAATGAGAACGGACCCACACTTTATGCCAAAGATGGTGTCCAGGTTTCACATGAACCAAACAATACAGATACCAAGATTCTTTCAGAAACCGTCAACAAGCGCAGAGGGGGCACTGCACACTCTGGACGCTAGAAGGGCGGTAATGCATTACATGGAAAGAACAAAGGAACACAGGAAGACAAATCAGTTCTTTGTGTCCTTCGCAACCAGTTTCCTGGGTAGACCAGTAACAAAAGGCACCATCGCACGATGGATCGCACAAACTATACAGTTCTGCCACAAGCAGGCAGGGCAAGAACTAACAGGGGGCGCACAAGCCCACTCTACAAAAAAAAAGGAGGAACAATAGCCTTCCTGGCTAACACACCCATTCAAGACATATGCCTGGCGGCAACATGGGCTTCGATGCACACATTCACTAAGCACTACTGCGTGGATATACAAATGAACAAGAAAGCACAAATAGGACAGAAAGTGCTTCAACATATATTCAACAACCAACGCTCATCTTCCACCCAGCCGACACAAACGTAACAAACCGCTACAAAGTCTATGCACAGCATAGTGAATCCCGAAAGATTCACGCTCGCTGCAAAACGAATAGTTTCTTACCTTTTGGTGTAGTTTTGCAGCTTGAAGATCTTTCTGGATTCACTAGAGAACCCACCCACCTCCGCCAGAAAGATGAGGCAGGAGAGGAAGGTGGAAACACAAGGTATAAAATACAAACAGACACTTTAAAAGACAAAGTGATAAATCATTTACTTTAAGGAAGAACTTGTAAACATGGCCAAGGATTCACAAACAGAACAAAAAAACAAGAAAAAAAATCCGAAGATGGCGCTTTCCCAAAGGTGGGAGCTTCCGCAGGAAGCGTGCCAACGTCACAGGAAGTACACCAGAAGGAGGGATGTCGACGCCCACCTGGGCTACAAAAAAAAAAGAAAGAAAGAAAAGACTACGATTCCGGACCCAACCACTAGACCGCGGAATAATGCACAGCATAGTGAATCCAGAAAGATCTTCAAGCTGCAAAACTACACCAACAGGTAAGAAACTATTTGTTCTCCCTGCAAACACTGCCCTGTGCAGAACTTTACTGCAGCAAGCATTGGGGGGAAGCTATTCCAGATCAGCGGGCCAAAGGGAGCACACACCCTTGAGCTTTCTCTCACCATCCCTGCTAGCAATCCTTCACTTCCCACCCCCTGCTCAGCCAGCATCAAATACTCCAAAAGATCTTTTCATTAGAATGTGGATCACTGATTTGAGGACACCAAAAGTGAAAATATAAACAAAGTAATACATCCATGGCGTTGCAGTAGTGTAGCTTCAACTACTGTTTCACTACAGTTCTGCAGACAACGGAACTTCGTTGCATATAGTGAGGATTAATGGGTGATGGTGTGAATCTTAACATGCACTATTGCTCACACAGGGACTAAATGCCACAGAAGCTCATCCTTGGGTGTGTGTGGCTGTTCACCAATGACACTTAATATAGCAGTAGATGTTTTAGCACCCAGGATAATATGCTGCATACTTATACTGTCCCAAAGGCGAGACCTATTGGCTATGCCAATGCTTGTTATATCTTTGCTTGAGTCTTCAAATATACGAAATGTTTCATCAACACAATTTCGATTTCTCTGCACTATTTTCTCTCTGACAGTGGGAGTCCGATTACCTGGTTAACGACATTGTCATTTACAATCCCAATATCTCTAATTCAATTAAATGTGAGACATATTGCATTACCAAAGCTCCTTTTAAAAGCGTTGGTAGAGAGTGGGTTCTGTCTGCTCAGAGGCTGTAATTAAAGCCAACTGAGTAATAACACGTGTAATGGGGTGTCCTCATGGGAGGTTACAAAATGAGACAAGGCGGTACTAAGGATTGACTACTAAGCCTATTGACCTATGAAAAGCCACAGTTTACAGTGGACAATGACACAAGCCAACGAAAAATATGGGCGGAGTTTCAAGTCCACACCTGAATACAGCATGCCTCGCATAGCAGTGAATTCGCTGCCCTAGCTCGACCTAAAAACTTGCAGAAATAAGACTAATTTCATAGCCCATGGTTTAGCTGCGACACTTTGTTTTAGTTATCTTGCTGTAGTGAATTATTTCTTTTATTTTTACTACCATCTGGTTGAGTGTTGTGCTGCTAAGGTTTCAGGAACTTTTTCAGCATAATCAGTATGAAATGTTAATAATTTATTTATTAAGGCTTTTTTTATGTTTTTTGTATTAATTACCAATTCCATCTTTCGAGCGACATTAGTGTTGATTAATACATATGTACATGAAGGATTTGATCAAATATTTGGAAGAGTGGAAATGCTCGGTGTTCCTAGGAGTTGAAAGACACACATCAAATAAAGGGTGTCCTTGGATTCTCTTTTCTGCGCAGATACATATAGTTCTATGGAGCAGGGCAGGCCATAAATTGAACATTGTGTCCCTTTCATGAGTATGCTAGCTCTGGAAAACGACCTGTGGGGTACCGTTTATTACATATAAACACCTAAAATTGAGTTGAAGAACATTATGGGTCTCTCAGATCTGGTATAGAATAAGGCGAGCTCGCACCTTGTAGTATGGTATGTTTTGTAATAATCCAGTCAAGCTTGAGGAAATAATGACGTTTATTGGGTTTGCGTGTGAAGTGTGCAAAGTGCATCAGTGCGCAGTGTTCACAGGATGTTTGGTACAAGATGTGCCGTGTATCGCATGCTAAAAACAGTAAGACCTTGTCACGAGGTTCAGTTTTCCTAACTCGCTGCATGTGTATGACAAACATTGCATGCAGTAAGAACACGTGAGCAAGCAAAACAGGCATGAGCCTCCCGTTTATAGAAGCACCATTCAGATGCTCATGCACTGGTTACTTACCAGTAATCTTCATTACTCCGGGTATAGTCTTCCTCGCCACATGCAACTTCAGCTCTTCAGGCATAGATGCAGACACCGGGGTTGGGGGGGGGGGGGGGTGGGGAGGAGCGTCCCGAGATCCTGTAGCGGAACACGTACGAATTTTAGCAAGTGCAAGCGGGAACGGGGTGAAAATACAAAAGCAGAGGGCGGAGAGCCCCATATGTCGAATGCAGCAGACGACCCAGTCAAGAGTGTAAACTGAAAATGAATAGCGCCGCCCGACCTCCGGTTTGTGGGCCAAATGGCTGTGTACGGGGAATATGGGAAGAAACAGGGGAACGACTCTGCACTCAGAGATTCTGATTCCAGTAAAGTACACTGTAATTGACTCTGCAATAAAAATTGTTCAAAAAAAAAAAAATGCAACTTCAGCTCTCCAACAGAACCCTCCAAGCTATTTTACGCTCTAGTCCTCCCATCCCTCCGCAATATGGCTGACCTCCTTCCTTCTTGACCCAGTACAAGAGGAGGCTCGACCCACCCCACTTCCTGTTCAACTATCAAGCCCAGTTATTAACCACATGAAGCAGATAGCCAAACAGGGAAAGAGGGATGGGATCACAGGTGGCAGGGAAGACTATACTCAGAGTAATGAAGATTACCAGTAAGTAACCGGGGCATTACCTCCTCGTAAGTATTCCTCTCCTCATGATTTACACAGTGAGCAAATATAAAGCCAAGCGACTTCATGGTCACCAAGAAGAAACCACAGGCCAAGGCGTGAGCCAAACACCAAGATTTTAATCCAAACAACAAAACAGAGTAAAAAAACAAACAGACATCGAACGGGAGGGGCGCCAATCAAGCTCAGGCAGGACCAGCTTGTAGAACAACCTCAGCTAAAACCACAGCAGGGATGGTCACCCAACACCACTCAATAGTTATCCATGAACATGTGAGAGTTGCAGCCTTACAGATATCCTCTCTCGAGACCCCCTCGAAAGAGGCCCAGGCAGACACCTCCGACTCTTGGGAACCATAGGCCGGAGGATCCTCTGTTTAATAACCTACTCAGCATGGAAAGAGAAGGCTTATGACCCGATCTCACCAGGCCCAAAGTGACAAACAGATTATCACTCTTGCAAAAACCCATGGTCCGCTTCAGATAAACCAACACCGCCCATCTGACCTCCAGCAGTGGGAGACCAGCATCCACCCCAGACCCAAGCACCGGGGAGAAGGTGGGCAGAATGACCTCCCTGGAACGATTGGCAACCGAAGGGATCTTGGGCAAGAACTTATAATTGAGGCATAGGACAACACGATCCTGCACGATCCCAACTCTCCAATCTCACCAGCGGAAAAAATCACCACCAAAAACACCATCTTCATGGCCAAGAATTTTACATCCACAGACCCAAAGGGCTCCAAAGGAGCCACCTGAAGGGCCTGGAACACCAACGGGAGATCCCAGGCTGGGGCAGGACAAACCACCCTAGGATGCTGAAGGAAACAACTACTTGTCAACCTGGCCACCAACTGAGCCAGCTCATCCAAATGAGGACTACGGAACGCCTGCAAAGCCACCCACTGAGCCTGAAGCGTAGGAGTCAGGCTAAACGCAAAACCATCTGACAGAAAATCCAGCACCCTGATCGGATCTACCGAACCAGAGTCCAGACCCTTAGAAACACACCACCTAGAAAAGGACCTCCAATGCCAGGAATAAAACTGAAGAGTCGCCGGACGTCGGGAAACTTGAAGCAAGTCAACCACTTCTGCAGAGCAGCCATGGGACAAGAGGCTCACCCTCTCAAGCACCGGGCCTGAAGATGGAGCCGATGTAGAACCCTTTTCAGGAAGACCTGAACCCCTCAGTGGATACAGAATATGGTAATCGCACAACACTCCTGATAGGCCAGTTCCCCCAGAAGAAGACTCCAAAAGCGGCAAGCCCAGCCCAGTACAAGCAACAGAACACACGCCTTCTCCAGGTGAATCTTGCAGACAAAGCGGGCAATCAAAGGGATCAGAGAAAATACGCAAATCATGGTGTCCGGCCACCTGAAAGACATTGCATCCACTCACCATGCCTCCGGACAGAGAGTAAGACCAAACCCTGCATCCCCCATGGTGATTGATGTCCATCACAACCTGATTGTCCGTCCGGACCAGAACATGATGCCCACAAAGAGCCAAGGCAAACTCCAGACAAGCCATCTCAACCGCCTTCAGCTCCCTGAAGTTGGACGAGCAACCTGCCTGCAGGCAATCCCCGAGACCCTGCACAGACCAGGAATCCAATGTCACTCCCCAGCCCAACCGGCTGGCATCCGTCGTCACCACCCGGGAGGGGGACACCTGAATTGGAAGACCACTCTCTAAATGGGACTCCACCATCCACTAAACCAGGGCAAGCCGAATCTGAGGGGACACCACCACCAGCAGATAGTAAGCGGACGAACAAGGGGACCAATTGGAAAAGAGATGGTTCACCAATGGGTACAGATGTAAAGGAGCTGACATCAGTACATTGATTGCCACAGACATCAAACACTGCAACCTCAACCACTGATGCACCAGGGCAGAATTCAAGGCCAGCAGCCAACCCAGGTCCCTTCTCGAGGTTGCCCTCCTCACGTTTGGCAAAAACACCAGCCCCTTGACTATGTCCAGGTGACCCCGATAAACACCAACTCCTGGGAGGGACCCAGATGTGACTTTTTGTGGTTGATCAGGAAGCCTTGCCTCCCCAGAATCTCGCAGACCCTCTGAATGTGAAGAGTTCCCTTGGAAAGAAGAGGCAGAAATCAGCCAGTTATCAAGGTACAGGAATACCTGAATGACCTCCCTATGGATGAGCCCAACCAAGGGAGCCAGGTCCTTAGTGAAGACCTTCAGGGCAGAAGACAAACCAAATGGCAATACCTGGAACTGGAAATGCTTTGTCCCCACACAAAATCTGTGGACCAGCTGGGACGCAGGGTGAATGAGCCCATGGAGGTAGGCATCGAGAAGAGCCAGGGAAGCCACCACGTCCCCCTTGACCAGTAAGGGAAGGATCTCCTGCAAAGATAGCATTCTAAACTTATAATGAAGGACAAACGAGTTTACCCTTTTCAAATCCAGCACAGGACAGAAGTCCCCGGAAACCTTCCTTACCAGGAAAAGAATGGAGTAGACCCTTTGACAGGCCGGACCAGGACCAATGGCCCTTTTGTTCAGAAGATCCTCTAAACCAGCCAAAAGCGCTTCCCTCTTTTGTGCAGCTGATGGCAAGGTAGTATGAACAAAAAATTCTGGGGATAGAGAGTCGAAGACAATCGTGTAACCCTCCCTGACAATTGGTAGGACCCATTGGTCAAAGACCGACTTTTTCCAAGTCTCCATGAAAGTTAACAATCGACACCCTTACAGGGAACCGACCTGCAGAGGCCAAAGGATAGTCAGGACTTCGAAGAAGGGACAGAACCACCATCTGACAGCTGAGAACGGGCCTTGTGGAAGAAAGGGGCGCCCCAGCTGCGACCCCTCCACCGAAAGGGCAAGCTCCACCCAGGACCAGTAGAAGGACCAAAGGCCCACTTGGTGCCAGAGAAACTTCCCCTAGAAGGGCGGATGGGAGCCAATAGTTTTCTATCCTCTGCTGATTTCTTCACCATCTCCTCCAAGGGAGTGCCAAACAGTTAAGCCCCGGAAAAAGGAATCGTCATCAGGGACTTCTGTGCCGCTTCGACCTTCCACTGGCACGCATCCAGACCTGACGCTGTGCCTGTATAGCAAACACAACAGTTGATAAACAGAATGAAGAACAATGTCATACATTCACCCCAGTACAGAGATCTGTGCCTAAATCCATCGATTTGCATATGGCTGGGTCCAAACTGGGGTGGTGCAGTGGGCAAAAGAACAATGGATTTAGCCCAGATCTTTTGACTGGGGGAGAATGTTTGCCTTGTCAGCATTCCGTCCATCATTTGTTGCTGTGCCTGAATAGCAGTGCCCCCCCGAAGCAGCCGTGTCCCCCAAGGTATCAAAAGAAATGTCAGACAACAGGCTCATCTGCTGCTCCAGGACCGCCAGGGTAAGCATGAGGTCAGCCCTCTGCTCCATAAGCTCGGCGAGAGACTAAACGGTGTAGGAGAGGTAAGCAGATACCCTAATGGAGATGTTGGCTGTGGCATAAGACCTCTTAACTGCTGCCTACACCCTTTTGTCCACCGGGTCTGAAGGAGAGGCATCCTCCGAAATTATGGACCCATGAGAAGAGAACCCAGCCATCAGAGTATCAACCTTCACAGCAGCGGGAAAGTCCTTAGCAAAAACCTGAATAGCATAGCATTTATGGAGAGAGCGCAGGAAAGACTGTACGTCCACCTCTTGCCACTCATTGTCAATCACCCCCCTAATAGATGGGTTCAAAGGCAGAGACTCCGGTTCACCCTGCTGGTACTGCATGAAAAAATCAACTGCATCCTCCTCAACCTGTGTTGCAGGACCTCTTCCAGCACCTTCCTCTGCACAAATCCTCCCCAGAGATCATCCTCCTCCACATCAGCCTCTGCACTGGTGGAAGGCTCAAGGCCCTGTTTTTTGGGGAAGGGGGGCTTTCACGCTCCTTAAATGCTGCAGCCACAGCACCCTGAATAATCTGGATTGCTTGCGAGGGCGCCTCTGTGAAGCCTGCACACAAGGGCCGGCCTCCAAGTGGGGTCTCCCACTAGGCTCCATCCACCCACATGCTGAGAGGAAAGATAACTCCCCCAGCGACCGGACAGGAATAAGAAGCGCATCATGTCATAAAAACAAAAACACCACCGAAATACCGTCCGGTTGCCAAGCAACCCCACACCAACAGTAGCATGCTTACTGACACCGGGGAGCCATGTCCACTTTCCCAGGGCAAAACGCAGGTAAGGCTGGAGCGCCTGACACGTCATGTCAGCAGTAGAGCCGGGCTGTCGCAAAAAGGCCAACCGCCCTACTGCAGCCCAGCAAACAAAAGCACAGCAGGGGCCGGCGGGCCCCGGCCGCAGTATAGCCGAACCAGCAGCGCTCTCCCAGAAGTGACCCCGCGAAAGGGAGGCGGGCATAGGGGCAGAGTCACACTGGACCAGCGGCTGGCATGAATGCCCCCCACCCTTCTCAGAATGAGCCAGCTGAAGCTGGGCCTCCACCACCACGAAGAGCCTGCTCCGGCGAACCTCGCATACAAGCCCGCATACAAGCCCTACCAGAAAAGATGAAGGCTCCTACAAAAGCCCGCTTCACAGGACCTCCACCCTAAGCATCAGGGCCAACTATGACACAACCCTGCCCCATTTTTTTTTTTTTAATGTTTTATATAGCGCCAACTAGACCCGAAGATATCCAGTATCAGAGAGCTTTACATGAGCACCAGTGGTGTTACATGAGGACAGATTCATTTTTGTTAGGCACAGGGAGATTAAGTGATTTGCCCAGAATCACAGGTTGTTAAGTTTGTTGCCGAGACTCGAACCCGGTTCCTCAGGTAGACCTCTATGGCCGTAAGGCTACCACCTCTCCCCAAACTTAACAAACTAGCATCTTCTCTATTCCTACTATTATTCAGCAGAGGTCATGGTTCCAAATTATGGCTCAATACAGACAAATTAACATCTCAAAAAGCTTGTCTTAGACCCATGACTGGATATGAGAAAACGGCCTCTTTGTGAAGAGCTACAATTGAAATATTCCTACTAGACCGTTAAACAATAAAAGCATATATCATCTGTTTGACCCTCTTTCTTTGCTGGATGACTAACACAAGTCAATAAGGTCTTAAACACAGGGATGATATCCAACTCAAAAATTCTGTTCCAAACCGAAATCATCATAGTTATAAAATACAGGTCCCTTAATTTCCCAGATTCAAAGTGACTTCGACAAATGGAAATGTTTGGGTTTATCATTATGGGGCAGAGTCCAAGCTGTGAAAATGGTCACGCTTTCTCGTTTTCTTTACACACTTGGGGTGCTTCCACTTACAATACCTCTGTCTACACTACGCCTCATTGACTCAAAAATTAAATCCTTCATTTGGGGATAAATGAAGCCTCGTTTAGCGATACATAAACTCAAGGCACATCATTCCAAAGGAGGATTTAGTGTTCCCTCCGTAGAGCATTACTTTATGGCTTTACAATTGTCTCAAATCCCATACCTATTGACAGATGAATCTAGTACACCACAATGGGTGCATATAGAGAGATATCTGTTATCTGCTGATCCAGGATTATCGGCCTTGTATGGGACAGGTACCAGTCGGTTTGATCCTTGCAACCCTTTATTGGCTGCAATGCGCAAGGTTTGGCAAAGAGCACATCGAATTTAAGGTTCCAACTCTCGTATTCATGTTAAAACCCCAATTTGGAATAATACAGGTATACGAATTAAGGGTAAACCTATTATCTGGTCTCAATGGAAAACAGCTGGAATTTTCACCTTAGAACAGCTTCTACACAATGGTAACCTTAAGCCATTTAATTCATTGGTAGAGGAATTTGGAATTTCATTGCATCAGAAACAAAATTATTTACAGCTTACAACCTGTCTTAAAAAAACTTTTTGGATTGCCTCCTTTTGCCTTACAAATTTCACCTCTAATATCGTATTTATCTACTTGGGGGAAATGTAAAGGAGTCACGTCAGGCATATATAAAATATTCACATCACATTTATTCTGTCAATCCACTACTAATAATTTTAAGGAGCAATGGCAATCTCGATTATCCACCACTTACATGACCAAGAATGGATAGATTTATTACTCAATTTAGATAAAGGTGCCCGGGAATCCAGAATGAAATTTTCTTTATTCAAATTACTCCATGACTGGCACTGGTCCCCAGTAAAGTTGAACAAGGCAGGATTACTTCCACATACGAATTGCTGGAGATGTAATAATTATGGTTGCGATATCATGCATATTATATGTGGATGTCCCATGATTCAATCTTATTGGCATTACATAGGCCGGACATTAAGTCACACTGTTTCATTACAACTACCGCTTTCACCGTCCACAATTATATTACATGATTTCAGATCCTTTCAATATCTTTCTAAACCTCAGAGTAGACTTCTGCATACTGCATTAGCAACTGCCGAAATCTGCATACTCAGATTATGGAAATCTCCAACTCCACCATCTCCAGAATCCTGGTTTACAACAATGATACAAACTGCTTCCCATGAAAGAGTTATATATAATGTAAATAATCAGTTGGATCTGTTTAATCGAATTTGGGCCCCCTTCTTCACACTAGATGATGCTTCAGTGAGAGATAGTGCTTCTTCTACTTCTATGCCACACACCTACACACCTTAATCTATTATCAATTTCAAAGATCTTTCCTATTTTTTTATACTATCTTTTATATCTTGCAAGGAAATTATTTTATTGGCTATGTTTACAGTTTTCCTCTTCTATCACATTGTTAATATGATGTTCAGATTATAACGGTTTTAGTTTTTTCTGCTTAGATTGATGATATTATCATCTCTTATAATATATACATATCGCTCTCTTATCTTATTTAAA
Organism: Lissotriton vulgaris; assembly: GCF_964263255.1. Classification (NCBI taxonomy): domain Eukaryota; kingdom Metazoa; phylum Chordata; class Amphibia; order Caudata; family Salamandridae; genus Lissotriton; species Lissotriton vulgaris. The sequence continues at coordinate 1,690,670,445 of NC_141685.1, forward strand.
TTTTCTATTGTATAATTTAGATTTTCCTATATTTGTCATGATTTATTATCTTTTTACTTTCTAATGTGTTGACCTACAGATAGTGTCTTTTATCTAATGCAATGTTTATATAATTAGACAGTGTAATTAACATGCTACACATTTTCCTTTCCATAGTATATTGAAATTAGTTAATGTAATTTATTATTTATTTCACATATGGACAAGTATACTGTTATATATTTTATATGCATTGTTTTTGTACATGAAATACTAATAAAAAATTATATCACGAAATCAACATAGTTCTCAAATGGGTATGTGGGGAAATTATTCCATTAGAAGAAATCCCGCTCAATTTTGCAAACCTATCTTCTATATAATGTCTCAACAGAAATTTAATCCAACTAGACATCAGGAAAAAGAAGATACTATAACCTATAGTACTAATACTAAAGGTTTGCATAATGAGTTGATTTTTCTGGTTGTCCCTAAAAAAAAAAAAAGAGAAATACATATAAGTAAAAGGACGGCAGTGCACCGCCCACAGTACATACTTATCGTGCCTCCTCTTGTACTGGGTCAAGAGTGAAGGAGGTCGGCCATGTTGGGGAGGGATGGGAGGACTAGAGCTTTAAATTACTTGGAGGGTCCTGTTAGGGAGCTGAAGCTCACTGTGTAAATCATATGGTGAGGAAGACTTACGAGGAGGTAATGTACTTTACGAAATGTGTGATGAATGTACGTCCAGATAGGTAGGTAATGAATATGGACACCTAAAACAAGAGTTAATTATGGATTATCTAAATCGGTCTTACCTGCGTATTCTAAGGTTAGCAAATGAATATTACCATCAGGAGGACACCTATAATCCATTTGAATTATTGTTGCGAATCCTGTTGTTAAAATGATGCTCACTGAAGAGGTGTGAAACACAAGTGCGCAATTGTGAGAAGCTCATCGAAGTGTGAAAAACTTCTAGAAATAGCTCTCGACAAGAGAGCGTACCATCTACGTCAATGCTTTATCGAACAAACAGTTTGAGTTTTTAATCGTCGGGTCACAGGCAGTTCTCAAACTACCGGGATTTCTGCCATGTTGAGTATTAGCTGCAAATACAAGTATCTCTAAAAGGATCACAAATTTGCTAGCATTCGCGACAAGAATTTGCAATTCTATTAAGGACACGGAGGCGAGGATTATGCTTCTCAAACTTTACTGCATCAACACAGCAGCCAATGAAAATATATTATTTTCTCAAGTAAACAATAAAATTACTACATTTCCCATGAACACCATGGTTATAGGCACGCCCCCACAGTCCATAAGAACCCCTTGCGTGCACATCACTTCCTCTTTCTTTGAGGCGAAAAGTCCATAACGTGAACCAAAACAGAACAGTCCATAACATGAACCAAACAAATCCTCCAACGTGGAAGAAGAACTTCAAGTTGTCATCTCGACATCAGTCGCCAGTCACTCCGACTTTTTCTCAGCTCCTGAAATAAAGGAAATAACACCACCGTAAACACTGAAATAATTGGGTGGGTAAGCGTTTGATACACAATACATTACGCCGGGTGGGATAATCCTCGCCTCCGTGTCCTTAATAGAATTGCAAATTCTTGTCGCGAATGCTAGCAAATTTGTGATTCTATTACAGGACCGGAGGCTTCAGATTATGCTTGTTTAACGCTGAGTAAACACAACAGAAGTAATGTCACCCACCGGCTTATAATAAAAGGTTTTAAATGTCGATTCAGACGACCAATCTGCACAATGCATGATATCTTGGATACTGGAACCTAAACCATATGATTTGGACGCCATAGCGCCTCTCACAGAATGAGCACCAAAAAGTTGCGTATCTACACCAGCTTCTTTCATCACATCACGAAGCCATCTCGCTATAGTGGCTGGCACCACTGGTTTAAAAGGTTTTTTAACACCAATCAACAACTGAGTACAACCCAGCGGCCTCAAGGCCTTTGTACATTCCTCGTAACATTTTAAACATTGAACCACACACAATTTTTCATTTGCAGGAAAAGCATTGTATGAAATATGTCTCGATAAAGTTTTTGTGCGACCTGTAATATGAAAAGAAACCCCTTCCGGGGAAAACACTCTACCTGTAACGTCGAGTGCTCTCACATCCGAAGTCCGCCTGCAAGATGACAAGCATAGCAACATAGCAAGCTTTGCCGACAATTGTTTCCTAGAGAGGAGATTATTGACCGGCCATTTGTTGAATAAATCCAGGACCAATGACACGTCCCACAACCCAGTATACTTGGGTTTGGGCGGATTGGCCACCCTGACTCCCTTTAGGAGTTTACACACCAGAGGGTGCATACCCACCGGTCTGCCGTCAATTTGACTATGGCCCGCGGAAATCGCGGAACGGAAGTTGTTCACCGACCTGTACGCCAGGCCGACTCCCGCCTTTTCGGTAAGAAAGTTCAGAACTTGGGACAACTCTGCCCCCACGGGATCCAGGTGTCGTCCCACGCACCAATCCACCCAGCCTTTCCAGGCCGAGGAATAGCGCTTCCTGGTGGAAGGTGCCCATGCCTGCTTGATGAGCTCGGCAGCCTGTCCCGAAATGCCTGGCAAGTGCCACTGTTGCCGGAAAGCCTCCATGCCATCAGCGACATCCTGCCCTCTACCAGTAACGGATGTTGTTCCTGTTGAGGGCCCTGCAATAACCAACTCGAGCCCGGGAGCATCCTCGGACTGTCGCAGCTCCACTGAAGGAGCTTGGGAAACCACGCCTGTGACGACCACCACGGCGTCACCATGACAATCTCCGCCTTCTGTCTGATTACTTGCGTCATCACCCTGGGGATCAATAGGAACGGCGGAAAGGCATAGTTGGTCCCCCGAGACCAATCCTGAAGAAAGGCGTCCGTCGCCGCCGCCAATGGGTCCGGCCTCCAGCTGAAGAACCTGGGAAGCTGAAACGTCAGTCTGGAGGCAAACAGATCCGTCTGAAAAGGACCCCAGATTCTCTGTAACCACTGGAATGCACGCGGGCACAGCTTCCAGTCGCTGTAATCCCTTAAGTGCCTGGAATTCCAGTCCGCCACCTGATTGGCTTGGCCCGGGATATATTCCGCTATCACTGATATTTGATTCTGCAGACAATAGTGCCAAAAGTCCTTGGCTATCTGAACAAGCATGGACGACCTCGTGCCGCCCAACTTGTTGATATACCTCACCGCCGACACATTGTCCAGGCGGAGGAGGATGCAGCAAGATGTCTGCTTCGGGGATAACGTGCGAATCGCGAACGACCCCGCCAACAGTTCTAAACAGTTGATGTGCATTTCGAGCTCCTGAGCCGACCATCTGCCGCCTGTAGAAACCTCTCCACAGCGCGCGCCCCAGCCCCACCGGCTGGCGTCGGACTCGATAATTACCTCCGGTTGGGATCCAAAGATCGCCCTGCCGTTCCATGCATCTACGTGACTGAGCCACCACTGTAGTTCTGTCCGAACGTCTTCCGACAGAGGGACCGAATCGGTATAGGAAAGTCCTCTCTGCAGGTGCTGAATTTTGAGGCGCTGTAGCGCCCTGTAATGCAACGGCCCCGGAAATATGGCTTGAATGGACGATGCCAGTATACCCACAACTCTGGCCAGCGTCCTGAGGGTCACCACCTGTCTGTCCAACAACTTTCTTATCTCCTGTTTCAAGTCCCGCAACTTGGCCTGCGGTAGACGCAGTTGCGAGGTCTGGGAATCTATTATGAATCCCAAGAAGTCTATCACCTGTGTTGGAGACATCACAGATTTCTTCAGGTTGATCACAAACCCCAAGCTCTGCAGCAAAGCAGTAGTCATGGTCAGATGTCGCGAAAGAGTGATCTGGTCCTGCGCCATGATCAAGATGTCGTCGAGGTAAATAATTAGTCTCACACCTCGTTCCCTGAGGTACGCTACCACTGGCTTCATCACCTTTGTAAAGCACCATGGAGCCGAGGAAAGACCGAAGGGAAGAGCCGAGTACTCGTAACACTGGTTCTCCCACATGAATTGTAGAAACCTGCGATGCGGTGGAAATATCGGTATAGATAGATATGCATCCTTTAGGTCTAGGCGAACGAACCAATCCTTTTCTTGCAGCAAGTCTGCCAGGAGGTGAATACCCTCCATCTTGAAATGGTTGTACGTCAAGTATTGGTTGAACTCTCTCAGGTTTAGCACCAACCTGTTGCCGCCCCCCTTTTTCTGGACAAGGAAGACGTTGCTGAGGAAAGTACGGGGACCCTGTCTGCAACGAGATATCGCCCCTTTCATCAGCAAATCTGCCACCTGTTCGCTTATAAAACTGCGCTCTTGTAGGGAAAAAATGGAGAGGTGGAGGGGGAAACGCCTGCGCTGGGCTGGAGTAGAACTCTAGGTGAAAGCCCTGCACCGTCTGCAGTACCCACGCATCTTGTGTCAAAGCTCGCCACTGCGCCATGCAATGCTGCGTGCGCCCCCCCAAAGGAAGAAGGGAAACATTTGAGACACTCACCAGTATTCTTGTAGGATTTGAAGTTGGCTCTATTGTTTCCCGACTGGAAATGTCCGCGGTTGAACTTTCTCTTGGACGGATAGAAGGTGCCGCCACGGGTGGAGTCCCACTCTCCACGACCGCGGCCAAAGTCACCGCGCTGGGATCCTTGTTGGAATCCTCGGCCTGACGAGCGACCCCCGCCTCGCCCGGCCCTGGTGAAAACCCCCTGTGTAAGGGCTCTCTTTATCCCACTCTGGGCCTTGTCCAGTGCGGTAAAGGTACCGACGTATTTAGAGATGTCTTTGACAAACCTGTCGCCAAAGAGGAAACCTCCTGCCAGGGGTCCCGGCTCTGCATCAGCCAGTTCTGTCAAATTGCCGTCCATCCGGAGCAATAACGATTTGCGTCTCTCCGAGGAGATCGCGCAGTTGGCGTTTCCTAGGAGACAAATGGCGCGCTGAGCCCAGCCCGCCAGGATATCCGGGTTTACTGCCCCTTGACCCTCCTTGGCCTTCAGGGCCATCTCCAAGATTTTAGCCAGGGGCCCCACGACGTCCAGCATCTTGTCCTGGCAGCCCCGCCAGGCCCTGTCTAGCCCCCTTTTGGGGTCCTTGGAGAATTTCCGCAAGAAGGTTAGCATACTCGCGTCGATTTCTGGGGTGTCTGCCACGCCGTCTGGAAGTTCAGGCCTTGGGCATTCCGACCGCATGCGGGTCCGCACATCCCTACTGAAGCCCTTCCGGAGATTTTCGTGCAGGTACTCACAGACCGCCGGCGGCGGGGTCCAATCCGAAGATCGGGGATGGACAATCTCCGTAGGGTCAAAATCGAATGTCCTGATCCTGTCCTCAGCCGGCTTAGGATCTATTTTGGCCTTCTTTGGGTGAGGAGGGAGTTCCTCCGATGTGTCAGTATCGGTCCCTGTGTCAGTGTTGGAAGTGTCAGTGTCCACAGGGATAGGACGTTTAGCCTTGGCCTTGCCACCCACGTAGTGTGAGCCATATGATTCTCTCGGCGGCAAAGAGGCCAATGATTGAGTGTGCGGCCATTGAACGACGTCAGCTGAGTCTGCCGCTGAAGAAGTGGCTGCCTGCTTCTTCTTTCTATCCTCATAACCGTGCCTTTTCGCAAAACCCTTTAGCTGTTTCCTGATGGGTCGTAGCGCCTCCGCAAGTGCCTGCTGCACCGTCTGTGGGACTTTCGTCTCCATTGCCTTGTTCACAGAAGCTTGGACCGAGGCATCCAAAGCATCGACAATCTTGTCCTCGAGGACAGCCTCCTGCTGTCCCTCCATAATTTCCTCCCCATCAACGTACTCCTCATCGGGATAACGCACCCAACCTTCCATTGTGAAGGCACACACACTGCAGAGCAGTCCAGAATATAGCACTGGGCGAATGGGGGTAATGGGGGGGGTCAGCCCAAGCACACACAAGTAACTGGCAACGTTTCCCAAACCCCCTCAGCAACGCTGTAGTCTGATGGATCAAAGATCCTGGCCCCACAGATCCCTGGAGCGTGTGCACACTCTGGGCCAATAGTTTATTCAGCCAGCCGGTTTAATTAGGCAGGCGCTCACACAGGGGGTCCGCCGGTATGCAGGACGCGCGAAAAATGCGCTCCGTGTGAGCCGAGGAGTCGGATCGAGGCGCGCCGCCCAAACGCTACCGAAAACCTACTAAAAGATAGCCCAAATCGGCAGCGTTTGGGGCGCGCGCGTCGACCGAGAGCCACCCGGCCTGAGCGTCAGGGCCGACTAGGGAAGCCTCTGCGCGCCTCTAGGCTGCCGGTACCGGGCTCCGTGAGTAACGCGGCGGGCCCCTGCCGGTCAAGGACCGTATCGATCGGCGCTCCACAGGCGCGAGGTCAAGCGGGCAGAGCCCGAGCGGCGGCAAGGAAAATGGTACAGAGCAGAAAAAACGAGCTAAGTGCTGTAGCGCTCGCAAGAGCTAACATGTAAGCAGTCGAAATAACACTTGAAATAACAGCAATAGCACAGTACTATAACGCATTAAACGGAGCGTTTCGCTCCAATTAAACAAACGCCCTTAACGGGACAATCAGCAAAATATTTAACCCCACAGGGAAGAACCCAAACAAAAGCAGAGTGAGGGGACCCAAGGGGAGGTGCACTTAACTCTGGCTTGAGCAGCAAAGAAAGAGGAAGTGATGTGCACGCAAGGGGTTCTTATGGACTGTGGGGGCGTGCCTATAACCATGGTGTTCATGGGAAATGTAGTAATTTTATTGTTTACTTGAGAAAATAATATATTTTCATTGGCTGCTGTGTTGATGCAGTAAAGTTTGAGAAGCATAATCTGAAGCCTCCGGTCCTGTAATAGAATTACGATCACATATCGTGCGAAATAAGCATTTTGCTTCCAGTGCTCATCTACGTGTTCAAAGTTTATTTACTTTATTATTAAGTTATATTTTATTTTGAACACAATTTTCAAAACATTTCTCAGTTGACGTCTAATGCATTTGCTGAAATTTTTAATAAGCGAGTAATTTAAACATGTAATTTGGTCTGTGTACCTTCACACGTGAACTCTTTTTTGCTGGTTATTCTGTTGCTCTGTAAAATTGTATATAATGTCTAGTGAAATGATGGATGGTCAGCAACCCTTGTTGAAAGCTGATACTTACGTTTTCTGTTTTTTGGCAGGCAGCGGAAATCCACTTCCTTTCGAAGTCTTGTTGAGACGCACTTAAAAATGTTACCACAAGGAGGACCCTCAGACCACACATGCAAAACAGAGCTATTATTACCTACTTCAGGGGATTTTTGCTGCTTTGAAACCCCTAGCAATACAAAACGAAACCAGAATGTTAACAGAGCAGTTCTGAAAACTGTGACATGGGCATGTAAGTACCGTATTGGGACATTTTTATAAATTGATTAACTATTCTCGATAGTGTAGACATGTTTTGTTGTGCGTGTATTTCAAAGTTTAATTATATGCAGACCTTGAGGTGTTTGGCGCCTAGTTTACTATTTGGAATCAATGGAAGTAAGGCACCATATAAGAATGACGCAGTTAAGGGCTTGTATGTTTCAGTCTGTTTTATTTCTTAGCTTTCTGTGTAATGTATCTCTTAATATTAATAATGTATACATGCTTCGGTGGTAACATCTGGAGGTGGGATTATCTATTATGTTCATAGGCAGGATAAAACGTTATAATTTTATTCTTTATATATCTGTGGTACGTAGGTAATGTTTTAACCAGGACATTTCCTTCAATAAAAGCTGTTGAAAATTGAATAGTAATGGTTCAAAACGAAAGGGAAAGGCTTAGGGCAAGGGTCTATTTATCGAGGCGCGAAAGTGTGAGATGCAGTGCCGATGGTGGGTGGTTTGGATTTGAGTTGTCACCATTCCCCCTCTCGCAATTGAGGGCTCTTCTTGGTGAATTCATCAAACGGGTATGTCATTATTAACACATTCTTTGTGACCGCAAAGATTATCTTGCTTGAGAGAACATCCCATAAAATGCGAGTTCAGTCGTATGCTAGGAATAAGCATTTCAATCTGCTCTGGGCCCCTTCAGTTTAATATGATGGCGAGTGAGTGTGCTCTCTCTTGAAGGCCTTTTGTTTGAAGGTTTTTGGAGTGAGTTTGACGCCCCAAAAAGCACCGTGCAGCCTTCAAGCGTCAAACTATTAGTACGTTTATGAGCTTGGATATAACCCTCTCGCTTTCCGTAGGTACGTGGGAGTTCTCAAATATGAGGCCACTGCTCAGTTGCTGAGTTTGTCTCTATTGACCCATGAGAAATGCCCTGCCTGCGTCATGGGTGATCAATTGGTTGTCGGTGAAACAACCGCACTGCTTGGTTACGAATAAACACATAAAATGCAAGCCTGTATGCTTCACGTGGTAACGAATGGGGGCACACTTAATTTGCTGTTCTTTATAATGTCTAAATCCTGTTGCACAGTCACCTCTTCCTCAGAGTGATGATTTTGGGGCTAAATTACAAAAATTGTGAATCCTGGCTCAAGGTCAGCCAAAGGAGCTAATTACAACGCATTGCCGGCCTGTCTGTGGTTCCTCCCCACGAGTCATTCCGCAGGCAGTGGGGCCTTGGGGGCTGGCAGTGGAAAGTGATATGAGCCTGTTTACATTCCTTCCTGGCAGATTCAGGGCCAGTGGCCTTTCCCTTCCCTCATCCCTAGGGCGTGGGCTGTAATCCCTTTCAGTGCACTAATCTAACGCGTGGTAGACGGGGTCAGCCAGGTTCAGAGGATTCTCTTTCTCCCCAGTAGAATATGTTATATTGTGAACATTACTTCTAATGGGTCAAGGGGCACATTGCCTAAACACAACGAAAGGAGTCAAATTAATGGCTCATTGGAACGGAGTATGCTTTGCATTAGATGCGACCAAGCCTTAATAGGGGAGAATGCTTATTTATATATGTTTGCACAGAGTACTTGTTTAGTACACCCGAGCATATCCTGGTCTTCTCTGTCTGTAACTTTCTGTTGTTTTCTACACTAATTTAATGCAAAGAGATGAAATTATGCAGGCCGGCCATAACAAGAGTTGCAATCTGGAGGAAGAAAATGCATTCCATTTTAAACATTGACTATACTTATTTAACAGTTTTAAACAGTTCTCTTTCCACAAGATTAGCTTATGGTGCTTTATGGAGCATATTGAGAAATACATATGTAAGTATATTGCTGCAACAACCCATATATTATTGGTTTACCAGACGCTATGAAGATCAAATAATGGCAGCATAGGGATGCAACTGGAGTCTGGGGAGAGAAAGGTGGCAGGGAAGAGGAGAAATCGAGGGGGAGTGAGGGGGCTAAGAGGGATGCAGGAAGAGGGTATAGGAAGAGGTGAAACATATTGTTAAACACCATAAACACATGGGGAGCTTGTATAAAGTCCTTCAGTTAGTCACCTATAGAACATTTCCTGGACCAAGCTAGGAATTTATAAACAATTCTTATAATGGAAGAGTGAACCAAGCCAGAGGTATTTGGTTGGATCATTGGGCTTAGAGTTTCAAGGTCAAATCTGAATAGGTGAGTGTTTAGTCTTTTAAGAAAAGTCAGGATGTTCCGTGATTTTGTCAGTTTATGAGGCAGAGAGGTGCAGGAGCTAGCAAGAGAGCCCAGGAAGATTAATTTCAGAGCAAGAGAGGATTTGAATTTCCGCTTTTCCAGGATGAGCAAACTCTTATTCGATTGTCTTGAGCCTCATAAATTGGTCTGGGGGTCCACTAGGTAACTGGATATTCCGAGGTGTAGACAATACATTTTGAGCTTGAACTTTGCTTCTAGCAGGACACATGGATGTTCTTTCAGTATTGGACAAACATACTCTGTGATGAGACGGGCTGTTGAGTGAAAAAACACTTTCAACAGGGCCAGTGTTGAAGCCATTAGGCCAGCTAGTGTGGCATTTCCAGATTCTTTTGTGAATATTACAAGAGTGTACACAGCAGTTCTCAGCTGGTTATAGGAGTGTATGTGTTGTATTTTCTTTAGCAGGTGTAGATGGAAGTTAGCAGAATGCTCTGATTTCTTTACGTGATGAGACATAGTAAGTCAGGAGTCGAGAGTGTTTCCTAGGGATTTGCTGCCTGCAGTCTGTGCTGGGACAAATCTAAATTCAGCTAGTTTGAGGGAAGCGTAATTTTTTTGTTTAATGGTTTGTGAGAGATAAGCAGTTTTTTGGGGTACAGTTCATTATCCAGAATGTGATAAATGCCCTCCATTACATTTAGTGTTGCTGTTTTGGTGCTATGGCCGTTTTTGAAGCCTGATTGGGAAGTAGATAGTAGACCACCGGAAATAACATAATTGTTTAATTGCATGCTTATGCATTTCCTGATGGTTTCTCCGAGCCAAGGGAGGTTGGTGATAAGTCGAGAATGCCCAATTACTCCAGTGTTAGCATTATGTTTTCTTTTTAGAATGGGAGACATTTGGTCCACTTTTAGCTTGTCATGCAAAAGGACCCATGTGACAGTTAAGCATTTATGTAGACAAGCCAGTTTGGAGAGAAATGTTGAAAGTTTTCTTTGATTATTTTTGTAGAGACGATGTATCTGAAATAGGGAGGGGGTTTCATTTGACTGATTAGTATTTTGAGGTCATTGGGCTTACTTTCGTGGAAAGTGACACGATTCTTTGACTTTTTTGTGTGGGGGCTAGATAATGTGCTAGTTCAATGTTAAAGTCAGTTTTTATCTTAAGTATTTTGTTGTAGAAAAATGATAAGAATTTGTACCATTTTTCCATCGATAGGTGGATGATTAGATAATGGGTGACCTGGTATTTTCTTTAATGCCATTGACTAGAGCTCTGGGTGGAGTCTGAGACTGGATTATTTGTTGCTTGGAGCGACCATTGACCTTGCCAGGTAGGTCGCTCCCCCCACTACACAGCTCCGCCTGTGTTTCCTGCCCGCTGCTGGTGGTAAACTCGCACTCTGCCCCTTTGTCTCTGTGCCCCGCTTTTGATTCTGTACCCCTTGTCTTTTGTGCCCCATTTTCTGCTTCTGTACCCCTTGTCTTTTTGTGCCCCGTTTTTTCTCTTCTGTACCTCGCTGTCTTCTGTGCCCCGTTTTTCTTCTCTGCCCTTGTCTTGTGCCCCGTTTCTCTCCTCTGTGCCCCATTGTCTTTTCTGCCCCGTTTTTGCTTCTCTGCCCCTTGTATTTTGTGCCCCGTCTTTTTTTCTTTTTTTTCCTCTGTGCCCTGTCGTCCAGATTCCTGCCGCTGCGGCCCCGCCTCCTCCCGCCTCCCAGCTGCTCCTCCCTCCCACCGCCCCATATATGGCGGCAGTGGACGCGGGCAGTGGCCGCGCCTAAGGCAAGCCCGTCCGCGCCCAAAGCCAGAAACCCATGGTCCTCACGCTCCCGCGCCCACCACGACCGGTACCGCTACCAGACCAGCACGCTCCACACACTCAACCCCGAACGGACCCACACCTGCTTCAAGGCCACCCCTAAACGCACACACGGTTCCTTCACCTGCCAGAGCTGCAGCTACACCAGCCTCAGAGCCGCCGAAGCACCCCCCAAAAAGGACCTCAACCACCTCTGATGCATCCTACTGAACACCTGCTCCGCAAGCAAACAGGCTGTTGAGCTCTGGGACCTGCTTGACACATCATCACCGGACATCACCTTCCTAACAGAGTATGAAAAAGTAACAGCGCACATCCCTTCTAGTTACTATTCTCCAAATAGCATTCAGCCATTACAGTTCAAAAAACAAGTAATTTCACAAACTCCTCATAGTCCTCAAAAAGACATGTACAATGTTCATTATTATTCCAAGTCCATTTATTTATAATTCCTTTCTTTTGCCACACCGTCACAGCCGACGCGCGTTTCACCCTCCGCGGGGTTTTTCAAGGCAAAAAGATTATATGGTGAGCAGAGAAGTTTTGCAGTCAACAAGATATCATAAAGCCTGAATAGGCAATTGATCCTTTAAGACTTTTTGTTTTGTACACCGAGAGTAAGGCTTGTGAGGTATAAAGTCAAATCTTCCGTTCTTTGGTAAGTAACAAGTTATTGCACATTTGATGGAGCCATGATAAGTCCCATCGCCATAGCGTGTTCCCACGTCATTCGTATGGAGTCCCGTTTTGTTTAGGTTTAGCCCTAACAGAGACCTGGATGAAACGACTCCTCCGCACCGACATCGCCATAGCCATCCCAGACAGCTATAAGATCACCCGGAGAGACCGCACCAACGGAGGAGAGAGGAGGAATCGCCATCGTTCACAAGAACACCATCAGGGTCTGGACCAGCACCGACGACACTCTCTGCACTGCCCAACACATGCACCTCCAGATCCACACGGACCCCAACACCACCCTCTGAGGCACCCTCGTCTACAGACCCCCGACCCCAGTTCAGCTACTCCATCGCCGACTTCATCAGCACGCACGCCCTGACCTCCACCAACTACATCCTCCTCGGAGACCTGAACCTTCACCTGGAAAACAACAACGAGAGCAACTCCACCACTCTGATCGACAATCTCGTCAACCTCGGATAAGACAGCTCGTCACAACGCCGACCCACTCCGCTGGCCACACACTAGACCCCGTCTTCTCCTCAAGCTCCCACATCTCCTTCAGCAATACCACCAAACTCCTCTGGACCGACCACCGCTGGGTCCACTTCACCTTCCAGAAACGCACCACACACCACCGCACCCAACAGATCCCACGCCGCTGCTGGAATAAAGTCACCGAAGACCAACTACAGACAAACCTCGCTCTCATCCCACCCACCGACCCCTCCAACACCGACGCTGCCCACAACCTCAGACGATGGATAGACGACTGCGCCAACACCCTAGCCCCGCTGAAAAAACCCACCTACAGAGACACCAGCAAGAGAGCCAGCTGGTTCACCTCGGAACTCCTAGCATCCAAGCATACCTGCTGGAAACTAGAGAAAAGTGGCACAGCGAAAAGACACCGGACAGCCACGCAGCACACAAAGACACCATCCGCAACCACCATCACCTCATCAGGTCAGCCAAGAGGATCTCCTTCAAAGACCACCTCAACAACAACGCACACAACAGCAAGGAGCTCTTCAACATCGTGAAGGAACTCTCCAACACCAACGACATCCTGCCGTCGCAAGCCCTGTGCAACTCCCTCGCCACCTTCTTCCACCGCAAGATCTCCGACATCCACGATAGCTTTAACACCCAGACAGCCCCAACAGACACCGACACTCCAGACTCGCTGCACACCGTCGACCCCCTGACAGCGTGGACCAACGTGAACATCGATGATACCATCAAGACCATGAGCACAATCCACTCCGGCTACCTGTCAGACCCTTGCCCGCATCACATCTTCAACAAAGCCACATGCGCAACTTCATCAATCTCTCCTTCAAGACCGCAACCTTCCCTGAGAGCTGGAAGCACGCGGAGATCAACGCCCTACAAAAAAAAAACAAAGCGGACTCGAGGGACCTCAAAAACTTACAGCCCATCTCCCTGCTCCAGTTCCCAGCCAAGGTCATCGAGAAGATCGTCAACAGACAGCTAACCCGATACCTCGAACAAAACAACATCCTGGACCCTTCCCAGTCAGGGTTCCGCAGCAACCACTGCACAGAGACCGCCCTCATCGCAGCCACCGACGACATCAGGACCATGCTGGCAATCGGCGAGACCGCAGCCCTCATCCTGCTGGACCTCTCCACCGCCTTCGACACAGTCTGCCACCGTACTCTACGTGCACGCCTCCATGACGCAGGGATCCAATACAAGGCCCTGGAATGGACCACCTCCTTCCTCTCCGGCAGAACACAGAGAGTCCGCCTCCCCCCATTCCAATCTGAAGCCTCCAAGATCATCTGCGGTGTACCCCAGGGCTCATACATCAGACCAACACTGTTCAACATTTACATGGTCCCGCTCGCATGCATCGCCCGACAGCACGACCTCAACATAATCTCCTACGCCAACAACACTCAACTGATGCTCTTCCTCACCAGGGACTCCCTCACCGCCAAACCCAACCTCCACGAAGGCATGAAGGCCATCACCGATTGGATGAAGAGCAGCCGACTAACTCGCAAGCCTCCATTATTCAATGGGACCTTGCGTGGCGATCTGAAACTGACTGAAGCACAAACTCACGTTGAAAAAATGAAAGTTTTTAAACTTCCCTGTACCGTGTGCAGGCACTGTGCAGGGATGATTAGGGCGTCATCATAGGTGCCCCCCAGGGTGAAATGCGGTGGGCCTTGGGACAAGGGTGCACTGCTAGGGGCTACCAAAGTCGGTTTCCGTCAGCGAATTCCATGTCAGAAAGGCCGACCTGGATTGGCTGTCGGAAACCGACATCATAATCCCGACGGCGGAAACGCTGTCCTTGAGGGATTATGAGGGCTTTCCGACTGGCCGACGGGCTCCATTTTTGTACGCGCATGGGCAACATTTAAGACAATTCCTGGAACATGTTCTGGTTGTCCAATATTGACTAACTGCAGCCTCCTTGGTGTGCATCAGAGCCTCAATACATAGAGAAATGCACTATTTCTTATTACCTTTTAAAAGGAATTGCTCTAGAATAGTTACACCTACATTTAGTTTTGTGTTACCTAATAAGTATGAGGTATCATTTTCAGAAGTGAATTACTTTTGCTGAAATTCAGTATGCTGTGCTGCTAATGGCGTAGGCAAAGATAAGAATACGCTTTGCAACACTATCCACTTTTTCAGGACTCTCAATTCCTCTTCTTTATTTAAGATGATTTAATAAGTTAATGATAAAATGCACGCTTACTGCGCCTGTCTATCTATTATTCGTTGTTAGCGTGTTGCTCCCTTTATCGCCGCGTTTGAGTATATGTTGCACTCTGTGCTTGCTTTTTTAGATTGTCTATATTTAATGAGTTTTATGTAGCGCTGGCTAGACCCGAAGGTATCCGTGCACTTTACATGAGGTTTCACAAAGTTACAAAATTACATCAGGTAACAGGTTACATCAGTTACTAGTAAAACATTTAAAGAGTATAGAAAATGAGATAAATGGAGTGTAGAAAGGTTAGGGGGGAGGGTGAAGGGGTAGAAAGGAGAGACAAAGTAAACAGTGACGGCCTAGGGGGAAGTCCTCGGCCCATCTCTTCTTTAGCTATCAGGTAGCTCCACCGGACATCAGCCAAATAGCAGGTCTCGGCTGAAAAGCATTTAAAGAGCATAGGAAGGAGAGATAAATGGAGCGTAGAAGGGTAAGGGGAAAGGGTAAAGGGGTAGGGGGGAGATACGACGGAGAGACAAAGGAAAGTCTGCCCAAAGTGCAGCTGGGTAGGTGACGGCCGAGGGGGAAGACCACAGCCCATCTCCTCTTTAGCTAACAGGTAGCTCCACCGGGCATTGGTCAGCTAGCTAGGTCTCAACAGTCAGGGGAAGATCACATAGTTTTTCATGGTGGGAGAGCCGGGTGGGGGAGGATGATGGGGGAGCACCCCTAGCCTCGCTGGTGTAAGCTCCATGAGCCAGTCCACGGAGTCCGGTGTGGTTGGAGTGGCTTCTCTATCTGCTGCAGACCGGTGGAGCGAGAAGGGGGTGGGTGGTGTAAGGGCTTTGAGAGTAAGGAATAGTAGGAACCTAGTTGTTTAGTCTATTTGTGTGGTGGCCATGACGAGGTCAGGCACCCAGGTATTCTGAGATCCCTCATCCTCTGCCTCCTGATGATTGGGGCTCGCACGCCCGCCATGTTGGAGTCTGGCATCCTCCTCCACGAGTGTATTCTCGCCTGACCCCCTTCAACCCCACACTGTTTCTCCGAGGGGTCAGGGACCGGGGGATTAAGGTGTAGACAGACGCTCTCTATGCCCCCTGTTGCCGTCCTGATTGCACCGCACAACTAGGATGGGGAACGACCGTTCACCTCTGCTTTCAGTTACAAGTGTTTCTGGGCTCCTGAGAACATGTCCGGTATCCCCGCTGCGGCCGCAGCTTCTTTATACACGCAGCGGCCGGGCCTCACAAGCGGATGGAGGCTCCCGTATTTCTGAATCGCGCCTGGATGAATCCTCAACAATGCTCAGGGCTGAGCCTTCGGCGCCATCATAGAATCAGCCTACAATAATATCAAAATTCTCTCTGGAGTTGTAACTTGGATACAAAATTGATCAAACTTGGTGTTTCCACATATGACTCAAGAGCTGCACAGTACAAGTGCGTCCCATCGTCAGAACTGCAGCACTCGGGATGGCCAGGGGCTGCAGCAGCCAGGTTCTATGAAAAAAATTACCATAGACATATTTTAGCTTTGTTTTGTACTAACCACTTAATGAGACCCAGGTGAACACCTCTAACAAAACCGCAAGGTTCTTGTACCTCATACCACCCTTTCCTATTCTTCAGTAACATACAAGATCTCCAAGGATTTTGCGTCCTGGTATGGCAAATTTTGTAGGAGAAAAAAAGCCAAATTTATGGTATATTTCCGACAAACACATGTTCAGCGTCTCTTTCTACTGTCACTACTGGATTGCAAGCACTCACCCCCAGTCAACTGATCTGGGTTTAATCCATCATCATTCTTTAGCTCACTCCGCCACCCCAGTTCAGACATGGCTATATGCAAATCAGTCTGACCCTGTGTCTCATGGGAACAGTCCAGCCCGAACTGCCAAGCCATGTCTTCCCTGGACCGGAAACAAGCATTCTGGGACCGGTTTCTGGCTAATCAGTCGTCATCAGCCAGGCTAGCTTGAATCCAGTGGCAAAGTGAGCAAGGGACCCACGTCTGGGCATACCCTGCCAACTTAGGGTGAACAAAACAAAGGGAATGGTGACCTAGCAGAGTGTCCAGCAGCACCGCACCTCAGAACTGGAGGGTTTCTGATGCCAGAGAGTGCATATCTAAATTTGAAAACTCTTCTCTCTCTGGTATCGGGCAGCCACTGTTCCAAAGTTTCCCAGGCCAGCAGCTGTCGAATGGAGTCGTTAGTACACTGGCCACTTAGGAGTGGGAGGGTAATGGGGGTGAGGAGAGGGGCACAATGATGAGAAGGGTGCAATGACTATTCAAGATGTTATCTGAAGTGTTGGGGTTCGGTGGGCATTCAGGAGGAGAGTTCACTCTACTGCGCATGAATTGAAAGTTGCATGAAAGTTGAGTTGACCAGGGAAGCTATGCAATGCTGGTGCTGTTAAATCTCTCTGTGGCCATTGACATGGTATCCCACCAGATCCTGCTAAAAAGGCTTGAAATGATGGGAGTGAATGGAACAGTACTTGCTTGGTTTAAATCATTCCTTGAGGACCGATATCAACAAGTTTCCCTCCATCCCCACATTTCATCGGCAAAATCTCTTACCTGCTTTGTGCCACTGGGATTGGCCTTGAGCCCGACCATTTTTAATGTTTACCCCACCCCTCTGGCCTCTCTGGTTGAGCAATGGGGTGTTAAGGTTGTCTCCTATGCTGATGACACCCAGCTGGTGTTTTCCTTTATGGAACACATGGAGGCAGCCTTTTCTAACTTCAGGCAGTGTATGCTCAATATTTAATCTCGGATGACAGACAACTGTCTGAAATTGAATACTGACAAAACAGAGGTGCTATTTTTCAACCAGGTGCATCCCCCTAGGTCAGGACTGAACTATGGTGGCCGGTAGAGCTTAAACACCCCCCCCCCCCACACTCCTACACCTGTAGAGGCTGCAAGAAGCCTAAGTTTTAAATTCGACTCTGCACTTACCGGTAAAGCTCAGGTCAGTCATGTCTCCTCCCAGTGCTTTTGGAAACTAAAAACCCTATGTAGGTTTCTTTATTTTCTCCCGATGAACTGTAGGGAAACGATGGTGCATGCACTGGTCACCTCACAACTGGATTATGCCAACAGTTTGTATTTAGGACTCCCAGCAGATCTAATCAGAAAACTGCAGATCATCCAAAACTCGGCTGCAAGGTTGATCGGGAACGTCCCACTCCGCCACCACTTAGACAGCCTGCACTGGGGACCAGTGAAGAAAATAATAGAATTCAAAGCTCTAACCCTAGCATATAGGGCATTGAGGGAGAAAGGTCCAAAATATCTGAAAATAAGAATACAGAAATACACCCAGACCAGGGCCCTAAGAGCCACCCTTCAGGAACTGCTAGTAACCCCACGATTAAAAAAAACAGAATCAGTGGAAGCTCGTTTTCGGTAAAAACTGCTGAATTATGGAACACCATGCCAATACATATCAGGAAACCCAAGACAGAAAGACTGTTCAGGGAAACACTGAAAACTTGGTTGTTTAGCCTCCCCTGAATCCTCTTAGTGATCGCTATCCCTGATGTTCCTGCTGCTGCTAACGCCGGGACATCCCCGTTGGGGGTAGCCGTGCGCTCTATAAATGGTAATAATAATAATAATAACTTGTGCAGTTGTGGGGAAAAAAAAGAGTGCTGGCAAAATTTGTTAAGTAATTAGCAAGGTGATAGTGAGAAAAGATGCTGAACAGTAAGCTGGGACAGATGCTGGTGCCTGCTGGTCAAGTCATTCCTGTAAGTTGGAAGGATGGTTAAACTGCATGCAAGTCCAGCTATGTACACCTAGCTCTTCGTGTATTATCGAAGACTTCATTGGGAGTGAACTTGCATGTAGTGAGTGCATTTTAGATCATTCAGAAGGTGCAATGTGGAAAGATTGCTCCTTGTCTTGTGCAGGGTTTTTTTTTAAAAATCACACTCTGACCTCTGACCCTGCTTGCAGGCAAGTCGCTCCCCACGCTGCTGCACAGCTCTGCCAGCATTGTTTTTGCCTAATCTTGTATTTTTCCCCCGTGCCTAACTTACTTTCTTGCCCAGACTTGTTTTTATTCCCCTGTGCCTGTACTTGCTATCTTGCCCAGACTTGTTTTTATTCCCCTGTGCCTAACTTGCTTTCTTGAACAGACTTGTTTTTATTCCCCTGTGCCTGTACTTGCTTTCTTGCCCAGACTTGTTTTTATTCCCCTGTGCTTAACTTGCTCTCTTGCCCAGACTTGTTTTTATTTCCTGTGCCTGTACTTGCTTTTTTGCCCAGACTTGTTTTTATTCCTACGTGCCTGTACTTGTTTTCTTGCCTAAACTTGTTTTTCCTTCCTGTGCCCAGTTCTCCTGCGGCCCGCCCGTTTTTCCCGTCCCTGCGGCCCGCCCCCCTGCAATCCCATTTGCCGCCCGCTCCCGCCTCCCAATTGCTCCTCCCACCCACATCCCTTCATATGGAGGCTGCGCACAGCGGCCGCGCCGCTGACTCGCCAAAGGCAAGCCCATATACGCCTGTCCGTGCCTGGACCGCACCCAGCGCCTGGACCCCGCGAACGCCACGAGACCCGACACTGCTACGATGACAGAACCTTCCACGCACTGAACACCGGACGATCACACACCTGCTTCCTGGCCACCCTGAAGCGCACCCACGGAGCTTTCACCTGCCGGAACAGCAGCTTCACAAGCATCCGCCCCACCATGCTACCGACCAGGAAAGAGCTTAACCACCTCAGATGCATCCTTCTCAACACCTGCTCCGCCCGCAAACACGCCGTTGAATTCTAGGACCTACTCGACTCAACCTCCCCGGACGTCACCTTCCTGACGGAGACCTGGCTGGACCCCGCCTCGGCACCCGACATAGCCATAGCTGTCCCGGAAGGCTACAAGAACACCCGCAGGGACCGCACCAACGGAGTAGGAGGAGGAATCTCCATTGTTCACAGAAACACTCTGAGTCTCGACCAACACCGACGACACCCTCAGCACCGCCGAACACCTGCACTTCCAGATCCACACCAACCCCAACACCACCCTCAGAGGAACCCTCATCTACAGATCCCCGGACTCCAACCACAGTTCAGCGACTCCATCGCCGACTTCGTCAGCAAACACGCCCTCACCTCCACAGACTACATCCTCCTCAGGGACCTGAACTTCCACCTCGAGAAGAACAACTACACCAACTCCACCACCCTGATCGACAACCTAGCCAACATCGGACTCAGAAAACTCGTCACAACACCCACCCACTCCCCCGGTCACACGCTTGACCCCATCTTCTCCGCAAGCCTCTACGTCTCCTTCAACCACACCACCGAACTCCACTGGACCGACCATCACTGCATCCACTTCACCTTCAAGAAACCCACCACCCAGATGCCTCCTCGCTGCTGGAGCAAAGTCACCGAAGACCAGCTAACCACCACTCTCGCTTAGAGGCCACCCACCGACCCCGACACCCGCAACCTCAGACAGTGGACCAATGACTGCACCAACACCCTCGCCCCGATCAAGAAACCCTCCAACAGTCACACCAACAAGAAAACCAGCTGGTTCATTGAAGACCTCCGGGCCTCCAAGCAAACCTGCCGAAAGCTGGAGAAGATCTGGCTCCGTGAACGAACACTGGACAGCCATGCAGCCCACAAGAACGCCACCCGCAGACACCATCACCTCATCAGATCCGCCAAAAGGGCCACCTTCAAAGACCGCCTAGACAACAACACGCACAACAGCAAAGAGCTCTTTAACATTGTGAAGGAACTCTCCAACCCCAGGTCCAACACCAACGACGTCCCACCCTCGCAAGACCTGTGCGACTCGCTGGCCACCTTCTTCCACCGCAAGATTGCAGACATCCACAACAGCTTCAACGCCACGACCGCCCCGACAACCACTGAGACCTCCACCCCCACGACTACCATCTGCACCAACCATCTGCTCTCCTGGACCATCAACGACGGCGACACCATCAAGATCATGAACACCATCCACCATCTCCATCAGACCCATGCCCCCACCCCATCTTCAACAAAGCCAGGACATTCATTGCATCCCATCTCTGGAAAGTCATCAAAACCTCCTTCAAGACAGCAACCTTCCCGGAGAGCTGGAAGCACGTCGAGATCAACGCCTTACTCAAAAAACCCAAGGCGGACCCCAATTACCTCAAGAACCTCCGACCCATCTCCCTGCTCCTGTTCCCGGCAAAGGTCACCGAGAAGACCGTCAACGAACAACTGACCCGCTACCTCGAGGAGAACAACATCCTGGACCCTTCCCAGTCCGGGTTCCGCAGCAACCACAGCACCGAGACTGCCCTCATCGCTGCCACAGATGACATCAAGTCCCTGCTGGACAACAGAGAAACGGCGGACCTCATTCTCTTGGACCTGTCAGCTTCCTTCGACACGATCAGCCACCACACACTACGAACACTCCTCCACAACTCCAGGATCCAAGAGAAAGCCCTGGACTGGACTGGACCACCTCCTTCCTCTACAGCAGAACACAGAGCATCCGCCTTCCCCCTTCCGCTCCGAAGCCACAGAGATTATCTGCGGCATACCCCAGGGCTCATCCCTCAGCCCAACTCTGTTTAACATCTACATGGCACCGCTCGCCCACGTTGCCCGTCGGCACAACCTCAACATCATCTCCTACGCCAATGACACCCAGCTGATCCTCTCCCTCACCGCAGGATCTACAAGTGAATCCCCACTGAAACGAGAAGAACGGTCACCCAGGCCCTCGTCAGCAGAAGGTTGGACTACAGAAACGGCCTCCAACTCATCCAGAACGCCTCTGCACGCCAGATCCTTGACATCCCTCGCCGCAGCTACATCACACCCCGCCTGAGAGACCTGCACTGGCTCCCGGCCAACAAGAGGATAACCTTCAAGCTCCTCACCCACGCACACAAGGCACTCCTCAACACCGGACCAACATACCTCAACAGACGACTCAGCTTCTACACCCCCACCTGCCAGCTCCGCTCCGCTCACCTCGCCCTCGCCACAGTCCCCCGCTTCCGAAGAGCGACCTCCGGCGGCAGATCGTTATCCCACCTCGCCGCCAAGACCTGGAACACCCTCCCTATCCACCTATGGCAGACCCAAGACCTGCTGACCTTCAGAAAACTCCTCAAGACCTGGCTTTTTGAGCAGTAGCAGCAATCCCCAACCCAGCGCCTTGAGACCCTCACGGGTCAGTAGTGCGCTTTACAAATGATATGATTGATTGATTGATGTGAGTTTGTTTAAGAGGGATGTTTACCATGTAAGAGTGGAGGCCCAGCAGGGGGTGTCTGTAGTGGAGAGGATGTGGTGTTGTGTCTAGAGCTGCCAACCTTGGAGCAGCGGAATCATGCTTGAGTCCCAGCAATGGCTCAGCATCCTGTGATTCTGGGTGAATCACTTAATCTTACTAGTAAAGCACTCCAATAGATGGCAAGATTGCTCTATATAAAGCTGCAAAAAAAAAGAGCCAAGGGGCCGCAAGTCCCACAAAACAAAGGGCAGGGGAGGGCCCTGTGCATTTTAAAGTCAGTCGACAGTTAACACCTCTGCTGCCATCTAATGTGTTGCTCACCCTCCTTTTATTGGCTCAAGACATCGCAGAGCCAATCAAAGTTAGTTGAGCCTCATTTATTTAAGAATGCTAATTTTATGGGGCACCTTTGATAAAAATCACTGGATTTTTACAAAAGTGCAGATTTCACAGGTTTTGTTTACTCGTTGTGATATCCTGTGGCTCTTCATAGACGCCACAATGCCTTGTTATTGGTGAACTTAAGACACTTCGAGTTTTGGTTTGCAGATAAATTAATAGATAAAACCTGGTGGTAAGGGACATTGAAAACTGAAAAAATACCCCCACACAATGGAAAGAAGCTCAGTCGCCCTGACAGAGTACATACCCATCCACCCAATCCTAAATCGGGCCCTAATTTCTTAAAGCATCACCTGTTCTGTAGCTAATAAGAAATCTCTCAGCTCTTCCACTCCTTGTGTTTAACAGCATAGAGAATTCCCAACCCCACGGCTGCCACACTTGATATATACAATCTTGAATAACTCTGTAACCTCATCTTGTATTCAGTCGTGAACTCTCTGCTAAGAACTATATATCTACTCTGCTGTGTTGGTCCTGAGATAGATTTACACAGTACAACAAAATGGTTTATTCTTGCTTTATCAATTTGGGTGCAAGAGAAATTTATGAGAAAATCAAAACAGATTTCCCATAAGTATAGGTACTTAGCAATAGCAACTACATGCTAATGAAAAATGCAATAGCAACTACATGCTAATGAAAAATGCAGTCATTGCCTGGGTTGAAACTGAAGAATGTGTTTTATTTTGGCATATAGAAGTCTAGTTACAGTTATCTTTAAGGGCTCCTTCTAATTCTTGTCCACATGTATGACAAATATCTAAAGTTAATCACTCTAAAGCAGGGGTCTCCATCCTTTTCTGTAATGAGAGCTGCTTCTCTTGTAAATAACGATTCAGAAAAGGGGGTGGTGATGAACAGAGTGTCTGAATTAAGCAGACCACTCTTACCCAGTCCAAATATCAGGGCTTGATCCATCACCGTTATTTATCTCACTGCACCATCCCAGCTCAGAACCTGGCTATATGCAATCAGTCTGTCCCTGGCCCAGTGCATCATGGGAACAGGGCAGACTAAACTACCAAGAAGACGGCTGTAATGCCAGAAACCGGTCCCCGGGAGCTTGTTTCCTTCCCAGTGTAAGAATTGGCTTTTGTAGTTTGGTTTGCCCTGTTCCCATCATGCACTGGGACAGGAACAGACTAATTTGCATACAGCCAGGTTCTGAAACTGGGATGGTGCAGTGAGCTAAAAAACGGTGTTGGATCTAGCCCTGATCTCTTGACTGAGTGAGAGCTTTCTGCTTAATTCAGAGACTCTGTCCCTCACCACCCCTTGTTGTAAATATTCTCTTGTAAATAAGACATCTAGGAAACGGATTACAAACGTGAACCTAGGGTTTACATAAACAGTATTTAACCACCCAAGTTTTTAGGTAACAAAAGTGTTTTTTATTTTAATATAAATGGTAAAAATAAACATTTTCCCTTGAGTACAATATCTCAATGTGGACAATAAGGATGTATTCAGTAAATTTCGCTACATTGGATGTACATGTTTCTTAAAGTGAATATTCAGTCATGCTAATACATTCACAATGTGTATAATAGTACACATATATGTAAAAATGTCACACAAAGTTTAAACATTCTTAACCCCTTTGTGCTCCCGTTGGCCGTTGGCCATCGTGAGCACTACCTGGCTGGTGCTGCGAACGTCCAACGGCCGACGCGGCCCCACCCACTCCTCAGAACGCCCGCACTGCGCTGAAATAAAGGCCACGGTAAACGGGTTAATGTAAAATTAGATTCGGGTCAAGTTTGCGCTATTTAAAACTCTGTAAAATAAATAAAATAATACAAGACAAATCACCAATTCATTGAAGGACAATCATCTTTGGCATGACTCTTGAAAGTTTGAAATGTACTGTACTCAATACACTGCATGGAATTACATAAATCTTTTATTCCTTGCCGTTTGGTGCGGTGTTGCAGGAATTTGCATTTAGATTAACGTGCAACTGCCTGCAACATTACTCTAGACAGTCGCCGCACTGATTTTAATCAGGGTGGGAGGCAGTATCATTCAAATTTGTTTTCCTGATCCTCCCATTTCCCTGTTTTAATTCACATGGTCTACTAGAACCCACATCACTGCTCCTCTACACTTTAGGGCCCCTTACACACACCGCACCAAACGGCAAGGAATAAAAGATCTTCGCCAAAGAGCCCCCACTGAGGGTGACCGTCGGATATTGCAGGGCCGACCCGACAGGGGCATGCCAGATGATGTAGCATGACACCCAGCGGGCTGGGTGTGTGAGGGCCCTCATTCCGGAAAGGAAGGATTCCCCTTCCTCCCTCTCGTTAGCTGTGAGAAAGTGAGTTTCTGTTGCAGTACCCCCCCTCCCCCCACACACACTATTTGCCTGATACCAGATGCACTTTTCCTTGGTGCGCCCTGGGTCCCTGCCAATCAGGTCCCCAAGGCCTGTCTTCCTTCCCTAACACTGTACTAAAACCTGAACCCAATTGGCATCTCTGACACATGTCAGCCCCTAGTAAATGGTACCATAGATACCCAGGGCATTGTGACCAGAGAAGACCCCTAAGGGCTGCAGCACTTATTGTGCCATCCTTAGGGGCCCTGTACCCTGACACACACACACTGCCTTTGCAGGCTGAGTGTCCTTGTGCAGAACTGAACAAAGAGTCGACATGGCACACATCCCTGTGTGCCATGCCCACAAACCCACTGCCCTGGCATACATCAGCCACCCCTTTAGCTGGGTGTCCTATGCCAGTGGTGTGGGCACAGGTCCATGAGCCCTGTGCCCCTACAGTACCCAGGGCCATTCCTGGACACTGTAAGTGCAGTGAAGCCATTAAGAGTATATGGTGCTAGGAGGTTGTCATTACGAACTCCACAGCACCATAATGGCTACACTGAAGGCTGACAAGTTTGATATCTAACTTCTCAGCACATTAAAACCACACTGGTGCCAGTGTGGGATTTAATGTACAATGCACTACAGAGGGCTCTGAAACCTAAACCTACAATCCACGTCTTGTCTGAGAGGCTGCCTAGGCTGCCACACAGCAGACATGTTGCTGGACCCCTGGGTGGAGAGCAACAATGCACATCCTAGGAAGAGGTGCCAAGCCTCCTCCCCAAGGATGGGCAGGGGAAGCTTCAAGCCTTTGTGAGCTTCTCCAGACCACTTGCTGTACTCAGCTACTGGTCCCCACCAGTTCTGACCCCCACTCTGGCGGGACATTCTATGTCAGAAAGGGGGGGTGCCAGCCTATGCCAACCCCACCCCTCAGGTGGGAGAGGCGAGGTGTAGCACAACCCCTGGCCCCGGCCATCTTGAAGATGGGGAGCCCTGCCCAACACAGCTAGGCTTCTGCCCCCCTCCCACAGTAGAGGAACAGGCTAGGGGGTGTACCCACCCCAGGACAGGACAGGGATCTGTAATGCCCCTAAATTCAGTATTTAAGGGCACCCTGAACCTTTTTTCACAGATCCAGATTACAAAACAAGAAAGAAGATCAAGGTACACAAAGACCTGCCGTGCAGCTGCTAAAAAGAGGAAGACACCAACTGATTTGGCCCCAGTCCTACCGGCCTATCGACCCTCAAACCTGCTCCTGTTAAACCCCGGCATCTCCAGTGGTCAGCAACCTCAAAAACCCCAGAGGATATGACTGCCTTGTGACTCTGACTACCTGGGTCTCCCACGAGCAGTGGTACTGCTCAAAGCAAGTAACAAGCCCTGGCATCAGCCCAGGAACCGCGTACCCTGCACACTCTGCACACGCCAAGCCTGGCCTGTGCCGGAGTGAATCAAGACCCTGAGGATGTGCCCCCGGAGTGTCTGACCTGGAATCCAGTGCCCAAGGGCCCTCCTCGACGGCCCCGACGACGCCTGCAGCCTCAGGACAAAGGACCCCTCCGACCGCGACCAGCAGGGGGTAAGATTTCCCGACCTCAAAAGACACCCCTGCACCCGGCGTCCCACGGCCCTCTGTGCCCAACTCCTGGGTGCCTACCTATCCTCCAAGATCCCAACTTACCCCTCGAAGTGTTGGTTGCTCCAGAAGATCCCCCTTCCCGAGCCTGCAGCCTTTGTTCCCTTTTCAAGATCTCCATTGAATAACATTGAGCGCCCGACGGCTCAAGAGCACCCTGCACCCAGCCGCCAGAGTGCCCCTGGCAGTGCAACCTGTACCCTATTCTACTTCCCCGTTTGCTCTGAGCAAGTGACCAGGAGCCCAGCTCCCACAGCCGCGTGGCCTGCTAGCCAGCAGCCACCAACCGAAGGCCCCCTGCCTCTCTTTGGATAACATTGGGCCTAACTACCTCTGCACCCGGCTGCCGCTGTGCCACTGAGGGTATACCAACTGTACCTACTTGACCCTGGGGGACCCCTGAGTCTATGCCCAGAACCTTAACTTCACCAGCCAGTCGAGTACTCACCTGAAAACTGATGACTCACTTTCCTACCATAGGATAACATTGACTGGTTTGACTCGAAAAATCTTCGAAGTGTGAAGTTTTGAAACTTTAAAATATTCTTCTAAAATCAGCCGAATAACGAATTTCGAGGTACTCACCTTTGATCAGGAGAGAAGCCAGTACTGTACCTTGTAGCCCAGTACTGAACCGCAAAAGTATTCGCAACCGTGTTTGCTAGTAATCTAAATTTCTTCTATAGGAAACCATTGACTGTTTTTCTGTGAAATTTCTTCTGTCTACTTTTGAAAATTACAAATATTCCTTAAAAATCGTACCAACTACTAAAACATAATTACTTACCTATCTTAGGTAGATACCCCAATGCTGAACCTAGGAGTCCAGTACTGGATTACAAAAGTAACGAGAACCTACTTTACCTGTGCTTTGAATTTCCTTCCATTGGATAACATTGCTAGTTTTTCACTGAAAAGTTTCTAAGTGTCAACTTTTAAAATACATTTATATTCTTTAAAAATCATTGCAATAACTAAAACGTTTTAACTAAACTGTTTTCAGCTTAGACCCCAGGACTGAATCTAGGATCCAGTCCTAAAGTTACAAAAGTAATCTATAAAGTAATCAGCTGCATTTGTGTAGAAAAACCCATTGAGCTCAATGGTAAATTGTGTTTAGAATTGTGTTGCCTACTGCAACCATTGTACCTATTGTGTTTACAAAGTTTATTGCCTCTTTGCAAAGTAATTACATGAGAGTACTCTTATCGAGAAAAGTATATTTTGATACCTGTTGGTTCTAAAAATAAAACAACTATATCTTTGGATATAAAAACAATTGGCCTAGAGTTCAGTTCTTGAGTGTGTGAAACCTTTTGCTGACTGAGTGTGTACAACAAATACTTTACACTGTCCTCTGGAACTGCCTTACTGCTCGACCATGATACCACTTTAGAGAGTAAGGTCAGACCTGACTTTAACCTCTGTTATACCTCTGGGGATTGTGGACTCTATACACACTGTACCTTACTTTGGTCCAGTACATATAGAGCCACTTTCTCACATTAGCCACTATTGGATCTCGCCTCATGTTTGTTCACCTCCAGTCACCTTAGGAACGGCATACTCCTTTTGTTTGTTACTTGCACTAGGGCCCGTATGCTGGACCTTCAAAGCCCTTTTCTCGTCCCTCCTCTTTGTTAGCAGGGAATTATCCTTACCCTATGTTCTCATGAGCATGTTTTAACTTATATTGTTAAAATGAATATGGAAATACGTTCTATTTTTGTCATGCAAAATTTCACAGTATTGTCTTTTTGCCTTGATACGACTTAATAGTTGTATTAAGGCAATATGAGAGTTTACTTTCATATAGATATTAACTGAAAAAACACAGTTGAAAACTGGCCCAGGACCAGCCCATGACCAAAGGCCAGCCTTGGAAATGAAGTACATTATACAAAAATTAATTCATTGAAAAAGTACATTTGAAAACGGAGTTATGTTTCTGGCTCGCACCCTTTCAACCCCTAAAATTCACCAATTATGATTACCATGCACACAACACACGCCTTAACCCACGCTGCCCACCATGTAGTTCTATTGAGAGCTCTCATTTCTGTGCCATTGGTTGATTGTTGTTTTGACCATGGCAGTTGGCAAACTCTGTGGTGTGTGTTGTGTCCCTGCACCCAGCCCTCCATGGGCTGGCAACCCCCTTTGGCAGTGTACAGCGGCGATGGTGCAACTTGCTGTGAGCACCCAGCCTTTGCTGTGACCCGCCCTGCGCCCCACTGCCTCTGGCTGGCCTTACCCCCTCTATGCACATCTGTCTCTCTGCCTTACATGTTGTCTCTCTTTTTCTTTTACCCTGTGTGAAACTCACGAGTCACATGTGACTCATGATTTTTCATGAGTCACGAGTTAAAATATAGAGACATTTAAAAAGTGGTAACCCTTTAAAGACCTCTCAACAACGTTTTCAAATACTAATATCTCGAAAAATATGGAACGGATTTACACTAAACCAATAAAAACCTGCATCCTGATTAAAGTTCAACTTTTATGCCAGGTTTGTTATAAATCCATTCAGCTGGTTGGGCGGTAAGCCCAAGCAAGTTTTGTATGAGAGCTAAAATAGGGGGGGGGACACGTTTTTTTATTCCCTTAGCTTTCTTCACCTGCACAGATGTCCACGAAACATGGAATGCTGAAGCATAGGTCACTAAGCTAGTGGATTCCAAATTTCGTAAAAATCTGCCCATGGGGTCAGAAGTTATAGGCAGGTCAAAAAAATGGCATTTCAGTGGACAGAATCAACTATACAGTAGCAATCGGAGCAGTGTTAAAAAAAAAAATATATATATATATATATATATTGAAATGTTATGTTTTTCATTTACTAGATACATTTTTTCTTTAAACCAAGTAATGGGGAAAATGCATTTAATTCAGACACTCATTGAGTTTCTGTTTTTGCTGAATAAAACGCATTGCTTTTAAGAGATCTCCGTGTGATGTTTGTAAACACGGAGATCTTTCTTCCCTTTCCATTATAATGCAACTGCATATATACTTGAGTAAAAAAAAACGCTGGTCATGTGACCAAGAGCCCGCGTGCTCGAAACGCGTCGTTTATGCCCAAATAAACAACTTTGAAGTACCTGAATGGTGTGGCTCGTCATCCTTGACCAAACGAAAGGATTCTGTGGATATATATATATATATATATATATATATATATATATATATATATATATATATGTATATATATATATTTAAATATATATATTTAATAGTTAGGACTTTGTTTCCATAGGCAGAGTGTTTTTACTTTCGCCAATAACTTGGGAAACTTTTGACAAATCCTCGTGAAATATTAAAAAATTAGTACAACAGTCACTTTAGCTGCTGTCTTGAAAGTTTCGGGTGATCCTTCAAGCGGGGGACAAGATAAACAAGCATTTACAATGCAATGGTTTCGCCTTTGGAAAAGTTAGAGCTATTGGCATTGCTCATGACATTTCTTTTTTTTTTTTTACTTATAAATAAATGGCATTGTTATTTACATTGCCAACAGCTCTCTCAGCCCACACAGCTCGCTCAGCTCTCACAGCCCACACAGCCCACACAGCTCTCACAGCTCTCACAGCCCACACAGCTCTCACAGCCCACACATCTCTCACAGCCCACACAGCTCTCACAGCCCACACAGCTCTCACAGCCCACACAGCTCTCACAGCCCACACAGCCGTGTTGGGAGATGGAGGATGTGTGAGCATCATGTAGAGATGTATGGATGTCCTACAGGGACCAGGAGTGTTTCCAGCAGCCATGAACGCCATCTTACCTCGTCCCCACAGCACCTGGGCGAGGCCACTTCTGCCCGGTCGAACAGCAGCTGCTGCAGCCATGGTCACCACTCCGGGCTCTGAAGAGGGCGCCGAGCAGCCATGCTGTGGAGGCGATGCTGGGACAGTTCACTGCGGGTCCTAGGCCACCCTCCACCCGTCAGCCCTAGCTGGATCACTAGAGACACCTGACCGTTCACCAGATATTAAAGTCCAAACAAGATGCACTGCAAGACAACCATTGTAGAACCACTGGGACCTAGGCTAATGCGCGGTCTGTAATAGGATTAACTGACCCGCAGCGTCCATGCGCGACCCTTACCTGGCCACAGTGAAATCTTGGTTATGGTATTTAGGCAACCGCTACACGTCAGATGGGCGTCCACAGCAACGGTCCAAAAGCCACCCATGGGGTCCTCCGCACCACCGTAACTGTAAGACTGCTTCTTTCTAAATTCATGTTAACCCATCTAACGACTGCCCGAAGAAAGCAGCCTCTTCCAGGGCCGGTCTTCAAACTCACAACGGGATTGTTTCCCGGATTAGTGAAAGTGGCTTCTGTGGATGATGTGCTTTGCTAGAAGGAGAGCGCTTTGGAAATGCGCTTCAACAGGGTCAACCCTCGGAACTCATGTCCAGCCACGGATCTGACGGACAGTTGTATTGAAGAGGAACATTACAGCAGTCTGGCGTGAGCCGCTCTATTTGCATCTACATTCGTCTATGCGCTACTTCTAGCATTCCAAACTGCAATCTAAACCTCAAAGCCATTCGAGTGCTTTCAGAGTGGGGGTGCCCCCTTTCTTTGCACCGACAGTTGCCTGACTCCCTGTTGTAGTCCGGTCCTTGGAAGCTCCCTGCTGTTGGGACGCCCCCGTTCATTAGCCTGCAGCAGTGGGGGTTTAGCTCTGGCCCGATGAATGCACATGTCACCAGGCCAGCCTGTGCGTCAGAGGGGGAGCGGTCGCATCAATGAGATACCATCGAGCATCCGTAGAGACCACAGTAGCTGGACATTTGGAAACCTAGACCCCAGGTCCTACAAGGGTCCACGTTATACTGACGAGACTGGATATTTAAAAAGCGTTTGCCTGAACTCACGACTCTGTGCACTCTTTCCTTGTTCCAGGCAGAAGGGGTTGAACGTTTCCCTAAAGCTTCGCATCCAAAGGCCAGAGATACCTTCTGACCGACCCTAGAACTAGAACTGCTGTGGCCCAAATATACGATGTTCCCCCATTCACGGCAAACACTAGGCGTGTTCCACGGGGGCTACTTCCAGACAGACGCTCCAAGGATGAACTGCAAGCTGCCCGGATTTAGGCAACTGTGAAGGGAGCATTCCCTGCTGTGCCAGCCGCAAAAGGGCACGGGCAGAGGACGATGGCGCACTCACCATTGCCAGTGTCAACTTCAGATCACTACATACAGTCCACGCTCACTTCAGTGGTACACTTAGTGAGGGAAGCAGGTGACTTTAGGGCAGCCTGGGGGTTTAATGCTCCAAGTAGAAACCTTTAGGAGAGCAGGATCAATTATAGATACACACAAAGCAAACTAATCCGACTTCGAGGCCTAGCTCGCAAGACTGTTTACACATCACTGGCCCAGGAAATGTACACTAATAAAATGATTTGAATTATGGCTCTCAGACAAGCGCTTGATTCCAGCAGAGGACAACTCGAAACTGAACCCCACCCTCGGCGCAGTACTCCCCTCCGCCCACCACCACGGACCATGCGGAGCCCACACTGTGCAGGACTGGTATTCTATGGGTTTCTATGTCAACACCGCAGGAATAGAGGAAAACAAAAGAGCGATAAACACAAGGACACCATGGCAGATGAATCCAGACGGGGGGGGGGGGGGGGAATTCAGCAGCGGTTCCTGAAGCCGAATGGCGCGAGTTACCTACCAGGTGCATATTCTTCAGCCTTGGCAAGTGTCGAGCGAGATGGGCACCCGTTAGGTGTGTGCCATGCTTCCCCACCAATCACTGGTAGACCAAGAAATGTTACTCACCTCCATTAACTCAGTATCCTTTTTAAGCCCTAGTGGCAAGGAATGGATTCCGGGGGTCGGGGTAGAGCTGCAGTACACACCTCTGCTGGGGTACCGGGGCAGAGGGCCGTGCCCAGCACTGGAATATGCCACAAAAAGGGGCAACCCACGGCTTCTGGGGGATATACTGCTGCTCCATAAAAAGGGCAGGGGGAGGGAGGTTTGGACTGCTCGGGGTAGGGCGATTGCCAGGCAGGGGGCTGACCAGGCATGACTGTATTTAAATAGTGCTTACTACCCCTGACGAGGCTTCGGAGGTAATGTAGAGCAGGGAACTGGCTGGAGAGCACTACAGAAAGCGTGGGGACAGAAGGACCCTGTCCAGATCTTCAGCTCGTTCCTATAATACTGTAAATAAACACCCCTACTTTGCATCAATGCCACTTGACCTCATAACAGGGCCGCCCCAGAATGGCAGAGGCGAGAGCCCACGCTTGGAACCCTCAAGCGTCCCTCACCACACTTGAGGGTGCCAACCGCTCTGCCAATGCGGCAGACATTACAAATGTCGCATCGGGAGCCGCATCCCAAGGAAAGGACTGCGCCCTGTACTGTTGGATGCACTCTGGGAGCTGAGGTTCTGTATCTGTGCACCCCCATTAAGTCAACCTCGCACGTTAGAGGGCCCCACCAGTGTCACCCATTGCAAGGAACCCCTGACGAACAGACAGTGCCCATGCAGGCAATCACAGTGAGCGCTCTGCCTCTTTAAGTGAGCACTCTGTGCAGCGCTCAGTGACCACTCTATTGCTCTCAGTAAAATGAACATGCGTGCATGGTCGGTAGTGCGTTCACCCCTATTCCCAATCCCCACAGTCCTCAATCTCCCCCCCCCCCGCCCCCACTGGGGGCAGCGACACGTGGCACTGGTTCTTACCAGAGATGTACTGCCGCCTGCCCTCGTCCAGGTGAGTGGAAATCACGTCCCCCATGGCGATCCCTGAGCCGGCAGCAGAGACCAGAGAGCGGCCCGGATCCGAGGCGCGGGTTCAAGTCCTCCGGCGGGCGGGAGATGCAGCGACGCCGGTGACCCTCCTGCGGGCAGATCTGCAGGGGTAGAGGTGGTGGCACCCTCCTGCGGGCAGAGGGAGAGGACCCTCCGGCTGAGCTGTGGGCAGGAGCCTCGGGAGCGCAGACCCTCTGAAGACACAAGCGCCGCCCTGAGATGAGACTGGTTGAGAGCCTATGGGGCATTGCGGGAGGGGGGGGCGGGAAAGGAACGGACAGCGGGAGGGAAGGGCGGGAAAGGAAGGATAGCGGGAGGGGGGGCGGGCTCACGGACAGCGGGAGGGGGGACGGGAAACACAAGTAAAATATGCCGCTTACCTGATAGCCGATGTCAGGCAGACGTCCCTCGTTGCGTGCCTTCCAGGAGAAATGAACAAAACAAACCTCCCCCCACCAAAAAAAAAGCACCGCCCACAGCCGCATGACGTGGGCCAAAAGCGAAAAATTCTCGGGAACGCCCCCGAATCTGGTCCGGCCTTGATGGACAGATACGGCTCCCAATGTATAGCCTCCATTTATGGAGCTAGCCAATGGAAGCCGGGGGACGTTCCTGAAGTCCTTATTGTAATCAATGGATTTCGCCTGCGCCGAAAAGCTGCGCAGAGCGCAGCCTTCGGCAGGCGAAACCCAAAAAGGGGCCCCAAAACGCATTTTCCCCATTCAAATCCCCATAGGGATTTTAAACCCGACTACAGCCTGAACTGCTGAATGGAATTAAACCAAATGGGCCCCTGTTGGTTCACAAGCAACCTTTTTAAGTCGAGCATTCGAGACCCCTTGTATATACTTTAGTATATACTTATATATTAGTATACACTTATATGTGTATGTACTTAGGGATTGTTTTCTTCTGTTTAACTGCCTCTATTTAACTGTCTTAATAGAAAAGGACCAGTAGAGTTCAGTAAAATACCAGAATTGCTTTCTTCTGAGGGATTTTCTTTTTTTAATTTTTCTGGCAACTGCCTCTATTTAACTTTCTTGATAGAAAACGACCAGCAGAGGTCAGTAAAATACCAGAAGCACTTCAGCATTCTCTAGATTCCAGTCCATAGAAATTGTCTTCCACGAGCACCCGTAGACAATAATACTTGTTTCAAATGTTGTTGTTTTCAGTGATATGACCATCGAAGGCCCTGATTTAATATTAAAAACAGAGCTTTGGACTATACCATTTCCCGCAGAAAGGCAATATTTCTCTCCATGTGTTCCCATACCTGGCATGTCGCGCAGTTTGGTGCTTACTTTTCCCTCCATGTTAAAGAAGCTTTGATGTTTCAGCACCTAGGATAATGTGCTGCATAGCTAAATACATAAAAGATATAAAGGCGAGACCAATTGCATTGTAAATGCTTGTTCTGTATTGGTGTAAATTGGTACAGTAGTTAATGAGATATTAAAAGAAATCCAAATTTGGATATATTGGCACCTAGATCCTTCGCAGCACCTACTCGGTGGGGGTTCGCGACCCCACGTGTCTGGAACAGTGCTGTAATTGTCTGGTGGTACCCTGTGTAGAAAGGTGTGACTGCCATTTTATGAAGCAGGACATGGTCCCGGGGGATGCATTTTGAAATGCAATACTATAGAAGGGATCAGTGTAGATGTACCCTGACCCCATGGGAGCATTATAGGGGTCTCTGAGGAACCCCATATGACTATATAAATGCTGGGAACCTCTTTTTTTTGTGTTTTTGGCTTGAGCGGTGAGTTGCAGACCTGTCTTGATGCTCAGCTCACCCCCTCCCGTTTAGCATTGCAGCGGAGTCGCTAACCTTGCTGGGGGAAAAAATGCATTCACACACTCACTCTCATACTAATGCATGCTCTCAGAGACCCACAGAGACTCGTACACCCAGTCATAGATCCACTCTGACACTCTCACACCCACTCACAGACCCACTCAGAAACTCATGCACCCACTCACAGACTCACTCAGATACACACGCACCCACTCACAGACCGACTCTGACACTAATGCACTTACTCACATATCCACTGTGACATTATTGCACCCGCCCAGACTGACTCAGGCTCACAGACTGACTCAGAGACTCGTGCCCTCAGTTATAGACCCACTCAGACACTAATGTATACCCTCACACAGCCATTCAAGAGAGTCACACACCCACTTTCAGACTCATTCAAACTCACAAAGCCAATCACGGGCACCACTCAGACACTTATACACCCAGTCACAGACCCACTTACACACTCACTCACCCACCCACTCAGAGAATCATGCACCCAATCACAGACCCACTCAGACTCATGCACCAACTCACAGCCCCACTCGAGAGTCCCACACACCAACTCAAAGACCCACCCATACACTCTTAGAGACTCACGCACCCATTATGAGACTCATGCACCTACAGACCCACTGCGAGACGCATGCAACCATTCACAGACCCGCTCAGAAACTCATGCACTCACTCTCCCACTCAGTCTTCCACCCACTCACAGACCCACTCAGTCTCATGAACCCACATTAAATATAGTCCAAAGACTTGTACATTTGCTCACATACCCACTCAGATACTCTTGTACCCACTTGCAGACCCATTCAGAGACTCATGCACTCATTGTCAGATCCTATCAGAAACTTGTGTACGCATTTGGAGACCCACTCAGTCATGCACCCACTCAGATTCTCACACTCACAGACTCATGCACTCACAGACCCACTCACACTCACTCACAGACCTACTCACACATTCATACACCTACTAACAGACTAACTTAGACACTCATGCACCCACTCACAGACCCATTCAGACACTCGTGTACCTCTTCATAGACCTAGTCAGACACTCATGTAGCCAATCATAAACCCAGTTAGAGACTCACACATCCACTCACAGACCAACTCAGAGACTCACTCACCCACTCAGACTCACGCACCCACTCACAGACACAGTTAGGCACTGACGCACCTATTTAGACACGTATGCAACCACTGAGAGACCCAGTCAAACACTGATGCAGCCCCTCATCGACGCACAGAGACACTCTTACCCTCACTTATATACTCACTCAGAAACTGACGTATGTAGCCAGAGACCCACTCATATCTATGCCCCCTGTTACACACACATTTAGACACTCACAAAATTACTTTCAAAGTCATTGTAACATGTATAGAGTCCAAATCAGGTATACAACGTAAATGTATTATGGATTAAATTCGTGCTTTTGCTTTACGAATCTTCAACAGAGTTTCGACTCCGTAAAATACATTTTTTAAATGAATGTTATTTAGTGTTAGACAATAGTGTTCGTTGCGAGTATGCGACAGATTTTCTGGCGTTGTCAGTCTTTGAACTGAATTGATTTGACCACTTGCATTCCTGCCTTTGGCCTATGTTGGAGTGCACCAACACAGTGTGAGGGAATTGTGCAAAGGTATCTTCATTAGGATTTCCAGTGCTACCCCAGTCAGTGTGCTTAGGTCATTGCCACCGCAGTGCACAATCATGAGGTCTGAGGGTTGGAAATCCACAATGCTTTTAACTAAAGGCAGCAATTGCTGCCACTTTAACCCTCTCTGGCCAATCCATTTAATGTCCACATTAGGCAAACCCTAGCCCCTCTCAATGTCACTCTTTCTAGCAGACTCCCTGGCCAGAAGACATAGCTATGACCCACAATCCACACTAACCATTTTCTAGGAAGGAGCAGTAGCACACAGGAGAACAGCGCAGCTGAATGTGATGGTTGGCAGAGTGAAAGGCAGTTAAAATAGAGGGGTGGCCCTGCTTTAAGAGAAGGATGTATTTGATTGACTGGTTTAAAAAATGTTAAACCTAAAAATAGGTAGTGCTTCAATTAGTGAAGTAAGTATATCTGTGATTGGTTGTAGATAAATCTTACACAAGTTATGCTATTGTGGATATGCTTACATTTTCAAGCAGTCAACCACACCTGCTACAGTTGAACTAGAAGCTGGTATGCTCCGGTTAGAAAGTGTGTGAACTTTTGACTTACTGGTACAGTAGAGTGTTTCAAAACAGGTTGCTATGGCAACTGAGACAAAGCAGAGTGGAGGAAGGGTTCTAAATACACTGTACTTTGAATCTGCAAAGCATAGTAGTTTAGAGATAGCATATATAGCGAAATATACATTTTTTAATTCAGTACTGTCATCTCATCCGAAATGTAGTAAAAAAAACATAGCACTATCATTGTGAATGCCTTAACAGACTCCCGTTTGGAGTTGTGACGTCGTTGCGAGGTTACACTGGGGTGCTGGGGCTCGTGACAGTGTCATGGATCCACCCACAGACAATACCAGATTAAGCTTTCGATGAGGGGACTAATAAAGGGTTTAAAAGATGGAAATTTGGTGTAGAAAACATGTTTTCCGAACCCCCCTTTTTCTCAACCTCAGCTTGATGGATCACTCTCAAACTTTCCAGGAAAGTTTTTCCCCCCACTAAAAACCAAACTTAAAGTGACATTATAGTCCGATATCTTATATTATGTAAAAAAAATCATTAGCATTTCACTGCAAAATACAAAGATACAAAGGTTAAAGTGACGTTACAGTGTGGTACTGAAATAGGAAAAAAAACAGTGATAGGGCCAGATGTATGACACTGGCAATTTGCGAGTCGCAAATTTAGTTGTTTTGCGACTCGCAAAATGTAATTTACAATAGTGTCTCAGACACTGGTTGTGATTCCTAATGGGGTTGCAAATTGTATGCCTCATTAATATTTATGAGGCAGGTGCAATTTACTACCCCATTGGGAATGGCTAGCACTCCCTTTTAAATACAGTCCATTTTTCTTAACCTTTTCGATGCGTCA
The DNA here is from genome assembly GCF_964263255.1 of Lissotriton vulgaris. Classification (NCBI taxonomy): domain Eukaryota; kingdom Metazoa; phylum Chordata; class Amphibia; order Caudata; family Salamandridae; genus Lissotriton; species Lissotriton vulgaris. The sequence goes on from NC_141685.1 coordinate 1,690,708,512, forward strand.
CAGTGGGCGCGTGGGTCGGACGGCCGGGGGCCGTCCGATCTGCGCACGTGTAAGATTTGGCCGCCACCGGGGTAATGTCCGCCGCGGCGAAGAGGTTAAAGGAAAACAGGATGCATATAAACAAGAAAAATGATACGTTTCTATTTCATTTTTTAGGGAGTTAGGGAAGGAGCAATCCCAAAAAGGAAAAAAGCGTCTCAAAATCCATGCAGCCGTAAGGCTAAAGCTCCCAAGCTCAATCCCTTAGTAGAAGCAGACCCAGTAGAAACTAGTAAAACTGCACCAAAATGACCCGAGAATGCGCTATCGATTCAGATAGCGGATGCATCGCCACAGCAAATGGAGCTCGTGAACCTTAATTCTAGCTTGACTGAAGGAGGCGATATCTCCATTACTAAGACTGCTGTGCTTCTAAAGTCTCTCCTCAGCCCTTTGGAAGCTCGACTAATAAAGATCGAGGCTAGGCTTTCGACCATAGAAAAATCAACGGTCCAATTAGCAGATGCCCTTAAAGTTGGGAATAAGGCTGTTAGGTGTGGGTCCGATCCTAAGAATACGAAGGGTACACTAGTTGCACCAGCGAAGGATATTAGACAGACGTCAAAAACCACTCAGCCTGAACCGCCCACTGCCCACTATACAACCCCTCATCCAACTGAGGGACTGCCTACACCGATTCACTTGGGTTCGAACATCCCAGCCATCCAAAGAGCCCCAGTCACGACACAAAGACCTAGGCCCCTGAGCCTTCCCCCACAGGCCGGACCTTATGTAGTCATATTGGCTGGCATACCGGAGTTAAAACCGGAAACCATCGAATCGGCCACCTCTTTAAAGAACAAGGTGACCAATTGGTTCTCGTTAAATCGACCCCTCCCCCAAGAAATAGTGAGTGAGGTCCTCATGGTAAGAAGAGTCCCTTGGGTTGGCAATTCACGGAAATCAATCAATGGGGACTGTGCCGTGATTAACTTTAGGGATCCCAGAACTGGCCACATCTTGACCAGGGGACTTCCATCCAATCCTTACCTCTTTCTTTCTTCTATCCACCTAGCCTGAATTTGTTCAATGAGGAGGGATGGGAGACAGTGCCTAGGCGAGGTGGTCGGGGAGGCTGGGAGAGAGGAGATTCTTACCGACACTATGAACGAACCAGGGGTGACCAGGACAATAATATAAGTCCCACCGAACTAAATGTCTATTCCAGGCCGGTGAACGTATCTAGAGAATCGAGCACCATTGAGGAACTCTCCATCCTCCTCGGTGATCTCCCACAGGGAACTCCCTTCCTGGTTGGAGGTGATCTAAACTCTCATTTCGAGCCTCTGCCAGGATTAGTTGACGGAATATCACTGGAGGAGGACACGTTGTGGCGAGTTCCCCTCACGGCGGCCCCTCCCCCTAGAGCTTGGACACCCCTGGCAGTCCAGATCACAACTCCAACCCTCAATCATGGCATAAGGGCATGTAATGGACGTTTGAAGTCTGACATCCCCCCAAAATGTACATTTAATAAAGTGGGCAGGGAGTCAAGACTGGACTACATCTTCATTCAATTGTCTTCCTGGAAGTACATTGAGGATTTCAGGGTAATACCCAGGGAGGATAGCGACCACAAGGCGCTAGAACTTGAATATTCCCTCCCCGGTGCAGATACAGCAAATGGGGCTACCCTAGACGCGCCCGATATGGGGTTGTCCCTGTCAAATAACAGACGGAGAGTGAGGTGGGAAAAGCTAGCAGTAAACCGAGAGAAGGTCGCAGGGCTATACGCCCGCGTCATTCCAATATTTGAAAGGGTGTGCGCATTAATGGAACACCCTATTATTGGCGATGCGCACACAATACTTTAACTGGTACACGAGGACCTTATTAAATCCTTGGCAGAAGTTCTTTTTTTTATGGGAAGGACAGGGGGAGGAAGGCCACAACGACCCACCTGGTACAACGCTACATGTCGCAAAGCAAAAACTGACCTACTGACTAGCATTAAGGAGGGCAAAAGCAGAACACTTATACGGGAAAAGAGATTAGTTTATAAACGGCTGACTACCCATGCAAAGACTGAATGGGATTATGACAAATGGGAGAATTTGTCCATCACGCTAGCCGTCCGGGATTCTCGGAAGTGCTGGCGCCTAGTGAATACTGGGTCCGAGGACCTCCCTCCTGCAATTGAGCCCAATATTTCAGCCAAGGTATGGCAAGATCATTTTCAGGCCTTATGTACAGAAGGTGAGGGAGCTGCAACCGCGGTTTTCCCAACCACTGGAATACAGCTGGAGGTGGATCTATTTACAGAAGCCGAGGTAAGGGTGGCAATTTCAAGGCTGGCCTCTGGCAAGGCGCCGGGCTTGGACGGGCTCCCGGGTGATATCTTTAAACAGGAACCAGACATTTGGGCCCCCTGCCTGTTGACAATCTTTAACGCCGTCCTGAGGGGCATGGAGGTGCCCTGTACTTGGCTGGGAGCAGAGATTGTCCCTATATTTAAGAAGGGATCGCCTCTGCTTCCAGCCAACTACAGACCCATCAGCCTCATTGATGTGCCCCAAAAACCTTTTGGTAGGCTGATACTTGATCGCCTCCAAAACTGGATGGAGGAGTTCTCCATTCTCACCGCCTATCAAGCTGGATTCCGAAGGAAGATCTCAACAACAGATCAGATTTTCCGACTAAATCTTTTGTTTTGGAAAACTGTTATAATCGAAGGAGGCAGCCTCTATATGGTCTTTGTAGACTTGCGTGCCGCCTTCGATTTATTCCCAAGATCCAGGCTATGGACAGTGCTGCAGGAGATGGGTATTCCCTCGGACATCCTGAACATCCTGATAAGACTACACCAAGACAACTATGCCCGGGTCAGGTGTGGTAAAAATGGGATGCTCTCAGGGAGATAGGGGGGTGAGGCAGGGTTGTGTGCTTGCACCCACCCTGTTCTGCCTCTTTGTCAACGGGGTAGTTGACCACTTGACTAGGATAGTTGACATTGACGCTCCAAAGCTTAGCGGCAGCAGGGTGCCCGCAATTATGTTTGCGGACGACACCCTGCTGCTGTCTAAATCCCCAATGGGAATCCAACGGGTTTTGGATGGCTTTGTAGCCTTTTGTGTGGATAGGGGACTGGAGATCAATGCGTTGAAAACTAAATATATGATTCTTAGTCCTCCGCATGCAACACGCCCCAACACATTTGAATACTTAGGGGTGACCATCAATCAAAACTTGACCTGGGACACACATCGGTCAAAGGCCAACACCAAACTAGCCCAGTTAACGGGTGGTATTGCAAGGATGGCAAATAAATATACCCACAAACCACTCTGCCCAGTGCTACAAATCTATAAAATACAGGCTCGGGGGCAGTTACACACGGGGGGAGTTGTGGGGCCACATACCCGCCCAAAGTCCAACAAGACGTAGAATAAATTCATTAGGCAGATGGTGGCCTTACCGCCAAGTACCCCACTTCTTCCGCTCAGATTAGACCTGGGTTTAAGAACCATCGTGGAAGAATTGGGATTAAAACCCCTAACTTTCTGGCGGCAAATTTGGAGTACCCCAGAACTCATGAGCTACAGGAAGAGATTTTATCTCTACCAAATTCAATGAACATTCTCTGGCTGAAATATATAAACAAGCATTTACAATGCAATGGTTTCTCCTTTGGAAAAGTTTGAGCTATTGGCATTGTAAATGACAAAATTTGTATTTATGTGTTGGTTTTGAAAACAGATAAATAAATGGCATTGTCATTTACATTGCCATTAGCTTAATCTCTCGCAAATGTGAGACCTATTGTACCCTACGGACGAGCTCAACAGACAGCAATTACTACCACACACACACACCCAGAGCCAGCCACACACACACACACCCAGAGGCAGTCAGCAGGGCCCGGTGCAGCTCTTCCTGGCTATCACCTCCTTTCCCTGCTGGTCTTTCCTCCCCACTGACCTCCTCCTGGTTGGTCACAGCAGCACATATTCTCCAGTGCCAAACGTGGAAAGCTACCGGCAAAGAAGGACCAGTCGCTGACAATCTCTTCCAGTTGAGAAGCGAGGACTTCTCAAAGTCCAGGTGAAGCACCAGTTACTAGTGCAAAGACACTGATAACTATCCTACTTTGGGTGTGCAAAAGTTAAAAAATCAACTACCAATTCTGAGACACAGAGCCCTCCTCGCCAGGCAACAGCCAGTAGCATAAGAAAATGAAGTGATTTTACCACACTCTCCAGTAAACTTTTACAGCAGTGAAAAGGAGGAGCTCTTCACACACCCTGATTTAGATCTAAGACAGGAGTCACACCTGAAACGAACTTGAGTACTGTTAAGCGGATGAATGCAAAAACAAAGCAGATCAGAGAAAAAAGTCGCTTAGGACAGGACTGCGGTACTGAGAGGGTCTAGGTTCAGCAGTGCTTCCAGCAAGAGTCGCTATCCAGATTTGGTTTCTAGTGTGGTAGGATCAGTCAGGCTTACTCTTTCCCTGGAACTCCGTATTGCCTCAACTGTAAAATGCAGCTAGGTCTGTGGACCTGAGGGAACCTGAATCAAAGTACTGGCTACGCTGCCAAGTGCATACCCCCTGAGATACCCAGAACTAACCTTAGCTCTCTGGCATCTGCATTTGTTTTAGGACGCGCCACAAATCAAAGCACCTCATGATCAGATCATGCCAGGGCTACGGCACGATGAAGCACTCCTGATAATGTTTCAACCAGCTCAGGCACAGGAGTTTATTGGGACCAGACTGTAGGCCATCTCCCTCTCTTTCGTCGTTTTGAATCTGATAGAGCCAGGTTCACTAAGAAAAACTGCCTCTTTGCGAAAAGCTGATCTCTGCCACCCCTGCACGCATTCTGTTGCTTTCTTGTGATGTTTGCGACCTGAGGCTCTGTTTTAGGCATAAGCTGCGCTTTGTAAATCATATTTCAAATTCAACATATGCTAGAAATAACACATGACCAATAGGCAACTGCCGCCCTGTAAAGCACAACGGTCCTGGACGAGCAACTGATAGCTCTCATGCACAGCCTGAACCCCAGAAGCTAAGACCAAAAGAGTCAGTCGTTAATAGCCATTGACGAGGTCCAACCACCGCTCACTATTAGTCTAACACCGCGCTGGCGCTGTCCACGTCTCTCACTTTCAATGCAGAACGACAGGCGACAGCAGCCTAACATGGTCGACCGAGTACAAGCCAGGCTGTCATCCTACGGTAAGTAGGACTCCAGCCAAATACCGTTCACTCCACGATTGGCGGTCCCACAGACTGTAAAAAAAGGTACACATGGACTCCACAGCCAATCCGCACTTCACAATCCTGTGCAACGCACTAAATTGGGCGTGGTGTTCAAGAGCTCCAATCCTGAGTCACTTTACACATTAGTGAAACTGCAAACTCAGAACGTATTCAGTCAGGGGATTGGTTGTTATCGAGGGCAAATGACAGTCACCCGTTAATGGAATTGCTACCGCGGCGGACTTCGGTTTGAATTCACGACCGGTCAATGTGAGTAGCCGTGAGATAGTCATAGAACTGTAGGGTGCATGGCGGTTTATTGAGTTTTTAAGGGGTTGAATATAATTAGAAACATGGTCACACCAGTCAACTAACAGTGAGTTAATACGTTTGAATGTTTTGGGTTGGATGACAACGAGCGGGGGATATTTGAATGTGTATTTGTGATGGCGAATGTTGAGTTCTGGTGCGGATTTATAGGTATGGTGAAGCCTTAAAACGAACCTGTTCACGTTACGACAATGTCTCAAAAGTGAAGATCAGTGGTCGAAGTGCATTAAAAGAATTATGCGAACTGAGGGCAATGGGGTGCGGTGGTTAGCGAGGGGCAAAATCTGAGACGTGGCAAAAAAGGAAGGGTGCGAGGGTGTTGGGATGATTTCACTCGCACGGACACACACGGACAGCGGGAGGGGTGCGGGCAGGCACACGGACAGCGGGAGGGGGCGGGAACGGGGACACGAACAGCGGGAGGGGGGGCAGGAACGGGAAGACGGACAGCGGGAGGGGGGTGCGGGAACACACGGCAAAAGTAAAGATCAGTGGTAGCGAGGGGCGAAATCTGAGACGTGGCAAAAAAGGAAGGGTGCGAGGGTGTTAGGATGATTTCACTCGCACGGACACACACGGACAGCAGGAGGGGGGCGGGCAGGCACACGGACAGCGGGAGGGGAGCGGGAACGGGGACACGAACAGCGGGAGGGGGGCAGGAACGGGAAGACGGACAGCGGGAGGGGGGGGCGGGAGCACACGGAAAGCACTCACCTGGACCTGGACTTCCTCCGGCGGCGGTCGGCCGCGGAATGACGAACACAAACATGGACGCACCAAAAAAATAAACCCCACCCACGGCCGCAATGACGACATCGCAGAGGCGGAGAGGGAAAAAATCTTGGGAACGCCCACGAATCTGGTCCGGCCATGACGGACAGATCTCTGTTCCAATGGCTAGCCTCCATTTATGGAGCTAGCCAATGGAACAGAGGGCGTAATCCCAAGCCCGCTCTGTTGTAACATAAGATTTCGCATGCGCCGAAAAGCTGCGCAGAGCGCAGCCTTCGGCCAGGCGAAACCTAAGAAGACATGCAAGAGTCTGGGAAGGCCGGAACTGTGGCTGGATCCAGCCAATGCTTGTAACAGGGTATCCCGTAAACATTTATCAAAAGTCTACTATGAATTCAAAATAACAGCATCATTACAGAATTCACGTATGGGGTCCTTAACACATTATTTTACTAAAATTAAAGACTCCTATCAACGGGAACTTGTCCTTGATAAAATCAGCCCTGTTCTGACAAGAAAACTATTCTTACAGTGGAGGTATGGCACACTCCCCCTTAAAGCATTTACCAGCACCTGGTCCCATCCCTCCTTCCCAGAGCTATGTCCAGCTTGCATGCATCAACAAGAAACCGATTTGCATGTCATCTTCTTCTGTAAGGCTTACCAGAAACCAAGATAGTATTGGCTTGTTCCCCTACTTAAAAACTTGGGGTTCAGGCCTGCCTACAGAATATTAAAAACGGATGTATCGCCCCCAATTGTGTTTGCGGTAGCCAAATTTTTAACTGCGATTTGGTACATTCGTACTCGTTGTATGCACTGATATAGTCTTGGCACAGTTTTAAAATTCTTTTTAATGTATTTGTATTTTTAACTGAAGTACAGTGCACACAATTTCTGTCATTTAAAAAAAAAATAATTAATTAACGTGCGATATATGTTGGTAAACTCCTGACTTGTCTGATTTGTTCAACAGGAAACTGTAAAGTTCTTTTAATTATGGCTGACAGATTTTTAATACTATTTGTACTGTTCAATTTTTTGAATGTCACCTTTTATAATCTATTTGATCGAAATAAAGGATAAATGAAAATGTCATTATTTAAGAGTAGGCAGTTATCCGTGTGAAATATTTTCGCATCCATTCACAAAGGGGATTTGCGAGTGGCTTACCACCTACTTGAAATAGATGGTAAACTGCAAGTGTTTTGCAACTGCAATTGCGGTTGCAAAACAATTGTACATTGAAGTGTGTCGCTATTAGGAAGGGACGCTCTTGGCACTCCCCTTCCTAATAGCGAGTCAAAAACCCTATTTTGCGAGTCGGTAATAGGTTACTGATTCGTAAAATAGGGTTTGTACATGGGTCAGACCAATTTTGCGGTAGCAAACAGGAAAATGGCTCATTTGCGACCGCAAAATTGGCCTGCCCCATGTACAAACCCTAAAACTGTCGTACATCTGGCCCATAGTTTACCGAGCTAACCATAACTTATGCCACCTCTGTACGCTGTTCATGACCGCGCAAATTACTTCACTCGTGACATGTTACATGACCTGCAGATTACTCACCATTTCAAATGGTTATACAGATAAAGTTTTCATAAAGTCTCAATTAGCTTTACACACTGCACTGCACCTGGTTGATGTCACTCCATCTTTTCGCCTTGAAGGCATGGAAAAAAGTAGATGGAAACTTACATTGTTGCACTGGGGTGACCGCTGTATGACTTCAGTTACGGCAGTTGTGTCACTTCCGGTGCACACACTGAGCCAGTGCACCCTATCAGCATCAAAAAGCTTTGACTGTTCTGGATCCATTTTTGGTTTCTGAGATCATTCAACAGATGAAGAATCTACAGGTAGATAGAATATCCTCCAGGAAGATTGTTACCGAAAGTAAGTAACTTTTTCATCTTGATTTTTACTTTTAAGTCTAGCCTGCATGCTAATGGACATGTATTTAGACTAAAGCATACAGTAATTGCCTTTGTCATTAATACATTTTACATGTTTTGTCACGAAAATCGACTCGCAAAACATTTGAATGATGGAGATGAGATTATAAAAGTGATTACTCGCCCTTTCAAAGGCAGTGCCTAGAATAGCAGACATATTTCTGACCCCATAAAGGCGTAGTCCTCTGCAAATGCTGAGCCCAAACCAATAGGAAAAAGAAAGATATGTAACCGACAAACACGTACAATGTTTTGCTGAATCTCTTAATTATAGTTCATCATTTGGATGCCCAAATATATTTTTCCTAACCTTGAGATTTATTTGCATGTTTTGTAGAAAAATAACTTTAGGTGCCATTTTTGAGTAAATGCTCAGTTTGTACCAGCTGCTATTCGCCAGCTTTCCACTTGAAAATTGGCGTTCTTTCATCGCATTGTCCATCTGCTGCTGGTAATCTATTACGAGAGAAAGGAACAAGAAACACATGAAACAGTGAAATGTGCCAACGTATCTCGAATAGTTCACAGACCTCTTCACATTATTCACCCACTCTCTTGTCAGTGGATCAGAATTGTGTATACGCATGTATCCATTTCCAGCAAGGGAACAATGTGAGAAATATGCCAATGAGCCCACAACTGCTGAACAGGTTAGTATAGTATCACAGTGTTGAGATGCAGATGCTTACAAAGCCTGCTTGGCATGACTTTCTGTTTTTATCACCTTTGAAGACACTTTAGTACCAATATTTTGGAGTGTATTCAAATATTAGTCCTAGCATCGTAAAATATATATAATTCCTTTAAGTACAAAACAAGCAGAAATAGATACAACCCAGTTTGCTAGATTATTATTGTTATCTCTGTTAAGTACTGGTTTTGAACACTGTTTTAAGAAAAGACGACTATGTTACAACTCATTCTAGGCAGGCAGAACTGCCATAATGACATCCCAGGCAAAATTGCCCTTATATTATGCGTAATGCAACTGAATGAATACACCAGCTAGCACTGGAAACTAGGCAAGTGTTCTACTTAGTGGACTGACAATTATTATGAACCATGGCAAAAATAAAATAGGATAAAGTATTGAAATGTAGTGGAGAGTGCGACATTGTAATCCTAGAGCTAATACTTTTGTTAAAGGAAATCAACAGCTTTTATGTTAGGCTCCCCATTCCCCTTATTTACCTCCCATGAATCCTCGTTTGGCCTTTGGGTGGGGCATTCTAATTACTTTACAAGCTGAGCTGATGATTACCGGGATTCAAATTGAGAGACTACCCACCATTGGGCAAAGAATTAAAAAAGGCCCTGGAGATTGAGGGACTAAAAGGAACATCCCTGGATGGTCCGGTTGGGTATGTCCTTTGTTTGGCAAGCAGTTTCCAGTATGTTAGCAAGTGGAATTAAAAACACATATATACATTTGTGTTATTATCTTCACATCTCTAAAATAAATTGATAAATATTTTGAACTTTCCAATCATATCGCAATAAAAAATAATCATCAGTCCCAAACAAGGATTTGGGTAAGGAAAAACTATGAAACAACCATTTACCTGGTGATTAACATTGACAGTATAAGTTATTAATCAACTATGAAAAGGCCCGGTAAGGCCATGCTCCATAGTACACTAGCCATCCTCGACGGTAGACTGTCAGCTGTAGTTAGAGATGCCTGCAGTGCTCAATTTCAACCAGTAACTAAAGGTAGGACCCACTGGCACTTTGTTTTGGGGACTGGCACTTATTTCTTCTCATCAGGCTTTGAACCAAAATGAGAGAGATAGAAAACAATGAAAGGCGGAAAAGAATGAGGAGGAGAAAGATCGAAAACATGCACACTTTTAATGCGGTATGTATTTCAAATCAAGCACACTTTTTATTTGATATATGAAAGCATGAGTGCCGATGCGGCTCTGCATGGCGTCTTCCTACCGTGGGCGCTTGGGTTCTGCCGGCATTCCGAGAGCGGTTAACCATGTGGAAGCAAGAGGGTGAGTGCCAGAAACCCCCTCATTAAAAATAAAGCGACCGCGCTGCAAATAAAAAAGGTGCTCATCGAATTGTTAATTGAAGGAAACAGTGTAACGCCGCAAGTAAAAGATCCAGTCCTGATGGACTTTCCCAAAAGGAGACAGGGCGGTAACAAGGAGGGACTACGAAGCCTCATTATCAATTGAAAGCCAGCGTTTACCATAGACGATGATGCCAGCCACTAAAAAGTAGGGGCGGGGCTTCCACTTCACTTCTAAAATATACTCTAATACAGCATGTCTCACAAAGCGAAGCAGCGCGTTGCGCTGAAACACTACGTGAGACCTAAAAAGGATTCAGACTAGGATTAGCTATACTAAAGGCACTTAACCCCTTGGCTGCTGCCGTCGGTCAACGGTCGTCACATGCACTACCTTGGTAGTGCTGCGAACGTCCGTTGGCCGACGGTGCCCCATCTGTTTTTCGAATGTTCAGCACTGGAGCTGAACGTTCGACGCAGGTGTTAACAGCACTGTTGTTTTTATTAGTTTCCTATATTTTGTGGCAATCCAGCACATCATGGCAGGTGTAATTAAAGAGACCTCTAGTCACTCTCCTCTCCCAGCTCTTTGGTGATGGTATAGAAGTTGAAGAGAAATGATGTCCCTTGGTCGAGGCCCTGTCCTAGAGCTTTGAATGGAAGAAGGAAATCCCACTATAAGTCCCTATATTTTTTAACTTCCTGCTGGTTTCTTACCTGTATTTAACCTCTTTCTCCAAGGTACACCAATGGGATCCCTGAAAGAGACACCTGTAAAGAGAAAGATGATAATGGGAATTAAAACCAGAAGAAGCAGATGCATTGCTGGAATTGGTTTTGTTCATTTCTTTAAAACCCCAAAGAGAATCACAAGGACGCTGTAATTTAGTTTTCTTTCTTTACCCCACCCAAATATTGGCTTATTTAATAAATAACCATTGCTAAACAACTGCTTATATTTCAACCTACCCTCCTACACCAGTGCTTTTCGTCCACTAGCTCCGATGTCAAAAGTAGTGATGAAGATGAGACAAATGTCCACGACACTTATTTAAACACATTACAGCTGGTGGGAAGAATGCTTGCAATTTCTCTAACCACTGGCAACTGCTTGGGGTAGCATTCCAAACCATCTTTCTTTTGCCCGCAATGCCATTTTAGATTAAACCCAGTCATACACAAATCTGCCTTTGTCCCACACAAGTCACCCAAAACCTCTTTCATCCTTGTTAGGCCTCTTCAGTCAGGTGCAACATGCAAAATCAAAGGTTTGGAATGATACCCAGAGTGATTGCTGGTAGTTAGACAAATTGCAAGCATTTCTCCATCACCTTTTGTATTTGATGTATTGCCCCTAAGCGGCCGAGGGTATCCCCAGACGGGGGTCCTATGCTTACTCTACCACTGGAACCAGGCTACAACCTACCCGGCTACAATAACCCGATATAGTTATTGGATTGATAGTGTTCCAATTCAGAGACCTTGCTTGGTAATTTGTGCTGGACTGTCACTGTTGGAGCAGGACCATGGCTGATTTGCATATGGCTGTGTCTCACCTGAGGTCGCATGGTAGGCTGAAAAAAGATTGGCTGGAATACTATCCTGGGCTGTTGCCAGTGGTTAGACCAATGTCAAGCATTCCTTCCATGACTTTCTGTTCATTTGACTTATTCTAACCACTGCACCATGGGCAGGACAACCATCCTACTCAGTACTGCTGGAAATGACAATCCACCCACATGAGAAGTTATCCAAGAGCATACATCCGAGCTACGCATCGGAAGCAACTTAGAAATCAATATCTCAAGGACCTGAGCCTTGCAGTTTGTCAGATGAGGACTTATTTGGTTACCTGCAGCTTCTTGTAGAATGTACTCTCATTTCATGAGAAATTTGTAGACCTACCACACAAGCTTATTATGCCACTAAATGGAAACAGTTGTTTCATTACTGTAGCAGTAGGCATACTTAACCTCTTCAGGCCTCAGTTCAAGACTCATCCGCTCTCTTTTACGCTTACATAAATCAGGAATGGCATATATGCCTACTGGATTTCATTTACCAGGGGTAACTGTTAGATGCACAGCAGATAACATCAATTTCTATTTAAGATACCAGTTGTTAAAGCATTTATGGAGAGCCTTGAAAGTGTTATCTCTCCAAAGACACCACCTTTCCCTGCTTGGGACCTTAATGTAGTTCTCCTGCTAGTCATGGAGCCTCCATTTAAGTCCTTACATTCTTGTCAGATGCAATACTTTCATGGAGTACGTCCTGTCTAGTGGCAATTTACATCCTTAACATAAAAAAGATAACCGTAAGTCTTAATGTGCAGGAGTCCTTTGTTCATGTTCCTAACTAGCGTGTTGACCTTTAGACTAACCTGCTTTTGGTTAGGCATGTTATGTTAAAGTGAAATGTACACTTCACAGTGCGCCAAGAGCACATTTCACTTGCAAGAAAGGAGCAACTATGACCTTCTTTGGAAATGTACTGGTTGCAGACATCTGCACGGCAGCTATATGGTCCACATCTCACACTTTAACCTCTTCCGTACGTCGGACGGCCACCGCCGTCTGAAGTCACTGTGGGCGTGTGCGGACGGCGTCCGGGGGTTGTCGGAACCACACACATGTCAAATTCCTCAGCACCGCAGAGGAATTCCGGCCGCAGCGAAGCGGTTAACAAAGCATTGTTGTGTAAACATTCATGACCAGCAAGAGGCACAAGTTGGGCAAACAATACTTAATACATTGTTCCAAACATCTGATTACAAGCCACTGCTTTAGAGAGAAAGCACTGCTTTTCCGTCTACATAAAGCATGTGATCAAATGTTAATTACCTATCAGGGTGACCTGTTTGTAGCTTTTAGCGCTAGTGTATTGAGTCATGCCTCTTCACATATAGATCTCCTATTTAGATCTGTGGGAATCCCATGAGTTCATATCACAATGAATATCGCCTCAGCGGTGTGCGGTATTACTTCCCCACTCCTAGTTGTTGGACCTACCCTTTTCTGCAGGGTTATTTCAAGCTTTTTGCCGGAATCCTCTTTTTGTTGGCTTTAGGATTCTGGGCACTTTACCACTGCTAACCAGTGCTAAAAGTGCATATGCTCTGTACTCAAAACATGGTAACATTTTATCCACAATTGGCATATTTAATTTATTTATAAGTCCCTGGTAAAGTGCACTATTTGTGCCCAGCGCCTGTAAATTAAATGCTACTAGTGGGCCTGCAGCACAGATTGTGCCATCACTCAGTAGCTCTTTAAACATAGCTCAGGCCTGCCGTTGCAGAGCCTGTGTGCGCAGTTTTAAACTTTTTGACCTGACAGGGTAACCTATTTGCCAGGCCCAAACCGTCCCTTTTATTACTCATAAGTCACACCTAAGGAGGCCCCAGGTAGCCCCAGTGGCAGGGTGCAGTGTATTGAAAAAGTAGGATCCTGCTAGTGAAAAACTGCTAAAAATAATTTCACTACTGCAAGGCCTAGCTCATCCATTGGTTAACATGGGGATTGCCTTACAACTTACAACATCTTTTAAGTGTAACTTTACATTGGGAGCAGATATAAACTTGGAGTTTGGTGTCTCTGGACTAACAATTCAAGAACATATATTTTAGTAATGTTGGTTTTTAAGTAGGTCGGAAAATACCACTTTTCTTACTTTAACAATTCTGTGCCTCTGTCTGTCTGTAAATACACGTATGGGTTGGGGTGACAGCTGGACTTTGTGCATTCCCTCTTGACAGTCACACAAAGGGAGCTGGGGTGTGACATTTTCCTCCTGATGGCCCATCACCAGGCTGATGTGCCTTACTGCAGTAGATTAGGAGGGAGGGACTGACACCTGCAACTGAATAGGGCTCTGCCTGTACCCGCACACAGGGCTGCATACTCCCCTGTAGTGCATCTTGGGCCAGGGAAGGAAGGACAGGGACCTTGTGAGGATAAAATGTTTCTTTTGTTGTCTTCCCCACTTAAATGACACATTTTGGTATAGGTACTGGACCTCTGACACCGTCAAAACTAGTTCACTTTGGGTCCTGATGAGACTCTGCAACTACAAGGAGCTGTGCTGCCAGGAGGGACTGCCTCTTTGCACCATGCTCTGTTGTCCTGCTACCTCTGCAACGAGGGAGGGCTGAACGTGGCCTCTACATCCAGTTTACCAAGGAACTTCAAGGGCTTGTCGGCTTGTCCGTCATTGTGGAAGACTGAGGGCCATCAAAGTCTTCTGTGTGCTCAGGCGATCACTGCCTGCAAACTGACATCTACTGTGGGGCCTTTATAAAAACTCTATTGGGCCACCAGATGAGCTTCTTGACGTCCAGTGCCTGCTGTGTTGACCCCGATCAGCTTTTGTGTCTCGGCAAGCCCCGCCGCTCTAGATCACAAACTTGTGTGCCCTAAAGCATTGCTGCATCGAGAGAAGCCGGAGGGTGACACCTCTGCATTGCCTAGGTGATCCTGCCGTGTAGCGGCCAGATTGCGTCACATGACCCTGTCGCTGACATTGCCGCAGCCTTACCACACGTCAGAGTAGAGCAGCTAGGAATACCTCTGCACTGGGAGTTCCTTGGGTACTCCCGCCACAGCCTACAAGACGCAGACGCAGCAGGATCTCCCCAGCTCAGGGAGACTCTGTGCTACAGGGCATGTCCCTGGGCCACATCAGCTGCACCCAGACGACCCGCCACAACTCCAGTGAGGAGATCACACCCGACAGCCTGTCTCTAACACGCTAAATCCAGGTACACTTGCCGATAGGACCTATGCCTTTACCTATAACTGTGCTTGCAAGCAGCAAAGCGTACGAGTGCCGGTCTGGGTAAAAACGCTCACATCGGCTCCCTTCGGGCACAGAGACTATGCCCTTTCTTCATTTTGCCTCCAAAACTTTTTGGAGCATTCCTCTTACACTCCAGCTTGTAAATTGCTCCATTGATGATCCCTGGCAATGATCAGAGTGGGCACGAACAGACTTCTGTAAAACCCTACATAGAAGCGCACAGGTGTTCCAGACAATGCATTAATTGGTGTACCGACTGTTGACACATATCTTAGAGAAATATTATTATATATTTGTTGTTTTGGTCATAATGTACTAATATAAAAAGATTCTTTAGTTTCCCAAACTGATGTGGGGGACCGTCTGTGGTGTTTTTACTGTATTACTGTATTTAATGTATGGCACAAATACTTTACACATTGTCTCTTTGATAAGCCTAACTGCTCTGCGACAAGCTACCATAGGGCTAGCACAGGTTATCTGATATGTGTATCTGACTTACCCTGACTAGAGTGATGGGTTCTGCCTGGCTTAAGTGTACACCCTAGCCAGCCAGAAACCCCATTTCTAACACTCATCCTGAACTTCTTAGTTGGCGATAACATAGCAATGCCCTCACCCATCCCCTTTCTGGGTGGAGAGCTCAGAATATTTGTGAATTTGTGATCTGCTGGGGAACATGGCGGCAGGCTGGCGGCGATCGCAGGAGCTCTCAAACCGCGGAAGGGTTCTGGCAGTTCAGGCCACATTAATGTGAAGAGTTCGCTCCCCTCATGAGGTGCACAACATAGGATCGAGTGAGTCCTTCTGTCTCTGTGGTGGTATCGCGGGGTGGTCTCCTCAGCAGGGTTCCCTGGGCTCAGCTAATGGGGTTCACCACCAGGCGACCTCGAGACTCTTGGTGGGGCTGTGCATCAGCTCTTATGAGATGCTCTCGTGCTGCTGTGGCCCAAGCTGGTTTCTGGGTTCCCTCCGGCAGATTCAGCACAGTTGCGTGCGAAGCAGGCTGTTGGCTGCTCCATGGAGGAGTGGAACAGAGGAGGAGTTGCGTGGAGGAGCGTGAGCGCTGTTTGGTCCCTGGGGGGGATCGTCAGGAAGATGGATGAGAAGAGCGCAGGCAGTAGAGAAGAGCAACAAATGTCGATGGAAAAGGATGCTTCCTCGAAGGTACTGTTAATTTCTCTTGGGCGCTCAGTGGGGGCTGGAGGGAAAAGAAGGAATAGTGGTGGAGGTGTCTCCCAACAAAGCCCTGAAGGTGCAGCAGAAAAGCTCTCCCCTACAGATGCACGTTCCCCAACACCAAAAAAAAACAGGTCTCAATTAAGGTCTGCACCTGAGAGTCCAAGGTCTAAAGAGCTGCTTGCGAAGGATGCGTTCGCAGTGGTCCGTATCAAAAAAGCATTAAAAAGCTCCGGAAGACCAAAATGCTGCAGGCTAAGGGAAGGTTCTGCTTTTCTTAAACCCACACCCTCGCTTAATTCATATTTTTAAGTCATGGAGCTGAACAAAACAGTTGCATGGAAGTAGGGAGGCAATGAGACAGGGAGCCAAGACCAGGATATTTTGATTGGGACCAAGGTGTCCTCCATTGCCATCAGTAATCGTTTTGCCCTGCTGGTGAATTTAGATGAAGAAGCCCTCATCCTCCTGGGCCTGTCAGCCGCCTTTGACACGGTCTGCCATCGCACTCTAAAGACACGCCTCCTAGAAGCCGGAATCCAAGAGAAGGCCCTTGACTGGACCACGTCCTTCCTCTCCGGCAGAACTCGGAGCGTCCGCCTCCCACCCTTCCGATCCGAAGCCACCGACATCATCTGCGGCGTCCCCCAGGGCTCATCTCTCAGCCCGACGCTGTTCAACGTCTACATGGCCCCCCTAGCACAAGTGGCCCGCCATCACAACCTCAACATCATCTACTACGCCGACGATACCCAGCTCATCCTCTTTCTCACCAAGGACCCACACACCGCCAAAGCCAACCTCCACAAGGGAATGAAGGCCGTCGCCGACTGGATGATGAGCAGCCGTCTAAAGCTGAACTCGGACAAGACGGAAGTCCTCATCCTCGGACCCACCCCCTCAGCCTGGGATGACTCCTGGTGGCCGACCACACTCGGAACAGAACCAACACCCACTGACCATGCACGCAACCTAGGATTCATCCTCAACTCCTCCCTCTCCATGTCTAAGCAGGTCAACGCCGTCTCCTCCTCCTGCTACAACACCCTCCGCATGCTCCGCAGGATCTACAAGTGGATCCCGACCGAAACAAGAAGAACAGTGACACAGGCCCTCGTCAGCACAAGACTGGACTACGGCAACGCACTCTACGCAGGAATCCCAGCCAAACACCTACGTTGACTACAACGCATCCAAAACGCCTCCGCCCGACTGATCGTCAACGTCCCCCACCGCAGCCACGTCACCCCCCACCTGAGAGACCTTCACTGGCTCCCCGTCGACAAGAGGATCACCTTCAAGCTCCTCACCCATGCCCACAAAGCACTCCACAACGCTGGACCAGCATACCTGATCAGCAGACTCAGCTTCTACACCCCCACCCGCCAGCTCCGCTCTGCCAGCCTCGCCCTCGCCGCTGTCCCCCACATCCAACGAACGACCTCCGGCGGCAGATCCTTCTCCTACCTCGCCGCCAAGACCTGGAACACCCTCCCTACCCACATATGGCAGACCCAAGACCTTCTCGCATTCAGAAGACTCCTCAAGACCTGGCTCTTCTAGCAGTAGCAGAACCCCCCCCCCCCCCTATAGCGCCTTGAGACCCTCACGGGTAAGTAGCGCGCTTTACAAGTACTCTGATTGATTGATTGATTGATTGATGAAGGGGGACAGGATGTAGGAGGCCAAAGGGAGGTGCCTTGTACCTCTGAGACAAGCCCACGAGCTTCGGAGGCTAGCTCTCACGCTGGGGAAGGAGCGCAAGTCTCTTTAGAAAAAAGAATTCAGAATTTTAAGGTCAGATATCCTTAAGAAATTTTAGATTTCAGAAGGAAACCAGAAAAGCATACTGGATAAATGTGTAGTGTTAGAGGAAAAAGTTGACAGTCTGGTCAAACGTACCGCAACCCTAGAGAAGCATGTGAAAGAACTGTCACTGATGGTAAGTTATAAGTCTTGTGACATCGAAGCCTTGAAAACGTAGAATAAGACCTTGCAGGAGGTCCTCTAAAGATTGGAAAACCACTCACGGCGAAACAACTTGAGATTACTAAATATCCTGGAGGGACAGAGAAAGGGGATATAAAGGATTTTGTCTGTAAATTATTAAGAGAGGGGTTCCTGCTGGACAGACCGGATGTGAACCTTGATAAAGAGATTCAAGTTGTGCAGAGAGATCCGTTTAAATTAAGGGCCAACAGGAAGCTCCCCCAGGAAAATTTGTATTAACTTTCTTACTTATGCGGTTAAAGAACGAATTTTAGGCCGGGCACTGAAAGAGAAGTGTATGAGGATTTCACCTATCAAGTGAGGTCTGACATTGGTAAGTTGATGGAGCAGAGACAATGGGAGCTAGACACTAGGATAAACAGCCTACAGAGAAAGGGAGCTAAGGTGCAGATAAACATTCCTCAATGCTAAAGATTATGTGGAGGAATACGAAGTACAACATGCGAGACCCGTAGGAGGTGGATGCTCCTTTAGCTCAGATTGAGGGGATCACAGCCGCCTCCCCATGTATTTAGGTGTCTGTGGAATTCACCAAAGGACGACCAGAACACAGGGTGGTGAATTCAAAGAACCATTTATTTTAAAGTAAACACTCCCGTGACCTCAGCCACAGCCTCTAGTACTCCTGTCGCCTCAGAGTGTCCCCGGCGCTCGCCTTGGAACGCTGGTCGCGGTGACATTCTAAGTGATGTCACCGCGAGCAGCACCATCACATGCGGGGCCGCCGGGGGAGGCAGAAAGAGGGAGATACCACACATCCCCCTTCCCTGCAGAAATAGGAAACATAAGTTAGAACAAAGTGCAGGAAACAGAAATAGAGGAAAAGCTTACATTAGGCAGCAATATCAGTGGTTACATCATAACATATTGGTCGAAATGCCTGGGAGGTCTGATCACTCTCCTGTTGGGCCTGTGGCCTGGGAGAGGGACGCCCGACGGCCTCCTGCTGGGGAACCCGCCATCCAGACTAGGACCACTCTCCCCCCCCCTTGCACCTTCAGTGACTTCTACAGGAGGGTGGTACTTTACAACTCTCCCTAGGTTCCATATTTTTCCTTCTTGGGTTTTGACTGCATTCTTGAAAAGTTTTGTGATCTTCGTGGGACTGCTGTACTCAGACCAGCTTGCCTTCCCTGTGGGAGCTCTGATTTTGATGTTGTCACCTACTTTGAAACCAACCTCCCGTGTGGCCTTGCGTTGGTCGTAACCATCTTTTCTCACTCTCATGGCTTGTTCTTGCTTCCTCAAACTGTCCTTTTCTTTGGTTCGGTCTGACCACCCCTTGTGCCATTCCATCCACCCCGGGGTGAGCTTAGTGTTGGGTGTCCTTGCGCGGAGCAATTCGAACGGGGTGACGCCCGTCGACTGATGCGGCGTGAACCTGTATGCTTCCAGACGCCTCCACACCTCTTCTTTCCAACTTATGCCACTGGCTTTGGCCAGCTGGATGCTCTCCTTGATGGTTTTGTTAAAGCGCTCGACCATGCCATTGGTTTCTGGGTGGTACAATGCGCATCGCTTATGTCTGATGCCTCTTTCTTCCAGGAAGTCCTCCATCTCTTTCGAGCATAGTTGCACTCCGTTGTCGGTGAGGATGTTGCTGGGGAGCCCCTCTCGGATAAATACCTCCTGCAAGAATCCGATGACGGTTTTTGTCGTGACTTCACTGACGAGTTTTATTTCCGGCCACCGAGAATACAGATCCACGAGCACCAAAATGTAAGGCGTCCGCAGTTCCCCAGACATCGGGCCCACGATGTCTAAAGCCAACTCGTCCCATGGTCCTGACGGGGGCGGCCTACACACCATGGGTGGTGTCTGTTGCTTCAGGACCTTGTCGCTATTGCAGCACGGGATGCACTCCCTGATTCTCCTTTCCGTGACCAGGTCCATGTTAGGCCACCAATAGCTTTCCCTGAGTCTCTGCTTGCACTTGGTGATACCTAAGTGCCCTTCGTGGGCTATCTCGACCAGGTTGTCTCTCACAGTAGCTGGTGGCACGAGTCTTGTTCCCCTGAACAGGCATCCGTCAACAATGGTTAACTCGTCCTTAACAGCCTGGAAAGGCCGTAGGTCTTCATCACGTTTGTCCCCGTGTTTCCATCCATCCCTCACTCTTCCGCAAACTTCTTCTATGATCTTGTCCTCTTCCTGTGCCTTTCTCCAAGTTTCTTCACCCAACGCCTTCTGGATGGTGCAGACATTCTCAACCATGAATCCTTCTTCATCTTCATCCGTCCTATCTCGCATTTCGCTTGCTTCCACATCACTGACGAGTCTGGACAGGCAGTCAGCTGCAAGGTTTTGCGTTCCTGGGACATACTCGACCTTGAATGTGTACTCCTGGAGACTGACCACCCAACGCCTTATCCTACTGGAGATGGCATCCAAACCCTTCTTGCTGAACACTTCCACCAGCGGTTTGTGATCGGTTCGGAGGGTGAACTGCGTGCCCCACAGGAAGTCTCTAAATTTGCCTACTGCCCAGGATACTGCCAATGCCTCTTTTTCGATGACTGAGTAATTGTTCTCAGATTTTTGGAGTGACCTTGAGGCGAAGGCTACGGTTTCTTCTCCTTCCACACCTTTCTGGGTAAGAACGGCTCCCAACCCTTTTGCACTGGCATCAGTGGTGAGGATCGTTGCCCGGCCGGGCATGTAAGACTTTAAGCTAGGGGCTTCTGCAAGAGCTCTCCTTACATCCTCGAATTCGCTCTGGCATTCTTGGCTCCATTTGAATTCGCTTTCTTTCTTCAGCAATAGCCTGATGGCGTAAGTCCTGCCTGCTAAGTTTCTAATGAACTTTCCATAAAACTCCAACATCCCCATGAATGATTTGATCTCATCTTTGCTTTTGGGGGGTGACAGATTCACAATGGTGTTTTGCAGCTCGACCTTGGGACGTATGCCTTCTGCTGTAATCTTGTGACCCAGGAAATCCAACTCGGCACAGCTAAAAACACATTTGTTCTTCTTCACGGTAAGACCCTGGGACAAGAACCTCCTCAGCACACATCTCAGTCTCCCATCATGCTCAACTTGGTTCTTAGCAAAGACCAACACGTCATCCTGGTAGCACATGACGCCAGGGATGCCTTTCAGGATGTTGCTCATGATTCTTTGGAAGACGGCAGCCGCCGAGACTAGGCCGAAAGGCATCCTTTTGAATTTGTAAGCGCCCATGGGTGTCACAAAAGCAGTGAGTTCCTGAGACTCCTCGTGAAGTTTTATCTGGAAATAGGCCGAGGTGAGATCGAGGGTGGAAAACACCTTGGCACCCTCTAGCATGCTCATCATTTGGGTGATGTTCGGCAAGGGGTATCGGTCAACGACGACCTCTTTGTTGAGTGCCCTCAAATCAATGCAGAGCCGGACTGACCCATCCTTTTTCTTCGCTGCCACGATGGGCGCCAACCATTCGGTCGCTTCCACAGGTTCGATAACTCCAGCCTTGCACAGTTTCTCCAGTTCAGTTCTGACCTCCTCCTGAATGGCTATGGGGAGTCTTCTGACTTTTGCCACAACAGGCTTGGCATTTTCCTTCAATTTGATTTTGTGACAGTAGTTCTTCAAACACCCAAACCCTTCTCTAAACACCCCTTCAAATTATCTTGTGATGTCAGCCTCACCTTCCTGTATCTCCTGTATCAAAATCTGGGGATTGCTGTTTGGGTTGAGGTACACTCCCAACCCCTTTTGAGCACGCCACCCCAAAATGTTGTCCCCTACAGTGGACACATATACTTTAGACACAGTGGATCTGTTTCTGTACTCAATTTTACTCAGGAAGTATCCTTTCATAGAGATGGGGCGCCCTGCATACCCTCCTGGTCTCAGGTCTAACCTTCTCAAGATTATCTTGCCTTTGGACACACGTGAGAACTCCTTGGCATTGATAATAGTTATTCTAGAACAGGAGTCAAACAAAGCATCTAGATCAACCTCCCCTACTTTTATGGTGTCTTTAGGACTATCGACTTGATCTTCATCAACCTGTGCTGTAACTTCTGTACACATGGGGTTTCTGGGACCAGGTACCTTCAACTCATTTACTTGCACAACCAATTCGTCGCACACTACATTTGTTCTGTCTCTACTCTGCCTACTAGCCCCCTGCCCACTCTTGCAATATTGCTTGAAATGGCCTTTCTTACCACACTTGTTACACGTGAACCTGAGGGCGGGACACTCCTTGTCGTTGGCTAGATGCCCTTGTTTTCCACACCTGTAGCAGGTACCTCTGTATGATCCACCCAGCCTGCCTTCCTTCTGCTCCTTGCCCACTGCCTTCTGACCCTTAACCACTGACACAGTCTCGCATTCGGTCACTATCTCACTGATATTGCTCTTGTCATCATTCTTCTTCTCTCCTGCATCTTCCCTAATCTCCTTGACGCACTGTAACATGTGCTCTACCTGCTTGGCTATGATAAGAACCTCTCTCAAGGGCGGGTCATCTTTAAGCCATAGCTCCTCGCGCACTCGCTCCATCCTGCAGGTCAAGACAAACTGGTCCCTAATCCTCTCCTCGCTTGCTCCCCCAAACTTGCACGTTGCAGCCAACTTCCTCAACTCAGACACAAAATCTTCTATAGACTCCCCCTCCTTTTGTGCCCTCTTACCAAAATGGTACCTCTCCATAATAGTGCTGGTCTTGGGGAGGTAGTGCAAATCTAACTTCTTTAGACTTATTTCAAATTCATTCAAACCCCATTGCCTCCTGTGCCCCTAAATCCGGAAGATGGTCTAGGACTTCCTCCCCCTCTGCGCCCAAGTAATAGGCCAGCAATGCAACCTTCCTTTCTAGACCCAAGTTGGGCCCACACACAGTAGCGTAATTTAGGAACACTTTTTTCCATTTTTTCCACAGGATGATGGGATCGCCTGGGTTGGTCAAGAAAAAGGGTGGAGGGGTCACACTTTGCATGCTTACTTCACAATATGCAGAAAGAAATTCTTCCCTTCAAATATGCACCTTTCCACCGTGTAGCTAACTGCCTCCAGTGAGAACTACACCCACAACAGATACTATGACACTTAGAATACGGCAAGTTAGCATCTACAATGATAAGTACACATTCAATACTTCAAATTCCCACAGTGACAAAGAATAGGAGTAGGCGGAGAAAAGAAAGCTTGCACAATACTTAATGATGAGAGTGAAAGAGAAAACTTTTTTTTTTTCCCGGGGAGGGATGCAGAAGTCCTAACCAAGGAACAACGCTGGTTCTACTGTCAGTTTCCTGTGATGCACACCACTACGCTACACCCAAAATCTAGTGTGGCCTGACTTTAACCACACAGAGATGAAGATGGGAAACACAAAGTTGGACCTATTCAGCGCATGAGATGAGTACTATTCAGCACAAGGCCCGTGCACATTCAAAGTTGTCCCACTGTCGTGCTCCAAAACGTGCCACCACACCACGTTGTACTTCCAAATGCTTTTCTACTTCCCACGCCGCGCTGTCACCCAAGCACCCAGTCACTTAAAAATGTGGCTTGGCTTATCCGAATCAGAGGCTCTGTCCCGCTGTGCTCCTAAGCTCTTCTCTCCTCCACGTCGCGCTCCTTATTATCTCGCAGCGCTGGAAAGTTCACGTCTTCATGCAGCCCAAAACGCTTTGTTTCCCCATAAAATGCGGCAGGGAACACTGCGTTAACACTCTCTACACACGCTGCTCAGAGGCGCAAAGAGACACGCGCTACTAACGCAGGGGTGTGTGAAGAGAGAGAATTCACCCAGCAAACTCAGGCTTACAACACCTGTGAGGCGCCAAAACACAGCGCTGCTCCGTTGCCGTTAAAGATGAAATCAGAGGGGGCGCGCGGTGAAGGTCTTTGCCTGGCTCTCACATATTGTCTCTGATCTGGCGGTGCTTTAATTTGGCCGCTGGCAGGCTCCGACAAAGGAGAAAGGTTGCTTCGCCTCTTAGGTTGCCGATGTCGAGGCTCGCCACAGACACAACGCGGGCGGAAGGTCTAAGGGCAGCGCGCAGGGTCAGCAAGCAGGCACACCTCACCTCCAGTCAGAAGGAGACTCCGCACGTCAGATGTGGATGTCAAAGTTCGCCATATACAACATGGGCGGAAGGTCTGGGGTCAGCGCGCTGGGGCACAAACAGCTGTACCTCGCCTCCAGGCAGTCAGTCAGGAGGAGACTTGCGCGTTCGTTTCCAGGCACCCACGACTCCTCAGTCTTCCTTCGAGTAGACACTCGTCCCTTCTCGTGCTGCTCCTCACATCTGCCAGCCCTTCGCCTTTCGATTCTTTTGAAGGTGACACGTCTTCTTCCCAGTCGGCCGGCTGTGTAGACTCGAGTCAGCTGCTGCAGTTCCGATTTTCTTTCGGCGGCGTGTTGAGGTCACAGGCTTTAACCCTCGTCGCCAGTGTGGAATTCACCAAAGGACGACCAGAACACAGGGTGGTGAATTCAAAGAACCATTTATTTTAAAGTAAACACTCCCGTGACCTCAGCCACAGCCTCTAGTACTCCTGTCGCCTCAGAGTGTCCCCGGCGCTCGCCTTGGAACGCTGGTCGCGGTGACATTCTAAGTGATGTCACCGCGAGCAGCACCATCACATGCGGGGCCGCCGGGGGAGGCAGAAAGAGGGAGATACCACAGTGTCCCTTTTGGAAATAAATGGGAAGTAAGATTGATCTGAAGTGTTATATATAGGGCTACTTTGGTTTAAGCACATGGGATGGAGTTCTGCACATCCTTCCGGTTGGGGGAGTTCACGAATGGCAGACTATATATCGCCTAAGGATAGGAGAGAGCGTACCCCAAAGGGAAGGCAGGAGCACGGGGTGTTGCAAGCATAGGGGGGGGGGGGTTTAAAAATGTATCCTCAGCTTGCGAGTCAGTAGCAACAGCATGAATGTTTTAGGGAAGTCGCCACTATCTAAGGTTAAGCGATGTAGCTCACAGAGAGGTGTTATGTGAATACAAGGCAATGAATGAGGATAGAATGGTGAAAATAATAACCTGGAATGTTAATGGGTTGAGATCTAGGAGGAACCAGGCAATGATGCTAGAGTATCTCAGAGATAGTGGAGCACACATTATAATGCTTCAGGAGACCCACCTGGAGAGGAAAGGGAGTAGATCCTTTTGTAGTAAGTTACGGTGGGTGCAGGGAGTAGTGTGTTCGGATCAGAGGGGCAGCACTGGATGGGTGACCTTACTCATCAGGAAAAACTCAGGAATAAAACTATTGAAGTATGACTCGGATTATTCATGTAGATGGCTGGTGGCAAGCCCAGGGATTCGAGACAGATTGCGTTGCGTGTGCAACTTATTTGGTCCAAATAGCGATATTCAAGAGGCGTTGGAGAAGTTGCAATCCCTTCTCTTAGAGGCAACGGTCCCCAACAACCTTGGAGGCGATTTTAAACAAGGGCCTGGATAGAACGTCAAGGGCTAAATATATAAGCTCTCCTAAGACATCGCGTAGGCTAAAAGATATGATGGTGGAGTTGAGTTTATAAGACCTTTGGTGCAGGAAGATGGGTGCTGCCAGAGACTTCACTTTTTATAATAAAAAGTATGGCCATCATTCACGTTTAGGTTATGTTTTGGTTGACTAGTCTCTACACAATGAAGTTGGGTCAGTAGCCCATGTCCCAATGTGACTTTCAGATCATTCACCCGTGGCCCTATCTTTAAGGGATCCCAAGCCGCAGGGACAGAGAATGTGGACAGGTGATAAAACTATATGGTTGGATGAGGGGGTGGGTGGCTGTAGACTGGCAGATAAGGGAAGAAAAAAAAATAACATTTGTGAATTTCCTCTGCACAAACTTATCTAGTTTAATTTGTCCAGAAAAAAAATACTGGGCGTGGTGGTCTCGCCCACGCTTGAATTCAGGCACAAACTCCTGTTAGGACCCGAATCGTTGGTTTCATAATGAGCCCTAGAGAGCCATGACTCCCTGATGTCCATCACACTGACAGTAAATCTTAATGATGACACATCTATTTTGGTTTATGACTCCATAGTGTGTGCTGTTGTTGTGGTCCATCTATAAGTAGAAGTGGTAAAAAAGAAGTTATGCATTCCAAACTATAAGAATTATCAATATTTATATTTTGCACGGTATCATCAAAATATGTGTTTTGGGTCTTTGTGTTGTATATTGCAACACTGTTGTGAATGAGTTACATTGATAGGATTAGATAAAGGCCCTACATTTTACCAGGCTTCCTTTTTAGAGCTGCTTTATGCTATGAAAATTAGGCAATCTGAAAATTCTAACATAACAGTTGCAAAATTACTTTATTTTAGCTATCAAATTGGAGCCTGCCATTGTATAATTTATAGTAACGACACAGGATGTACGAGGTTGAAGATAATAGATATTGTAGCTACCAAAGCTGGAAAACAATATACCTGCATCGTGCCAATTGTGACTGGTAATGAGTATCATGAAATTCTGATCTGAAATGTTCAGTCCAGTGATGGGTGATTGCTTTCATTTACTGAATCATTTGTGTCCCTTTAAATTTCCAGGACCTTCTTCTTACTTGTGGTGACTCATCCCATGAACTATAAGCAATATGATGGCTGCATAGTGGAGGAGGAAGAGGAGAATGAGCTTATCCTCATGTGCCATCCACCACACAACAGTTACCAAGGAAACTATGTGTGGATTAATAAAGTGAAAAGCTTGCGTGCTAAGCTTCAGAGAGGAAAATGGTCACAGCCGTGGGAAGGGAAGAGTGAGCTGAATTTGCCCATAAAATAAAAGGTATTACTTTGAAATTGATTTACATGTGTTGTCTGCATCCTGAATATTTCAGCAATTGTGTATAAAAATATCAAAATACGATTTTGTTTTTATAATTTTCAGATCCCAGAGTACTATGATTGCTTGTCGTGTTGCATTATGTATTAGAATTGACTGCCTTTTCAATTTGGGGGATTAAATAGCCAAGTTTCGTTTTGATGTTCCTTTGCAGAACTAGAGGCACCTCATTATATGCCATTTTTACTTATGTTTGTGTGAGTTATGTTTATCACTACAAGTCCCTTAGACCACTTTACAGCACTTTAAACCTTTAAACCTTCTTTCGCATGGTTTATGTGAATAGTTGTATAGAAAATGCTTCAGTGATGCATCCACTCTCAATGTTTTGCTCTGATCTACTGCTTAAATGGGCTGGCACTGCCCAGTATGGAGTACCCGCACTTTTTTTAATTGAGAGGGAGAATATCTGCACATTCTCAAGAGAGACGTAATAATTTTTATTGGAGAGAAACAAGCAGGTACTTCTATTTTTCTATTTCAAGCACTGGCTTAGAGAAATGAAGATATCTGAGAAGCCAGGGAAAAAAGAGCCTTTTTAAATAGCTTATTGTGTCATGTTATTTTCCTCAAAGAGGGTGATAAAAATAACCAGTATTTAATTTTCATCTGCAGCATCTTGCCGTCATGCTTGATCCTCTTCAGATTTCAATCTGCCTACCTTATGAATCTCAAGCATGTCCCCCTGTATTCCATTATATGCAGGTCTTTTCTCCTTTTGCTTGTGCTCCATTGGTATCCTCTTCAGTTCTGTTCAGATATGTTTCCACCTTTTCTCACCATTCCAGTTTTTTGTTCTTCTCCATTTTTCTATTTCTTTATTTCACGTTCTTAGATAGCTCTTAATGCTTCTCCTACTCTTTCACTGTTCTATTTCAAACAAATATAGTCTGACATAAATATTGTATCCTAAATATCATGTACAAAAATATTGTCCCATTGAGTTAACAACTTAGTTGGAGCAGAGTTTTTGAGGGCGATGTTTAGAACACAATACCTATGTCAGTCAATATTTTGACTATATTCTGTTGCCCTACTCACTTTCTCCTCTATTGATTCATACATCCCTACCCCTTTTACCCTCTTCGCATACAAATTCCAACTTGAACTCTCCCCAACACAAAGTCTGATGTATCTTGAAGCTCAAGTAAAGAGTTAATTGGGTTCGGCCTAAGTTTGCATTTGTGTTTTTGAAATATATAGTCGATTTCCACATTCCTCCTAAAAAAAATTCATTCTGGATTAATAATCTGTTAATCTTTCTCATATTCACAGTATTTTCCTTAAGAATGTAGGGCTTGATGTAGGTAATTGTAAATTACCGATTCGAAAATACCGAATTTTACTGATTCGGTATTTTCGAATCGGTAATTGCTATGTAGATAAAAAATCGGTAAAAATTACCGAATCGTTAAGATTCTGTAAAAAAATAAGGAAAGAGTCATGGGGTGTCACTTTGACACCCCGTTACACCCCTAATTAGTGCTTGTGTGCACATGTGGCACACATACATGCCCTAAGGGCACGTATGTCTGCCACATGGCACAGTTGAAAATGCAGTGATTTGCATTTGCAAAGGTATTCCTTATTTACCACCAACTAATAGTTGGTGGTAAATAACGAATCCTTAAAGCACATGAGCAATGTTTAAAGTGCTTCCTACATGTCATTTACTGATTCGGTAAATACCGAATCGGTAAATGATGATTCGGTAAATACCGAATCGGTAAACTGCCCCCCTACATCACAAAAGCCTATTACCGGTCGGTAACGGCCGATTTTGGCCGTTAACGACCGGTAATACCCTTCCTACATCTGGCCCGTAATCCCTTGCGTTGTTTTTAGTCAACCATTCCTGAAACTACTTATTTCAACTTGTAAATTTTTTATGCTAGCTATCACCACACTTCACATGCACATTATACATTTTCAGATACTTTGCCTAGCTATTTCATTTACTAACTCTTTTGCTAAGTTTTATGGCAGATTTCTGAAGGATATTTTCAACCATAGATTCTTTATCTTTAGAATGTTTCCAGGCTCCAAACTGGATCCGCATATTTATTTCAGCACTACTACCCACCCACTGGTATGTGGCCCTGTATGGATTTGCAATGACTGGATACCACCCTGGAAGTGACGGAGCAGATATAGATACCTATATTTGCCACCTTTGCACGCTGACATCATCTTCTTTCTTCTGCACCCTGTGATGCAGAACTGGAGCTCCACTCCCAACTTTGTCGGTTTTCCGATGACTCTGTACATTTATCTCGGTACCGTGTACCAGGAAAGATGTCTCCACTTAAAACACTTAAAACAACAAGCCGTACCATGACTTCTTAAACAGATTTCGGGCATATGATGCTTGGACTCCTGTCCTGACTCAAACCATGCAGTAAGAGCACCCTCATGGCACCTGAAGGAAATCGGGGAGTGAGAGGCACATTCTCTCTTTGGAGAAAAAAAGTTTCAACTCCAAGTCACAGAGCCATTCCCATTTGCAGTCACAGGGTCGGTATCATGCATGGGCACGCCTAAAGTCTTCCAGTAGGTTGAAATAAAGAATGCACCATAAGCACAAGAAAGTTAAGCGGAACTTGTCCCCATCCTACCACTGAAAGACTGAGAAGTGGCAAGCCGCCCAACAGTTTGTGGTCCTGCATTTGGTCCCAAAGCGTCCTAAATATCCCAGGCTGTTGTTGACCCTGCAGTAAATAGAAGCCTTCAAGGAGGCATCCTGTAAGTTTCCAGACGTTACTGGCTCCCTCTAGCGCACCTCTGAACCCCACTGATTGCCATTTGGACTTCTGCCTGCAGGCCCACCCCTGGCAGTTCCATCTAGTTGTGTGCACTGTGAGATAACTAAGGCACAACTAGGGGTTGTACAGCCAGTCTTTTGACCTTGGCCTTTCTGTCAGCACATTTCAGAGTTTATAGAGTTCCTCTTTTACTCCCACGGTGATGTGCTCCAGGGCATAACTAATGTCCCTTGCAACACTGACGAGGATGTGGACAACTTGCACCCCCATACTACACCAGTGAAGGGCTGTACTTAGACTTGTAAAATACTAGTGGGATAGATATCTCACCAGAGACCGAGATGGACACCCCACCTGTTGCAACAGCAGGTGCCCTTTTATTGCTGCAGTAATGAAAAGAGCAGCCTGCTCCTAGACTTGCAGTTAACTACTTTGGAACTAGGCTGTCCAGTTTTCAGTGTTCATTTGTTGTAAATTCTAATGGTGTTTTCCAAACCTTTTGAAATCAGCGCATAACAGTGAGTTTGCAGCGTGTGTGCTGTAGATACACATGCTTCCATACTCCTGTCATCTAGTGTTGGATCCAGATGCTTGCAAGTTGTTTTTCTTTGAAGAAGTCTTTTCTAGTCACGAGGCTAGGTGATTCCTCCTTTCTGTGATAGTGCACATGAGCATTGACTCCATTGTTAGATTGTTTTCTTTCTGATATAGGGTTCGGACATGGTTTGCGGCGCTACGGGTTGAAACCGTTCTTCGGGATACCCTAGGTGCGCAATCCACTGTTCCCTCGTCTGTATTGTTTTCGTATGTGCTTCATTATTCTCTACTTGTCCAAATATAGGAAAACTAACCAAGAATCGGATTCGGAACCGGAAATCGAGTTAGAATCCAAAGACGTTCCTGCGGGACAGGGTGCCATGAGTAACAAATCCCCTACAAAACCTTCACCTCCTGATGACAACACAGCATACCAAGAGGTAATTTTCCAGAGCAGCTTCATACCACGGGGTCACACTACATAAGGAATCCTTAGAAGACGATTTTTTATTTGAAACTTTAAGAACATCACATAGGACGGCACAATCTTTACCTATGTTAAAAGGCATGATGCGACATGCTGGCGATATTTTTGAAGACCCTGTACGGGCTTGTGTTCTAACACCCAGGGTTGACAAGAAATACAAACCTCCTCCAACTTATCCAATTTTTTATTAGAGGACAGTTGCCTTTAAATTCCTTAGTTGTATCTAATGCTTGGAAAAGGGCAAATTTCCAAACTTCAGCAGATGCACTGCCTCCAGACAAAGAATTTAAGTTGATAGCTATATCAGGGAAATGGGTGGCTGCACAATACGCCAACTAGAATAGCTATGTCCTCGAGTGAAGCAGCAGATCTTGCCTCTTCATACGACACCCCATCTACCCCCATCTACCCCCACCCCTCTATCCAAAATCCAGGTGCTCACCGGATTCATAAGGGACCAATCCCCTCCTAAACCCCCTAAACTCCCAGCCTCCCTTACCAACATCCTCAGGTCCCCCTTAAGAAGAATCCGAATAAAGAGGCACAGACCACCAACTGCATGCTCATGCAGATCAGCCACTAAACATGCAACAGAGCTAGCAGAATCCATCCTCACCCATGACATACACAGAGCCTTCATCCCTGAGAGGTGGCTAAACTAATGCTCAACACCAATCATGGACACTCTTGGGCCACCAGGCTTTGTAATCATCAACAAAGACTGAAAAGACCAAAAAGGCAGAGGGATAGAAATCATTCATAACAACAATGTATCCGTGACAGAAATCAACACCTTTAACTATAACACCTGTTAATGCCTTTCCACCAACATCAACACAAGTGTCAACAAGACATTCCAGTGCCATCTCCTGTACCATCCCCCTGGAAACTCCTCTGCATTCACCGAACATCTGTCCTACCTGATTGCTCATTGCTCATTCTGAGAGGCAACAACCTAATTCTGGGAGACCTGAACCTACACTGGAACGAAAAAAACAACTCGGTAATCCAGAACCTAAATGAGCTGCTACACAGGAACAACCTTACCCAGCAATGTTCAGAAGTTACCCATAACAAAGGAGCGATCCTTGATGCCATCATCTCCCAACATGACACTATCACAATCGATCATATCCTACCCGTTGACTGGTCTGACCACCACCATATCCTATTCCACATCACTCAAACAATCACATATCAACCCCCCACCCAAGACCCCCCCACCAAATGGAGGAGAAATCTTACACAGATCTCCATGGTCAACTTTGAAGAAAAGGTATGCTCACCCCTGCCTTCCTCCACTGATGATCTCGCCACAACGGAATTCACCACTCACTAAAACTCTACTATGACTTACATCCTAGAACAATTAGCCCCCCTGAAACAAAAAAAAAAAACAACAACATGACATCCAGATCTGGTTCAACTTCGACATCAACGCTGAAAGAAGACAACTAAGAGCCGCAAAACGACTATGGAGGAACAACCCTTCTACAAGCCTCCAGGAGCAGCTCAAAGCAACCCGAAGGAAACACAAAAAATTGCATTAACAACGAAAAAAACGCTGCTTTCTGAACCACCCTGGACAACGCGAAAAACAGACCCAAAGAACTATTCAACATCATCAGACAACAAACATCCAAGCCCTCCGCTACCCCAGGTCAGGCCTCCAAGGACCTGTGCAACAACTTCGCCAACTTCTTTAAAACAAAATCACCAAGATTGAGCTCTCACTAGACATCCACCACAACCCCTCATGCACAAACCCACCCCCAGAAACCGAATGCAACACATGCAAGCACCCTATGAAAGCCTGGAAATCCTTCAAACCCATACCCGAAACCGAGATTCTCAAACTGATCTCCACCTTCAAACCCGCATCTCACACACTAGATCCTATACCCACCCAAATGACAAAAAAGCTGAAAATCTCCATAGCTCCATTGTGGTGCAAGATCATCATTAGCTCTTTGAGAACGGACTTCCTTAAAGTCGGCCAAGTCACACCACTCCCGAAAAAAACAGGCTTTAACACCAACGATCTGAACAACTTCAGACCCGTTTCCAATCTCCCCCTCCTTGCCAAAATCCTTGAAAAGTGCGTTCTTCTACAACTGACTCAGCACATGGACAGCATCAACCTTCTAGATCCCCACCAGTCGGGATTCAGAAAAGGCTGTAGCACTGAGACCGCGATCCTTAACATTGTGGATGACATTCACAAGTCTCTAGATACTGAGAAATGCTGCCTACTCAGTCTCCTGGACTTATCGGCAGCCCTTGACACAGTGGATCACAATCTACTCATCAAGGCTCTTCAAGACAGGGTACGTGCTGACGAGGTGGTCATACAATGGTTCTCCTCCTTCTTACACAACCGCTCCCAAAGGATAGAAATCAAAACCTTCACGTCCGACTCCGACCCCGTCAACAAAGGCGTCCCCCAAGGATCATTGCTCTCTCCCCAACTATTCAACATATATATGGAACCCCTCACCTCCCTACTCTAAAAAGCCAACATCACCGTCCACCTCTATGCAGACGACACTCAGACCTATCTGTAATCCTCCTCCATTGAAGATATTCAGAGACTAAATAACACTCTCAAAGAAGTCCAACATTGGCTATTCATAAACCACCTCAAACTCAACCAAGACAAAACCGAAATCCTCCTCATCTCCAACAAAAAAGAAAACCCCCAAATCATGGAATGGCAAGCAATGCTCTCAATGGTAATCTCAATCTGGCCAACTCCATAAAATCATTCGGAATCACCCTAGACCCCAAACTTGACATGCTCAAACACATCAAGAATTCCGCAAAGAGTGCTTACTTCAATCGGAAGCTTTGTAACAAAATAAAACCCTTCATCCCGCCCAAAGACCTTAAACAAGCCACCCAATCCCTGGCAATATCTAGACTCGACTATGGAAAAGCTATCCTCACCGGTACAGCGAAGTCCCACCTAGCCCCCCTCAAAACAACTCTAAATGCAGCAGCCAGAATGGCCACCGGAGTCAGGAAATTCGAGCACATCGCACCCGTGCTTAAAAAACTAAAATGGCTCCCAGTAGAGAGGCGTGCCAGCTTCAGAACTGCCTGCCTCACGCACAAAGCCCTCCACACAGGGAAACCTGAATACCTGGCATCCAAATTCAAAAAGGTCGGCCAGACAAGAAACCTCAGGAGCTCCAACTCCCTACTTCTCCTCCCTATGAAAACACGCAAACAAAAAACTGCTGCACAATCCTTCGCTGGAAACGCACCCAAAATCTGGAATTCCATCCCAGCAGACATTAGGACTATCCCGTCCTTTGTAAAATTTACAAAACTCCTACAAGACCTCTTCCTCAGCCGCGCCTTCCCGAACAGTTAACTATTGCTGAAGGGCACATGCCTGCATTCCACAGCACCATGACACTTTGTCACCAAATTCTACCTCCTCCAAGCGCCCCAATACCCCGCCTCGGTCCCCCTCCTCCCTGAAAATGGTTCTGCCCAAGACAACGTGCACTCTGCGAGGTTCTCAGGACTTCCATACAAATAAACAACAGAGGGTCCCTGAAATCTCAATAGGGAGGAAGAAAGCAGGGAAGAGGCACACACGAAGTAACAAAATCTTCCTCCTATGGCAATAACATTATGGATGATTCATCCACACTATGTAAATAGCTGTCCCGCAGATTTAGAACCTCAAAACATTTTATTTATTCATATTGTATTGATATCAAAAAAGTGAAATAATCACATATATACACAATTAAAAATAGTCTTCTTATCGCAAACATGTGCTGTCAGTTAATAGGCAGAGGCCCATGGTTAAAAAACAAGGTTTGATTAGGAACACTACATACAAAACAACACGTAATACAATGGTACACTTACATGACAATACAAATAAGACTAAAGAGTAAAAACCCCTACGCGCATTTCGGAACACAAAAGCTCATACACGGTTCCTTCTTCAGGGCGAAAACATATTTTCAGAGATTTGGGGGTCCATCTGTATTCAATAGAGCGACTACCTGATATGTGGTGTAACAGCTCACAAAAAGTAAACGCTGGAACAACAAGGACAGATATGAGCACTATATTACATTTAAAAACAACAACCCAGTAAGAGCTTGAAGGCTAATGTATGCTACTATACCAATACACAGCAATATTAAAACCAGTTTGTCAAAAGAGACTTAATAGTACAGTTACCACCACCAAGGGAAAGACAAACAAGTGTAACCAGATTTCTAATGACCAACAGTGCACAAAAGCATAAAAGCGCGGGAAGATCAAAGTTAATAGAATATATATATATTGAATTGAAAACCTATTTGGTAGGTCAGAAAGAAAGAAAAATCTTCCTGTTCTTAACCCCTCCCACGCTGATGACGAGCTGGGCTCGTCATGGCGTAGCCTCCTCGCACGCTGATGACAAGCCCAGCTTGTCACGTAACATGCGTTTTAAAAAATCTCAGCGCAGGAGCGGAATTCCGCTAGCGCGCATGAGGTTAATAACAGCAATGTTGCGCAAATTGAGGCTTCAAAGTAATCTGGAGAGGACATACATCAGGAAATAATATTGATACAATGGCTCCATAAAGAAGTTGCAAAGGCAGACAACCTCTGTTAGTGAAGAAGGGACAACAATTACCATAGTTTGTAGTGGTCCCAAGGCTATAAAATAGATCCTGATAGTCCACTTACGGCTGTAAATAGTAGGATACCTTCCCAGGTCCGCACTTAAAAGAAGGGTGTTAAAGGACAGATAACATATAGCCCATGACTATTAGGGACCACAATTTGTGTAAAATCAATAAAGCAAACTGAACAATAACATAGCCTTCCATACTTACAAGAACTATAGCTATAGCGCACGCCAATCCGAAAAATTATGCGGTAGCCGCCCTCGAGGGGAAATAACAGGATCATAATGTAAAGTAAGGTAGGCTCCTCGCAGAACAGCTCTGAAAAAAAACTAGAGGCCGATGAAACCGACATAGGCTAAAGTGCCCAGTTGGAGCGACATAAGCGAGGCAAAGAAACTAGTACACTGACAGTATATATCTAAGAACACTGTGGGTACAAAAATCGCCTTCTTAACAAAGCGCAAACTAGTAAAAAACTGCAATAATAGCAGGGGGACTTAAAGAGCTACAGATTCGCACTAGTTGCACTGGGAAAGAAATGCGCGTTCTATACGTCTGCTTACTTACCTTAGTCAAAAGACGCTTAAGATCTCAGGCATGTGTCGTGCAGAGTGGCTCCCCGGCCACTACTTGCGGCGAGTTTAAAAGTTAGAAGCCCTTATATGGCAGCTCTCAGGAAGAAGGGCAGAACAACCGGGCACACTAGCCAACGTCTAGACTGTTGAAGCGGTTTCCAGTGTCCAATTACAGAGCAAAATTGGGCGCTATATTGGATGCTTACTGGTACTGCCGATCAGGATGAAAAGCGAGTTGAAAAACGCTCCCAATTTAAAGGATAAGCACTAGGAAGGATGTGAATGGGAATTATACATTCAGGCAGCCCGCTGATAGAACATGCCTACTGCCAGTAGATATGGAGCATTCAAAGAGTAATAAGCCTAGCTAATGTCAGCAAATATAGATCATATATGCACATACACTATAGTAGAGAGAGAAGTAGGCCATACATGGAAAGGATAGTTGGCAAAAAATTCCATATGCGGCAGGAATGAAACTATAACATAAAAACCTAACCGCAACGTGTTTGGGCATCAAAAATAACTAGGGTTCTACTGACCTACAGGAAAAGGCTCCCTGGGACAACCAGACCGTAGGAGCTAATTTAATCTGATCGGGGGACTAGTAGTGAAAGAAAACAGAAAACAGAACCATTTTTGATATCAATAAAATATGAATAAATAAAATGTTTTAGGTTCTAAATCTGCGGGACAACTATTTACATAGTGTGGATGAATCACCCATAATGTTATTGGCATAGGAGGGAGATTTTGTTATTTAGTTTGTGCGTCTTCTCAGGACTTCCATGCCTCAATGTTGCACCACAGCTGGGACTTCTGAATCAGCATGTATACCAATGCCTTATTTTGGGATTCCTGCATTATAACTGTTGCAAAGTGCTCTGATACCCTCGGGTCTGGCCAGCGCTATATAAAGGTACTTAATAATGATAATAATAATAATAATAATAATAATAATAATAATTAGCAAGATATGACAGGGCCCACTTGGATAAAATGGAGCAGTTACTCCACTATATCCCAGAAGAACACAAGAAAAAAAGACAAGAATTAGTACAGGAAGGGAAATTAATATCTAATTCCTCTATCAGATGTGTACTGTATGCTGCTGATACTGAAGCAAAGGGGTATTAACACCAGCATTCTTCTTAGAAGGCAAACATGGCTGAGAATCTCTGGGTTTAAACCGTAGGTTCAACAAACTATTCTTAATGCCTCCTTTGACAAACAAAATCTTTTTGGACTTCAAGAGATGAGTCACTTGATAAAATGAAAAAGAACACAGAAGTAGCGAAATCAATGAACCCCTTCAGTCACCCTCCAATAGAGGCTGCTTTCGCTGCTCATTTTATAGAGGAGAATCCAAAGGTAATTCCTCAGATCCCAATGTGTCCTCATACAGGTCAAATACACAACCCTTACCATCAAGATGTTTCTATAAAGGTGGGCACAGAGGAAACAATTTCAAGGGCAGAGGTAAAGGCACACCAACAAGTATCCATCTCCCAACAAACAGTGACTTACCTATAATTCTCCCGACATTTTACACCTGTCGGGGAAAGACTGCAACAATTCTTTCCCATCTGACAATCAGTAACATCAGACAAGTAGGTATTAAACATTATCCAACATGGTTATTGCCTGCAGCTTACCAGCAATCCTCCCAATATTCCGCCTCGCACTCACAAACTCTCGCTGCAACACCAACAGCTCCTCAAACTAGAAGTACAAGCTCTTTTATTAAAAGGAGCTATAGAACCCAGTTCATTTACAACACCAAGGATTAGGAGTATACTCATTTTACTTCCTAATCCCCAAGAAGGACTGGTCTCTACGATCATTCTTAGATCTCATACCGTTAAACCTATATAGACTGTCAAAACACTTCCCTATGGTTACCCTTCAAATTGTGCTTCCACTTCTACAACAAGGCGACTTTATGTCCACACTAGACTTAAAGGATGCAAACTTCCATATTCCTGTCCACCCAGCACATCGCAAATATCTCAGATTTGTAATAGCAGGAAATACCTATCAATTCAAAGTACTCCCATTCAGAGTGAATACTGCACCCAGAGTAGTATCAAAATGTCTAGCATTAGCAGCAGCTCTTCTAAGAAGACACCAAATTCATGTCTTCCCATATCTGGATGATTGGCTCGTCAAAGCCAACACTTAGCAAAAGTGTTTACAACACACTCAAGCTGCCATAAACCTTCTCCATCAATTGGGATTTACAGTCAATGCACAAAAGTCTCATCTTCAACCCTCACAACTACAACCATATCTAGGAGCAACGCTAAACACTCACACAGCTCAAGCCTGCCAGAATTAAAAACTTTCAAACTTTAATACTAGTTTTAAAACAACCAATACCCAAAAGTCAAAACTTTCATGCAACTATTAGGAATGATGGCACCATGCATTGTAATAGTGCCTCACACAAGATTACACATGCATCCTCTACAGGAATGCTTAGCACATCAGTGGAATCAATCACAGGGTCAATTCGCGGATCTAGTGTTGGTAGACAGCCGCACTCATCGCTCTCTGCAGTGGTGGAACACACAAAACCTATCAAAAGGGTGGCTCTTCATCAACCCAATTCGACAAGTCGTACTAACAGCAGATGCATCTCTCACAGGTTGGGGTGCCCATTTCCAGCACCAAACACAAGAGTCTCCACATCAATTACTGGAATTTCTAGCTGTTTATCTAGCACTAAAAGCTTTTCAGCCTCACCTCACAGGGAAAGTTGTCCTAGTCCAGAAGGTCAATATTGACAGCTATGCACTATGTACAAAAACAGGGGAGGCGGAGACACACTCTCTACAGTTGTCATGCCTCTATCAGACCATTTGGAGTTGGGCAATACATCATAAAATTCATCTTCTCACAGAACACCTTCCAGGCATGCACAACCAATTTGCCAACCTCCTCAGCAGGATGTGGCAACAAGTACAAGAATGGGAACTTTACCGCCAGGTTCTCCTTCCATACTTCCAAAAATGGGGATTTCCATAGATAGACCTCTTTGCCACTTCAGAGAACTGTAAATGCCCAAACTTCGCATCCAGATTCTACACCCTCTATCCAAAGGAAATGCCCTGTGGATGAAATGGTCAGGGATATCTGCTTGCGCTTTTCTGCCTCTCCCTCTCCTTCCATTTTTGGATCGTAAACTCAAGCAGACATCACTCACACTGATTCTAGTGGCTCCCACATGGGCTCATCGAAACCATGGTTCACCTCACTACCAGAACTGTCAGTGGTTCCTCACCAAAAGCTGTACCTCACTTCCAACCTCCTTACACAGATCCATGGAGAAATCAGACATCCAAACCCCAAGGAGCTCAACCTAGCGATCTGGCTCCTGAAGTCATAGAGTTTGGATACCTAAATCTGCAAACAGATAGTATGACAATTTGTAAACCTTAAAGAAGCAAGAAAGCCTGCTACTAGAACATGTTATGCAGCAAAGTGGAAAAGTGTTGTTATATATTGTAATAATAATACAATTGATCCGCTAGATGCATCTATACAAAATATTTGTTACCTTTGGCATCTATAGTGATTTGGCTTAGCCTACACATCTATTCAATTACACCTTAAAGCAGTAGCTGCATATCTGCAAAGCAGACATTTATCCTTATTCAAAGTTCCAAAGCCTTTATGGAAGGCCTTAAAAAAATAATATCATCCAGGGTACCACCTGCCCCTGTCGGGAACCTTAACAGTGTTCTCACAAGGCTTATGGGTCCACCTTTTGAGCCATTACACAATTGTTCATTACAATTTTTTTCATGGAAGGTTGCCTTTCTAATTGCTATCACTTCATTAAGACATGTTGGTGAGCTGCAGGCATTATCCTTAGAACAACCTTTCTTTCAGCTTCATAAGGACAGAGT
This sequence comes from Lissotriton vulgaris, assembly GCF_964263255.1. NCBI lineage: Eukaryota > Metazoa > Chordata > Amphibia > Caudata > Salamandridae > Lissotriton > Lissotriton vulgaris. The sequence goes on from NC_141685.1 coordinate 1,690,748,507, forward strand.
GGTTCTTCATACAATCCCAAAAGTAGTTTCTTCTTTTCTTATTAACCAATCAGTTGAGTTACCTGTGTTTTTCCCTCCACCTAATTCAGTAGCAGAAAGGGCTCTACACACACTTGATGTCAAAAGAGCACTATTATACTATATTGATATAACAAAAGATTTTTGCAAAACAAAACAAATTTTTGTTGCATTTGCTCCACATCATAAATCAAGTCCTATCTCTAAATCCAATATTGCTAGATGGCTTGTTATATGTCTTCAGACTTGTTATGTTACAGCTAAAGGAACTTTAACTTTAACACCTTAGCAGCTATGGAACGTCCAGCTCCAGTGCTGAACGTTCCATTGCGCAGGTGCAGTTGGAACGTCCAACGGCCAACGGCAGCACTCCCGAGGTAGTGGTGCCGTCGGCCGTTGGACTGGGCGCAGCACTTATGAGGTTAACCTCCGAGAGCACATTCTGCTCTCAAAATAGAAGCATCTATGACCTTTTTAGGTAACATTCCCTTAGCTGACCAATGTAAGGCAACTACATGGTTACGCCACCCACATTTACCAAACATTATTGTGTGCATGTAGGACAAGCAGTGCTAAAAACGCTTTTTCAGACAACTGCAACGGACACTGGTTAGCCACCGCTTTGGGAACATACTGCTATACAATCCATATAAAGTATGTGCATCTACGACACACATGCCTCGAACGGATTATGTTACTTACCCTGTAATCATCTGTTCTTGGCATGTAGAGCTGTCGATTCACATGCACCCTCCCGCCTCCTTTAACACCTGCGGTTGTTGAAGTCTTATTCACATTACATACACATGGACATCTCTGTACTACACTTACTGACTCCATTCTCACCCTCTTGTGGGAAAACAATCAAACAATGAAGTCGATGCCCATGTGCACTATCACCGAAAGGAGGAGTCACCTTGCCTCGTGACCAGTGTTCCCTCGAAGGTGCGCGCCTGTGTGCGCGCGCACCTTAGTGCTCCTGAGCGCCCAATGCTGTGTGTGTGGCGCGCACACACATCCCCAAGAGCATTAGCGCCGCCGCTGCTGCGCCATAAAATGGCATTTCGAACTTGCATTTAGCAAGTGTTCCTCTTGCTTAATTTCTTTTGTTTTATAGAGTGCGGCGGTTGGGCTCTTTGTGTGCTTTTGTTGAAATATTTGTTTCAACTGCAGATCCAGTCAGGAGCTGCGATTAACATTAATGCTTTAAACAAAAGCACACAATCTGCCGCAGCCACACTCTAGAAAACAAAGGAAACGCAGCACCAAACACAGCGTGTGCTTTTAGAATCACTTAAAAGCACAGCTGTGTTTGTACACTTGCTGCATTTCTTCTCTTAATAGAGCTGGGTTGCGGGGTGATAGTGTGCCTTTTTTTAAGTTTTAATGTTAATTGCAGCCCATGAAGGGCGCTGCCATTAACATAAAAGCTTAACAAAGGCACACAATCACCCCGCAGCTGCGATCTATTATGAGAAGAAATGCAGCAAGTCTACAAACGCGGCATTTGCTTCCAGGTCACAAGCTACAGCAGTGACAATTTTAGGAGGAGTGGAGAATTCCAATGCCAAGGGTAAGGTTGCTTCTGGGGTGCACGCACAGTGGCCCTGGGTGGAGTTAACAAAACTCCATTCATTTAAATGGTGGGGGAGTACAGGACGAAGGGTACAATGAGGTAGTGAGTGGCAACAGATTGTTGCACATCAGGAGATGAGTCGGCTGAAGGAGGAGTGCCTCGCAGGACGGCCCTTTGCAAAGGTTGACTGATCACCTTTGTCACTGCTGTATTTGTATTTTACACTGGTACTAATAAGGCAACATTTTTCCAGAGGCTGTTAGCATCTGTAAAAATACTAAAGTATCAGATAATATACTGCATTACGCTACAACCTTTTTTTTTGCTGCATAATTTAGTCAACACTGCGTCATAATTTCTTCCTCCATTGCTGCATAATTCCAGTGGCTCCAAAACAGGCAGCACATGTTAAACGTGCTTGTGCATAAAGCAGAGACTGTGAAGTTTGTGAACTTAGTTTGGTGTGCTTGCAAATCCTGCTTTGCTGACCCCTGGTGAGTTACAGCTACTACTGCTGAAATAAGGCCAACTGAGGGACCAATTGGTGAGGCGGTCTGGCCTCAAGGGCAGGGCCGGCTTTAGCGCTGGAGGAGCCCTGTGCGACAATGTTTGTTGGTGCCACCCCAATGACTCCTTCCACCACTGATTCCCTCACTACCACCCTTTAACAGTGCCCCGCAAGTCTCCATAACAATACTCTCGCTCAGATACATTTAACTTGATTTACAGCACTACTGATACCAATGTAGGGTGTCCGAGCACTTTACATCACACTCATTACTCAGAGACAATTAATCATATGTGTGTAAATCTCTGTTTAGGAAATGTTACATAAGACAAAGAACTACAAGGTGTAGGCGTGACATGACATCCATACTAGTAGGCCGTATAGTTTAATAGTGATTGGTCTGGAGAAACACACTGAATTTAGAAAGTACTACCATGATTGGGGGTTCTCTTTAATAACCAGAATTGATTTCTATTCAAATGAACCCTTTTTGCAACATTAGGATAATCAGAGTGGGGGGAAAATATGCAGCTCTTAAATGACAGTTAATAGCTCACAGTACTATGTTAGGATTCTGACTTATAAACTGCAAGTACCAAAAGGATCTCACTGACAAAAGCAGTAACCCACTGACCCATTTACATTATGTGCACTTTGTGATCTGGATGGTACATTTTCTTTGCAGCACGCAAATTAGGCCTCTGTGCTACCTTTCCATGAGTCAAAACTTCCACTTGACAAAACTCGATCTCTCTCTAGGAAGAACATTAATCACCGGAGTTAACATGACATTTTTATTGTTGCCTAAAATTGCTAGAGGCTAGGAAGGAGGCAGCAAGTGCTTTTAGAAACATAATATACTTGCAAGCATGTCACCCCACCCTAAGTCAGCACCCGGTGCGATAGCACCGCCATAGAGCCACCTTGCTCAAGGGTCCTGTGACCTCAGTGACTGTTGCGCTAGGGTGTGCTGCTTCATAGGCCTGCCCGCAAAACTGGAGGTGAAATTCAGAATGGATTGTGGTTGACAGGCCTTTAAGGTTAACCCACAATTGCCACCGTTAGGGTACACATGCTGGTGCTAAGACACCAGGGCTTCTAAGGTCTAGCAAGGGAATGTGCTCCCTCAGGAGAGTGGACTGGTCATGAAGGCTGAACCCGGTTCCCCAGTTCCAAATTTGGCAGCTCTGACCATAGTGCCACATCCTCTCCTCCAGTGAACACCATACTGATAGAAACACCATAAAGATAGAAACTTACACTGACTTCAGCTACAACCCAATTGTGGCCCGCTATAAACTCCCGTATGCGGCACAATTCAAATTATGCATTAGACAAGAGTAATATGGTGCCTAAAAATAAAAAAAAATCATGGAAAAGCAAACACTCATAGGGAATGCAAGTTTAGGTAAAGCATGTAAAATGTAAGCAGGAACAAAATGGTTACCTTGATGCTTTTGCATTGATTATTCAGAAATCAGTGCATGCTTTTGCAAACGGCAGAGCAGAAGTGGAAACTGTTCTTGTCTTCTCTGGAAAAGAAGGAAGAGACAGAGTCCTTTTCCTTCTCTAGCCACCCCCCCCCACCCCAACTGCCATGCCTTATCTGTGGACGTTGGCTATTTCTGGCCTCCTGGGACGCATGTTTTAAATAAAAAAAGCAGGGGAATGGAATCTATTAAATTAAATAAGTGGGGGCACGCTGTGCCCTGCCGATCCCACCCACTTCGACCACTGCATGTGCGGGGCTTTTAGGAAGCAAGCAGACTACTTCGAGGGTTAATGATCGTCTTGCTACTAGAATGGCTAAGCTAGAGTGCATGCGGTGAATCAACATGATTGGACAGAGTCACTACAAAAAAATGTTTGTGCTTGGAGTTGGAAAAGAAAGGGAATCTGATAGACATAGATTGTTTGGCAGTGAGAGGCGAACCCCCTGCAGAGCTGCATTTTCCCCCCTGCAGAGCTGCATTTTCATTCTATTGCTGAAATATGTTTAAATCCCTTCTCTGTCCAGCATGCAGAGTATTCTAATGAAAGCTCTACTTTTTACTCTTGGGGTCCTGAATCACGTACACTTGGAATTACCAATCCCATTCCCTTTCCCTGAAAACCTAATTCTTGACCCCTGAAATGATGTGCCCTCCGCAGCAGCTACTGTGTGACAAAACAGTAATCTGCGGCACCCCATCCTTGTGGAGAAGGTGGTAGCTGAGGTAAGGGTTGGTTTACGACCTAAATCTCCAGAAGTTCATTTTTCAAGAATTTATTTTGTATTTTTGAGAGGTAAAGCAAGGTTCATTGACTGTGAGACTAGTTAAACGACGATTATTCGAAAACTGTGGCAAAGCAGATTATTTCCAAAACAAAGTGTTTTGAAGTATATAAGCGATTATTGCTTTAAACCCAGATCATACAAACAGAATGTCTGAAAATATGGATTATAAGCTTGTTTTTAAAAACGCCTCCTACCTCTGCCGGTCGCACTTAAACACTTGTGTGCAGCTCTGTCGACAATCAAGTCCCGGGATCAAGTGACAAGCCCAATACTGTGCCTCCGGTTCAGGAAAGTACACATGTTCAGAGGGCCCTGCAGGGGCTGAGAAGTGGACTGTTTTGTTAGCAATGTCTGTCCAGGCTGATGAGTGGGCTTAGGAAGCAATGGACCCAGCAGGCTGTAAAACTAGAACATCCTGCGCAAGAGGCTCAGGTAATGTGACTTCTCAGCTAGGGGGTGCGAAAAGGAAAAACAAAGTTACCACCCCCCGGTGTATCCAATCTTCGAAGCATGTGTGTGCTTCTGGTCACCAAAAGGGTGGTGTGATTGTGGGAAAACAGCAGGCAGGCAAGACCAACACCATGGATTAGATGGCTGATACCCCCAGAGTAGACTCACAGGATGGCTGGTTGGGGCACGGCAAACTGATCTGTAAATTTTGGCCTGCCTGCTAGGTGCTGTTCATGAATATTCAATTTCTGACGCATAGCATTTTAATTTGAAGGCGCAGTTGCTTGCTCATATATGTTAGACAATTTTAACGTGCTGGTGCTGCCTCATTGGTAGTGTGCCTCAAGTGTTGTATTGTCAGAGGGGTGCTAGAATACGTGACTAATGCATTTTAATGCGACAATGCGGACACTAGCATTAAAATGCGTTTGTCGAAAGCCTGATGTGACCCTGCCCTAACCCAGCCCTGAAACTTCGAAAAGGAATATTATAATAACATTATTATAATTTTATTTTTCCTGCTCAAAGAGAGCATTTGTTAAAGTTTTCATGTTAATCACAGCGCCCATCATGAGCTGAAATTAACATGAAAGCTTTCACAAATGCACACAATCACCCTGCAGCCCAGGTCTGTTAAGAAAAGAAATGCAGCAACATAGCTGCCAAGGTTTAAAATTGCTATGTGGGACGGTTTCAACCCTGCCTTAACACCGTTCACATGGATCTGTATTTGAGGAAATGCACCGTCGTTTCACTTTGTTAAGCAGAAGTTTGGAGGGATATTTGGAGCTGCACCCTCGCGGACGTCTGGTTACTGGCGCACATAGCCTTGGCTGCGGCGCACATAGACCTTACACTGCTGCACACAGAGGAAAAAAATTAGAGGGAACATTGCTCGTGACTGGAAAAAACTTCTTTGAAGAAAAACAACTTGCAAACATCCGGACCCAACATTAGATGGCAGGAGAATGCAAAGCATGTAAATCTACAGTTCTGCATGCCAAGAACAGATGTTTACAGGATAAGTAACATAATCCTTATTCAGCTGCCTAATCCACAAAATAGACAAAAAGTGTTTTTCCAGTACTGTATTTGAAGTGAGTGTCCTTAAGCACAAATTTAATTTGAAGGAGAAGTATACACTACATATCATGAATTACCTCTCCTTCAAATTAAATATGTGCTTAATAACAATCTTGTTAGTCTGTTTTAAGCAAATAAAGCATGTATTGCACTCTCACTCACATTCACATCTCATTTCCCTCTCAAATCCCATTACTTCTCACTCTCCCTCTGTCAGCACTCCTGTCTGATTTACAGGACTATTTATGGGTTAAAAAGGTTAGAGTGCCACCTTCATATTTTTTTTTCACAACACATTTTATTGGGTTTTAGCAATCTATTCAGGCCACAGTAGCCTACATACAAATATAGAAATGTATAGGGTAAATCCCCATGAACAAAAGTTAAGAACTTGCCCAGCCCATCCTGACCACATCCCTGCACCCCACATAGCGCCATTAAAACCTTAAGTTAAATACATAATTGGAACCCATCCCATATCCTCACGTCTTGGCACCATGAAGTTGTATTTAAGCATCCTGCTAGGACTCCACAGTGTGGACTGGGTTTAACACTATACCTCTGCAGTTGGCCAAGAGCTGCCTTATCTTTTGGTGTTTTTATAGGCATGCCCTAGCCTGAAACCTCCAGCCTCTTACAATGGTCCATCCCTGTTTCAGGCCCCTATTGATGGCAATGTATCAGATTTTCATAATCTGGCTATATTTCTCTTCATCAGTGTGAAACCTAGAAACAGCAAATGTTTTTATAACTATTGCCTCCTATTTTGTCCGTGCTATGAAGCAGGAGCAATTTAGAATCCAGTGGGATCTCCCAGGAGAGGACCTATCCATGAAAGACCATCACCCCCAGCCAGAAGCACCCCCCAGCCAGAAGCACGACAATGGCACACAGCTCCAGAGAGTGTGAAAGAAGGTGCCCACCTCTACTCCACACTGAAGATCCAGGGGGAACTTTTTACGCTCATGCACCGCAACCGGTGCCTTGTGTAATATGCTCTGTGTGATAATTTTAACTGGATTAAGCGAAGTCTAGATGAAATATTGATGCTCTGAAGAAGAGTGAACAATACTCCCAGCTAACGGAATCAGAGGCTTTGTCTATGCTGGCGAGTAGTGGGGCCTTGGGCCTACATGGAGCAAATGGGCCTTTGGGAAATTATCAGATAGCCCTCTCTGCAGTATACCTAAATTCAGACACTCTGTATGTATCTGGTGGGAACTAACGGGTAGTCCATCCTAGAAAAAAGAACCATGAATTGCTGAATAATACGTATATACAGCTTCGGTCGGACAATATCCCCTCCATAAGTTCAAATGTTTTAATAAACAAGTTCATAACAGTTCAGGGTCAGTAACCTACTCCTTACTGTATATAATGACATTGTTGGGGCAGTTAACCCTGCCATTAGGAAAATACCTTCTGAAACTTTAAAATTTTGAATTATTACAGATTTAACTTGTCACCCTGAATTCTAGGGACCCGAAACATGATACTTTAAGCATGATCTCCAGTGATTTTCTGCACTTTTTGTTGGACTACATTACAGTGGTGCTGCTGTTGTTTAGAAATTGATTACTGTAGTGTGCCCCTTTTGCAAATGCCTCACTATTATGCAGTCTTGACATTTTAACAGACATCACATTGTATTCTGGGACTTGAAATGTTGTTATTAACATCGTAACTATACCCTCAGCAGTAAAGTGCACTTGGGTAAAAAGCCAGGATTAGCTGGCATAACAAAGGGATATCATGCAAGCTATAAATTGTGTTGATGTTGATATTGCTGCATGTTTTTAACATTATCTCATGTGCATGGTGATTGCATTCTTTCATAGGTACCGGTCACTACACATTCATTGAATGTTTACAGAATGGGTCAATACTGACTTGTTAGAAAAGGGGGGCTGATTGCACACCCACCTTGCATGGCACGGACATGAAACCAGCAAGAAGCTGTTGTTTTCTAGAGTCCTTTTAGATATTGATTTGCTTTATTTTTAACCTTGACTGGTATCAGATATCAAAAATTACATTTGCCTGGGGTATGGACGAGATTGCACAGGAAGGAGGGGGGCTCGCTCGGGGGAAAATGGCGGCCGCTAGTTAGTAGCAGTCGCAGGCTCGCATCTCTCTCCCAGGCGTATATTGAAGAAACGCGAATGGATGAAGGATAATGCGGATAAATGGTATGTAGGGTGTTACTAACCTCCGTTTTTGCGGTTTTGTGTGGTCTTGTCCTCAAACTCGGTGCGGAACCTTCATTGCCAGGGGGATTGGTGATCTCGGCGTTCCAGGAGCTCGACGCTCAACGCGCAGAGGTGGCGGTCGGAGGAGAGGTGGCGCCTCGTAGAGTGCGATGGTCTGAGGCGGCAGCGCGGTTAGCACAGAGAAGAGGCTTTGCTGCGAGAGTTGGACTGCAGAGGAGCTCGGTGCTTGCCTTTTTGTTTCCAAGTTTGTTTCTAGGCAGGCTATTTATTTCTCTTGTACCGATCAAAATTTTGAGGCACCTTCTTGTTTTCAACTCTTTAAATGTGGTCATTAGGGAATAGCACTCCCATCTTGCACCCACATTTGATAGCTGTAGAGGCACAGATGGCGTGCCAAAGGCAAACCCGTCTGCGCTTGTCCACGACCAGCACCAGCAATTACGCCCATTTTCCAGTTAAGGTGAGATGGCATTACAGCAGAGAGGCACGTAATCAACATGAAAAACCCACTGCTTGAAAGGATTTTTTTTTTAAAAAGCTGTATGTTAAGGATAGAGTACAAACGCAACAGTGTCACATCCCCCCAGGGAGGAAGTACAGTGTGCTAGAGGCTAAGAAGGCAAAACATACTGAAGGGCACTAACGACCTGAGACCATATTTATTGACGGTACAAAAGGGGGTGGTGATGGACGGAGCATCTGAATCAATCAAACACTCACACCCAGTCAAAAGATCTGGGTTTAATCCATCACCGTTCTTTAGCCCACTCTGCCACCCCAGTTCAGACATGGCTATATGCAAATCAGTCTGACCCTGTGCCTCATGGGAAAAGTCCTGCCCGAACTGCCAACCATGTCATCCCTGGACCGGAAACAAGCTTCCGAAGACCGGTTTCTGGCATTCCAGCCGTCTTCAGCCCGGCTTGCTTGAATCCAGTGGCAAAGTGAGCAAGGAACTCACGTCTGAGCATACCCTGCCACACTTATGGCAGCCAAAAGCGGTACAAAAGGGGGTGGTGATGGAAGGAGCATCTGAATCAATCAAACACTCACACCCAGTCAAAAGATCTGGGTTTAATCCATCACCGTTCTTTAGCCCACTCTGCCACCCCAGTTCAGACATGGCTATATGCAAATCAGTCTGACCCTGTGCCTCATGGGAACAGTCCAGCCCGAACTGCCAACCATGTCTTCCCTGGACCGGAAACAAGCTTCCGAGGACCGGTTTCTGGCATTCCAGCCGTCTTCAGCCCGTCTTCAGCCCGGCTTGCTTGAATCCAGTGGCAAAGTGAGCAAGGGACTCACGTCTGAGCATACCCTGCCACACTTATGGCAGCCAAAAGCGTTACAAAAGGGGGTGGTGATGGACGGAGCATCTGAATCAATCAAACACTCACACCCAGTCAAAAGATCTGGGTTTAATCCATCACCGTTCTTTAGCCCACTCTGCCACCCCAGTTCAGACATGGCTATATGCAAATCAGTCTGACCCTGTGCCTCATGGGAAAAGTCCTGCCCGAACTGCCAACCATGTCATCCCTGGACCGGAAACAAGCTTCCGAAGACCGGTTTCTGGCATTCCAGCCGTCTTCAGCCCGGCTTGCTTGAATCCAGTGGCAAAGTGAGCAAGGAACTCACGTCTGAGCATACCCTGCCACACTTATGGCAGCCAAAAGCGGTACAAAAGGGGGTGGTGATGGAAGGAGCATCTGAATCAATCAAACACTCACACCCAGTCAAAAGATCTGGGTTTAATCCATCACCGTTCTTTAGCCCACTCTGCCACCCCAGTTCAGACATGGCTATATGCAAATCAGTCTGACCCTGTGCCTCATGGGAACAGTCCAGCCCGAACTGCCAACCATGTCTTCCCTGGACCGGAAACAAGCTTCCGAGGACCGGTTTCTGGCATTCCAGCCGTCTTCAGCCCGTCTTCAGCCCGGCTTGCTTGAATCCAGTGGCAAAGTGAGCAAGGGACTCACGTCTGAGCATACCCTGCCACACTTATGGCAGCCAAAAGCGTTACAAAAGGGGGTGGTGATGGACGGAGCATCTGAATCAATCAAACACTCACACCCAGTCAAAAGATCTGGGTTTAATCCATCACCGTTCTTTAGCCCACTCTGCCACCCCAGTTCAGACATGGCTATATGCAAATCAGTCTGACCCTGTGCCTCATGGGAAGAGTCCAGCCCGAACTGCCAACCATTTCTTCCCTGGACCGGAAACAAGCTTCCGAGGACCGGTTTCTGGCATTCCAGCCATCTTCAGCCCGGCTTGCTTGAATCCAGTGGCAAAGTGAGCAAGGGACTCACGTCTGAGCATACCCTGCCACACTTATGGCAGCCAAAAGCGGTACAAAAGGGGGTGGTGATGGACGGAGCATCTGAATCAATCAAACACTCACACCCAGTCAAAAGATCTGGGTTTAATCCATCACCGTTCTTTAGCCCACTCTGCCACCCCAGTTCAGACATGGCTATATGCAAATCAGTCTCACCCTGCGCCTCATGGGAACAGTCCAGCCCGAACTGCCAACCATGTCTTCCCTGGACCGGAAACAAGCTTGTTGTCTGAGTGTTTGATTTGCTCAAACGCTCCGTCCATCATCCCCTTTTGTTTCGCTTTGTTCGCCCTAAGTTGGCAGGGTATGCTCAGACGTGAGTCCCTTTCTCACTTGGCCACTGGTTTCAAGATAGCCTGGCTGATGAGGATTATGAATCCGAAACCAGTCCCAGGATGCTTGTCTCCGGTCCAGGGAAGACATGGCTTGGCAGTTCGGGCTGGACTGTTCCCATGAGGCACAGGGTCAGACTGATTTGCATATGACCATGTCTGAACTGGGGTGGCTGAGTGAGCTAAAGAATGGTGATGGATTAAACCCAGATCAGTTGACTGGGGGTGAGTGTTTGATTTTCTCAAACGCTCCGTCCATCATACCCTTTTGTTTCGCTTTGTTCGCCCTAAATTGGCAGGGTATGCTCAGACGTGAGTCCCTTGCTCACTTGGCCACTGGTTTCAAGATAGCCTGGCTGATGAGGATTATGAATCCGAAACCGGTCCCAGGATGCTTGTCTCCGGTCCAGGGAAGACATGGCTTGGCAGTTCGGGCTGAACTGTTCCCCAGAGGCACAGGGTCAGACTGATTTGCATATGACCATGTCTGAACTGGGATGGCTGAGTGAGCTAAAGAATGGTGATGGATTAGACCCAGATCAGTTGACTGGGGGTGAGTGTTTGATTTGCTCAAACGCTCCGTTCATCATCCCCTTTTGTTTTGCTTTGTTCGCCCTAAGTTGGCAGGGTATGCTCAGACGTGAGTCCCTTGCTCACTTGGCCACTGGTTTCAAGATAGCCTGGCTGATGAGGATTATGAATCCAAAAATGGTCCCAGGGAAGACATGGCTTGGCAGTTCGGGCTGGACTGTTCCCCAGAGGCACAGGGTCAGACTGATTTGCATATGGCCATGTCTGAACTGGGGTGGCTGAGTGAGCTAAAGAATGGTGATGGATTAAACCCAGATCAGTTGACTGGGGGTGAGTGTTTGATTTGCTCAAATGCTCCGTCCATCATCCCCTTTTGTTTCACCATATTTATTGAAACAATTATATCACATTTATTATAACAGTTCTCAAGGTACAAAAGACATGATTTCATATACATTTAATAAATATTCTGTGATATATATATATACAATGCGATTAAGAAAACTCGGGCGCAACACTCATACTAGAACCTATTCGTACTCTCAAACAAATTCATACTCATTCATTCGCACATTTGGGCCTGACAGAACTGCAGTTGCCTCCATTCTGGTTACGGCCAGCGGACCCCTCCCTGGCGCTGTCTGACCTCTTTGGCCTATTGCTGGGACATCACTGACAGACTTCAACCGGACCAAGATTACGGTTTCTGCTGTGGTGGTCCTGACTCCACTGGTTGTAGAACCGGTGCTGATGCCTACGTCTAATCTTGAACCGGCATCGGCTCAAGCTCGACCGATGTCGCATTATGAGATAATCGCATAACTTGTTGTCATGAATCTAACCCTGTGCCACAGCCACGTCACAGCTATCAACAGAGTCTCAATTCACTTTTTAATCCTGATTCTGACCCTGTGCCAAAGCATGGTACACCCCATCATCATGAGGAGGAGCATCCCCCTCATTTCACTGTTAATGCCCTATACCTTGATTTACAAAACACTATTGGGCTTGATTTCTCCCTAGAGACAGATTTTGACTTATCACATTGGCCACCAACGGAGGAAAGTCCCTTGTTTGCAGCAATGGTTAGGAGGACAGCCGTAGTACTAGTTACAGCTGGCCTCCATTGAGACTAAAACAAATGTTTTTTATGGAAATCCTACAGCCTGGGCCAGCATCATCTGAGCCCTTGTTTCCTCTTAATGATGCCATCACATCTTCTCTGATTTCTACATGGTCAAAACCATTTTCTTGCCCACCAGTGAACAGGCAGATGGCCAGACATCATAGACTGGCACTTGGTGACCTGCATTTTGTCACCAAGCAAACCCACTCCAGTGAGCCTTATTGTACAGGGCTCTGCCAGTAAGGTGAACGTTTGCTTTCCAACCAATCCTATGGACAGGGAATCAAAAAGGATTGATACAATTGACAAATGTATGTTTTCCTCAGCAAACATGACACTGCGATCCGTTGACACAGTCTGTTCAGTGCGGACGATACACACATTCCCCTTTGAGATTTTCCTGGTTGTCAAGGAGGATCTTAGGGCATCTCTGGCTCAGAAGGTACCTGATGGTCAGAAAACCGCCAAATATGTTGTCAGTGTAGGTCTGGATTCTGGATACCACAGATGGCATTGGCAGGACAGTTGGTACCACTGTTGTCCTTTTTAAACATGCCTGGATAAGGTTTGCTAGGTTCTCCAGTGAGATACAGGTTTCCCTAATGGATATGTCCATTGAAGGGTCTGGCCTTTTTAGAACTCTTTATGGATTGCAGACATAAAGTGCACACTTTGGGGATGTTGCCACTGCCAAACAATCTCCACGCCTGTTCTGGATATTTAGGGCTATTCCTGAGGGCTCCCAGGCAGCCTTTCCTGTCAGTGATACAGCAGTTAGCCCAGTCCTTTTGGAGCTGTGGAACTGGATCCAGCAGGCACCTTATTGGCAAACAGGAGCACCACTCTTAGCCCTGCTACAAGGGCCAACAAACTGCTTTAGTTTGCCTATTGCAGCACATGCGCAGCCGATGGTGAACAGGAGTCAACACTTCAATACATCACATCTGGCAGATGGCTCTTGCAAATTGATGAACCAGGTTACTACTATCTTTTCTTTCCTCCTCACTAAATATTTGTCTCACATCAGAATAGGCGAACATCTGGTGATCCTGCTACGCTAATGGAGGTATTCTTGTTGCTCGTCAAGGGTGCCATAGAGAGGATACCAGACTCTGCGAACGCCAGGTGTTACTTGCACTTCTGACCTCAGAACTCCTCCTTGTGGAAAAAAAAATTGAAAATGTTCGCATTAGATCAGATGGAGTTCAGGGTTTTTACCCCACAGCAACTAGCTCAGGATATTCAGGCTATGATCACAATGCTTAGGCCCAATCCTTAGGCTTAGTCCAGGTGTGGGTGTCTCCGAGTCCTCTTAGGTTTGTGCATGCTCCTTGTCACCCTTTCCAGGTTGCACATGCAAGCCTGCTGTGGAATCTGAAATCCAAGTGGGCCTAGAATTTAGCCATCTTTCCTCCAGCATCTAGGTTTCAGATGATCTGCAGTGGTGGCTGGCCGAAAGCACGTTATCCTGCGAGAGACCACTCTCCCTTTCCCGCCCAGGGCTAACAGTGATGATGAATGCATTGCTACTAAGTTGGGGAGGTGGTCACCTAAGGTAGGTGGAGATTGAAGGCCTTTGATCTCAGAGGAGGACCAGCTCCATAGCAAGCTGCTGGGCCTTCAGGCCATTTGCCTGGCCCTGGAGGCCTTCTTTTCATCCATCAAAGGGACGCTGGAGCAGGTTCTCAGACAGCACCTGTGATTTGTGATACTCCAACAAGCAGGGCGGAGTGGGGTCCTGGGTCCATGGTCTGGAGGCTTTGTGCCTCAGCAATTAGATAGAGTGCTACTGTATATTTCTGGTATCAAACTTCTGGTCTCCAAACACTTCTTTCTGGTGGATCTTCCCCAGATTCCTTGCTGTCTTCCAGCCTTCCCATTCTGTTGAGTGGCTTCGTTTTTAAAATCGGAAAACTGGTGTTTATAAGTGGGTATATCACATCCCGCCGGTATGGATGCTCATTGTGTAGCATAACAATGCCATTTAGCAACGCGTCGGTGGAGTGCTACAAAAAAATCTATGGATCCAGTCTGGTGCATAAGGTAAGGAATCTGATGTTAAATAGCGTGTCCACCGGGAATAGCATTACTAGAGGTAAGTAACTTGTTTGCCAGGTCCAACAGGAAAGCCATTTTACCAGCTCAGTCCTGCAGGGCTTGCTGATCTGAGTCCACTTTTCCAAACCATCAGCATTGGGAAATACTGCTCTTATCCATTCTGAAAGTGAGGAGTCTTTGGTTAGAAGTATCCATCAGAAGAGCAAGTTACTTGCCTTCAGTGATGGTCTTTCTGGTGAATACGTGTATCTAACTGCAGTTTCCTGACTGCCCTCCACTACCCTGTTCTGTGGAACGCACTAGTGCACATTATAATTTGGTTCCAGTTAGAATTTGCTACACTATCACCTGCAACTTATTTCAAGTGCTCCATGTATGATGTTACAGAAAATTAAGAAAAAGATGTAAGCACAAAGGGGTGGTGCTTACTTTGTCACTTCTGGGGTAATGTTAAGTCACTGCACAGCCATAGGGCGCCACCTACACCTGCACAGTTAGCATTGCTGAAAACAAATCTCTGGATAAAATTAGCACCTGAAAATATTCTAAAGGGGATAAATCCTAGGTTATCCATCAAAAAGAGCACTCCAGAAGGTGACTTGTTCGTTTGCATTTCCTACACACAAAAAACATGTTTAAAACCGAGCATTTATTATCTTTCATGACTTATGTTGCCACTGATGATGTGAGCTGCCTAAGTCTTCTGAGCAGTTTAGAAAAAAATCATGTGAACACCGTTTTCTACCAAAGATACACTTGCCAATTTGAAACACTGCTGTAAACCTGATCCTCTTCCAGTGTTGATTGTTCCTTTAAGTTAAGCTAGGCAGCGCATGCCCTGTCCATTGCGGGAAGTATTGTGGGTTTACCAAGAACAAACAGGGTCTTGGAGCCCTCCCATGGCTTACTATTAGTTGCCTTTCCTGTCACTCTTATTTGCTGCTTATTATTAGTGTCCCAGCTTGTCACTCTTGTGTTTGCCCCACCAATTGAGCATAGTCTCTTTACTATCCCTTTTGAATGGCCCTTTCTGTACTTCTGCTGCTTGCCTTTCAAGCACTACCTTTTTCTTTTGGGTTAAGCACTACCAGGGAGTTCATGCGTTTTTCAGCTGCCCCCCTCTTTTGCTTCTCTCATCCTGCACTCTGTGTTGCTGTCTGTCATTTGTGTGCTTCTTCCCACCCCCTCCATGTTGTGCTCACCCTTGTGCACTTCCCTCTGTTGCTTTCTCGGCCAATTGCTTCTCCCCGCCTGCTATACTTTGCTTTCTGGGCTTTTGCTTCTCTTCCTCAGCCCACCCGCCATTTTGCTTCCGCCATCTGCGACCTCCTCTCTTGTCCATTGCTTCTCCTCACCACTTCCGCCCTCTGTTTTGCTTTCCCGTCCTGCACCCTTCTCTTTCACCAATTGCTTCACCTGCAGACCCCCTTCCACTGTGTTGCTTTTTTTTGGTGACAGTGCACACACGCATTGGAAAAGCGATAGCTGGTCAGTGACCTTTGAAATGTGAGCCCTGTTGGCTTTCCCAATTGCTTGTATAATATTTCATTAGGAGAAACGGCCTTACACGGTCTTTGCGGGGCTTTTAAAAGTAGCATGCTGGTACAGAGTCGGAGATTCCCTGTGAAATTTTAAAAATAAATTTTTTGAAAACGTTTACTTTTTCCATTCCATTACTTATTAAACAATTGCTTTTATGTTGCACTAAAGCTTGATTCTCAGATTCCTTGCCCATTCCGATGTCCAAATAACCTACCAAATTAGGTGCGCTGAACTTTGACGCTTTTAGGCCTAGATGTATCAAGGCCTTTGCGACTCGCAAACGGCCGATTTGCGATTTTTGTAATGTATCAAAAAATCGCAATTTAAGGAATCGCAATTATTTGCGATTCCTTATTTTGCCATAGCATTTAAGGAATCGCAAATTTTGCGATTCCTTAAATGCCATGTATGAAGCTTTTTTAATTTGCGAATTCAGGTTAAGGAATCGCAAATTAACACGAACTTGAGGTTCGTGTTAATTTGCGAAATCCTTTCAAAAACCAAAATGTGGCAATTTTGAGGGTGGCATGTGACACACATACATGCCCATAGGGCATGTATGTGCGCCATATGCTCACACATGTAAGTTTCAGGGGTGCAGCAGGGTGTCCATGAGACACCCCTGCACCCTTGCAATAATTTTCAAATTGCGATTAGCAAATAGCGAATTCGCAATTTGAGAATAATTTCGCAATCATTCCTATGGGCCTCCTGGCCCATAGGAATGAATGGGAAATTATTCCTAATTTGCGAATTCGCAACGTGCGAATTCGCAAATTAGGAATGATAAGGAATCGCAAAAAAATAGCGATTTAAAACATACATCCCATTTTGCGATTTCTTAATAGCGATTCGGTAAAAATCGCTATTAAGAAATCGCAAATGAGAACGATGATACATCTAGGCCTTAATACCTACATCATAAATTATTCTGCCAAAACCATTAGTTCTGTCCTTTCTGCCTGTTTTCATCTTGATAAGTAACGAAACACGGGTAGGCTGCAGTTTCTTTGATGTTGTGTTACACAAACTAGGACTATGGAGAAAAGTAAAGAATAAAAACAACCTTTACTCACCCTCACTTTGGAATATGTTATTAGTGCATACTAATTGTTCATAATGGACTACGAAGTGTGCTTCGGTACTTCCATTCTATATGACTAATTTATAGGACCTATATAGAGTCCAGTAATCGTGGCATATGAAGAATAATATCTTCTAGTCTAACTGAAGAGTGTGTCACTCCCATATCAGTGGCTACCTTTGATCAGGAAGGTAATCCTGAAATATAATCCTATGTAAAAATCACTACTCGCCGGTTGGTTACTACCCAGTAGCCATAGCATTTTCAGCAATGAAATCCAGAGTAGATCCTTTTCAACCTCTTGTAAGCTTCTTTGAGCACTGCATTTACTTGTACCTCTAAAAGCCGATTTACTTCAGAAGAGGACTCCGCCTCAAAGAAGTTTTAAGAAGACACTGTGGATTAGTATCAGGCTTTTTATTAAATTGGTTTCTCATAAAATCACAACACCATAGAAATTCGGATCATCTTTACATCTGACTAAACTTTTGAGTGAGTAACTATCCTCTCAATTAAGGTCGCCATAGAATTCCATTCAAAAATGGCACCTTGTCATGATTGGGAGGGAGATTTGATTGTCAGCATTTGTACTGACATTTTTTGTACATATGCCAATAGTAGAATTGGACCTCTCAAAAGATCGGTTATGTTGTGGTCTATGCGCTTGAAAAAATGGCATTATCAAAGTGGGCTAAACCACATGTTACACCACATGCTTTAACCACGCACATGCCTTCACTACGCATGTGCGTGGTTAAGGCAATCCGGCCTCTCTTTGCTGAGGAGATGGGCGGGTAGAGGAACAGGAAGGACTGGGATGCAGCCTGGAAAGTAGGGCTGTGTTTTATGGTTCAGGGCGGGGGGAGGTCGGGGTAGTTTTTAGGGCTTGGGCCCGTTTAGGGCTAAAGGCGGAGGGAAGAGGCAGTTTTCAGGGCTGGGGATGGGTGGATTGCAGGGCCGAGGGCACGGTTTTAAGGCTCAGGGTGCGGGGGGGGGGGGCTGGGGTGTGATCTTTACCACACTTATGTCTTTTCCAATCATGTCTTTACAATGAAAGGAATGCATGGTAAAGACGCGGTCATGATTGAGACTGGATTGGTTAGGCATGCGGTAATAAGGCATGCGTTGTTTTGTCATTCAACCATGCTCTTAATTGTAGCAGAGACATGTCAATGTCAGCGTATGATTTGCAGAATAGGGCTATGATTATAACAGTGATTGTAACAATGAGAGATGGTTTTCCTGAATACTTTGCTTCTAACTCTTTGTGCAAGATGGTAGAGCGAGGGAGGAAGGCAGAAGCAACATGATGCTTGGCTTGTTTTGGGCTTGAGATCCCAAGAGGAACTTAAGGTGAGCCAGAGCCAGGTATCTGACTCAAGCCTGGCTTGAGCTTCTAGTGGCTCGCCCACTACTACTTTTGCTCCAGAGTAAACAAGACTTGGTACATATGTAAACTACTCTATACATGCAAGTCTAATTATGAGATCATTTAGCCTCGACTATGATATTATTAGTTCTATATGTCTCTTCTCTCTGAACGTTTATAAGCGCTCTGATACCTGCAAAGATCATGTTGCGCTATATAAAACTTTTAAAAATAAATACATTTGTAGCAATTTTACGGTACATCTGATTTTTGTTGTTTTGTTTTATATAAATGTGTTCTTGGCCTGTTACAGGAAACATGGTGGACATTTGGAAATTTTTTCTTGATTTTACTGGATACAAAAATCCAAAAAAGGAATGCCTCTCATTTGGGACAAGGGAAGGGTTGGTCTTTAGGTTGTGCTTACAGGTTTGAGTATGGCTACTAAACTATGTTCTTTGATTGAATCTGAGGAGGTACTCTTGGCCACGGCCGAAAATCCCGTCTCAATCCTCTTTTGCTTACTAAGGTATATGAGCGTTCAGCATTCTGGTAAATTAAAGAATTATACAAATATGTTAAGTTATCTGAAGTCGTACTCTAAAACTTTATTCATACTATCTGGTGACTTTAATTTAAGGCACAACCTGAAAATCTGATCCAACATTTTACTCACAAAATGAATGACCTTTCAAACTTAATATTCAATATTCTACTGTGTATAGGCCTGAGAGTGACATTTCTCAAATAGATAATGCTTCAGACGTAGCAACCAAAAGAAGGAGCACAATTGGCAATGTTTATGATAATAATTTGGACTTAAAGGTACTAGGCCTTTTTGGATCCCTGATAATAAGGCCATTGGAGGGGTTGCTTCCGTCTACATGGTGTGAAAGTATATTACTTACTGTTAATACACAAGTAAACTCTAATACCCATTGCCACAATGGTGAGGTAAAAGTGCTCTTCAAATTAATGCCCAAGGCTTGTTCCATTCAGTTCTCTTTCTGTGTAGGGGAACAATTGATAACATTGTAGAGTCCCCATCTGGAATCTAAGCCTTTTATTGTAGTGGGCAGAACTATTGATACTCCACCTGATAGTGATATGATGCCTGAAAGCTGGAAGTATTTGAATACATGTCGATAAGTAATATTTTTATAATCTAGTTGGGCCATCACTAGTCAACTATAGTTTGAAAATGACATGGCTACTGTGATGTAATAACTTATTAGAGTTGATCTACAATGCTGCCATACCTTCAGCCAGGGCATGCAGACAGCTTGAAGTACAGATTACTGCGCTTCAAGTTGTCTGTAGAAACACAAATGCTGCTCAAGCGGAAGAACTATTGTTTAGGCTCATTCATCTGAACATTCAAACCTTGCAAGTAAAAGTAAATTTGATGAGGTACATTTATGGTAGCATGTGTTCGAGGCATATGAGCTGCAGATTACACACTGTTGCATAGATCGCCATCTAGTGTTGGGCCCCGATGTTTGCACTTGTTTTTGTCCTGAAAAGTTCTTTGGAAGTCCCACATAGGGTATTCCTCCTTTGGATCACTGTGCATGGGCATCTGTTCCATCCTCCGATTGTTTTTTTCCGCCATCGGGCTCGGATGTGTTTCCTGCGCTCCGGTGTGGAACCGATTCTACTTTCAACATGCAATCCTTCACCCGTTTCAACCGTATTGTATTGAACGCTTTTTACTATCTACTCGAGTCTCAACAAACTTCTACATCTTCGAATCCGGGCATCGACGAAGGCCTTCGGGCCTACTTAGGCCTCATCTTCCAGCTCATGGAAAGAACGCCATTTAAGAAGTGTCCCCACGTGGGTCGAAGTTTCCCCACACCGATCTACATGAGGTATGCAACCTTTGCCTCTCGAGCACGAGGCCAGGGACTGTTCAGCTTGCACCTCCATCCTCTCCAAAAAGGCAATTCCGGTCCGACGAGCTCGACGACCATGGCGCGCTCGTCATCTTCGATCTCCGATGACATCTTTCAAGAGAGCGTCAAAGTCCCAGAACAGGAGCGGGCCGAAGAGGGCGTCAGCGACTCCGAAGTTGAGGACTCAGTTCCGGCACAGCGGGTCATAAGTACACACGTTGACCCCGACCCTTTCTCGACACTCTCGAAAAAAGCTTCGATAACACCTTCGCCTTCGGGCCCGGGTGTACACCGAGAGACTGCTTCCCATGCCCCGCCTTCGGGCTCGGTAAAGAAGCCTACTAAGCCTTCAGGCGACTCGGGCTCGAGTCAGCCTACCCCCAGTGCCGTCACACACCCACCGGCACCGAAAAAGAAGCCGCCCTCCTCCTCATCCACGCCGAACGCTGCTTCGACATCCAAGCACTTGGCACGAAGACTGGCACAGGCTCCTTGACACCGAAAACACATTCGGAGCCGAGCAAACAACTGCCACCAAAGGGCACCGACTCACATACCTTAGAGCCGAAAAAAGCCTTGGAACCGAAACAACGCTTTCCGCCGGCCAAAGACACTGCAAAAGGTCACGGTTCAAAGCCAAAAGAACCTAAAACAGCTGCAGAGTCGGTGCTGAAAAAACCTCCGGAGCCAAAGACCTTGGCACCGAAGGATCTGCCTTATACAGTAGAACTATTTCGGCCAGACCCTACCTAAAAGACTCTTATGAAAGATCTTACAACTGGTCAATTGGCTCTTACCTCCAAAAAGCGACCACTACATGCGCCTGCACCGGCTCCTCCTCCTAAGAAGAGAGCCATTGCAACCTCTCCATTAAGGATCCCCCCTCCTCCTCCTACACCTCCTTCCTCGACACATCACTCTCCTACACCGACCCCTACTCCGCCACATCACTCTCCTACACCAACCCCTACTCCAGTTGAAGATGATGATGTAGATAACACCTCTGATGATACAGGGGGAGGTGCTGATGAACCACTAGGAAACCCTAATCCTCCTGACTCCCCTAACCCCTGGGATGATTATAACACCCCAGACGTCCTTAATGTTCCTCAGGATGATATATACCCCTCTAGGCCTTCCCCCGCAGAGGACACCATGGGCTTTAACCAACTTGTCAATAGGGCTGCCCAATACCATGGGGTTAACTTACACACAGACCCAGTGGAGGAAGATTTTCTCATGGACACTTTCGACACCACACAAAGGTCCACTTCAATTCTACCCATGCTTAAGGGGGTCATTAAGCATGCACCAGAGGTATTTAAAGATCCAGTCAGGGCTCGAGTCCTCAACCCCTGGGTCGAGAAAAAGTTTAAGGCTGCCCCTACAGATCCAGTCTACATTAGAGGCCCGCACCACTATAATCCTTTGTAGTCTCCAATGCGCAAAAAAGGGCCAATTCCGAAACATCAGGTGAGGCCCCCCACCAGATATGAGTCTAAATTCCTTCACGCCTCTGGCAAAAGAACGGCGTTACAGGCAGCAAACATATGGAGCATCACCAATACTCAAGCGCTGTTAGCAAGGTATGACTGGGCACATTATGTTGAGCTGGAATCCATAATGCAACATCTTCCAGACAAATATAAAAATAGTACCAATGAACTCATACAGGTAAGACTATCACCAATACCTCCATCCGTTGCGCCCTAGATGCAGCAGATACTGCTTCAAGGACAATTAACACCAGTGTCCTTTTGCGTAGACATGCTTGGCTACGTTTTTCAGGTTTTAAACCTGAAGTTCAGAATTCCATCCTCAATCAACCATTTGATGAGCAACACCTATTTGGCTCTAATGTTCATGTATCTCTTGAGAAAATGAAAAAGGATACCGACACAGCTAAATCTTTGGGAGCCTTGCAGTCGCAAGCTCCCAGACGCTCCCCAAACATACCACCCAAGCAGTGTCCAATGTCACAAGAACATCTGTTAACTGGTAGAGCAGGAGGTAATATCCCTCTTACAAAAAAATGCAATAGAACCAGTTCCCCTGCACCAACAAAACAGGGGAGTTTACTCCCTGTACTTTCTCATTCCAAAGAAGGACGGCTCTATAAGGCCTATTCTAGACCTCAGACCTCTAAACATATACATACATACAGCCAGACAATTTCCACATGGTCACAATTCAACAAGTCCTTCCTCTCCTTTCACAAAACGAATTCCTTGCTACCCTAGATCTCAAGGACGCATACTTCCACATTCCCATTCACACCGCCCACAGGAAGTAACTACGGTTTGTAATAGACGGTCGGCACTATCAATTCAAAGTACTCCCATTCGGATTCACAACAGCACCACAAGTGTTTACCAAATGCCTAGCAGTAGTGGCAGCACACTTAAGAAGACAGCACATTCACGTCTTTCCTTATCTCGACGACTGGCTCATAAAAGCCAGCTCATACAGCCAGTGTGTACAACACACTTTCCACTATCAAACTGCTACATGACCTGGCGTTCACAGTGAAGCACACCAAGACCCATCTGTAACCGTCCAACATACAATACCTCGGTGCCACAATCAACACCTCAAAAGCTCTGGCTTATCACTCTCCTGTCAGAATAGCTAACATGCAAACTCTTCTCACAAAATTTCAACCAGAGCACTCCCTTCCAGCTCGAGTGTTCATGCAACTCATAGGGATGATGGCCTCTTGCATATTCATAGTGTCTCATGCAAGACTCCAGATGCGTCCCCTTCAAGACTGCTTAGCACTACAATGGAACCAAGGTCAGTTAACAGATCTCGTGTTGGTGGACGGTAGTACTCACTGCTCTCTGCAGTGGAGGAACACCAAAAACCTTTCCAAAGGGCGACCGTTCCTAGAGCCAGTTCCTCAGATAGTTTTGACAACGGACGCATCGCTCTCCGGCTGGGGAGCTCACCTACTGCAACACACCATGCAAGGCAGGTGGACACCACAACAAAAGTTACTCCACATCAACCACCTGGAGTTACTAGCCATATTCCTAGCCTTAAAAGCATTCAAAAAGCAAATATCAGGCAAGACTGTATTAGTCCGCACGGACAACATGACAGCCATGTACCACATACAGAATCAAGGCGGGACACACTCTCTGCAACTCTCTCAGCTAGCACAGAGCATATGGCGGTGGGCAATACCTCAGACCATTTTCCTCTTAGCCCTACATGTCCCAGGGGTACAAAACACCATGGCAGACCTGTTAAACCTCCAGACACAACAGATCCACGAGTGGGAACTTCATCCACAAGTTCTTCAACCGTTCTTTCAGATGTGGGGATAGACCTCTTTGCCACCCACGAAAACGCCAAATGCCCAAGCTTCGCCGTCAGATATCCACACCCACTGTCCAAACGCAATGCGATATGGATGAACTGGTCAGGCAGATTTGAGTACGCTTTTCCGCCTCTCCAACTCATTCCATTGGTAGTGCGCAAACTACAGCAACATTCCCTAACCCTCATTCTAGTTGCTCCAACTTGGGCCAGACAATCGTGGTACACCACATTGCTGGAACTGTCTGTAGTACCGCACGAAAGACTATGCCTATCTCAACGCCTCTTAACCCAGAACCATGGAGAGATCAGACACCAGGACTCAGCTCAGCTCAACCTTGCGATCTGGCTCCTGAGGTCCTAGAATTTGGTTACCTTAACCTTCCTCCTGACTGCATGAACGTCATTAAAGAAGCTAGACGTCCAACCACTAGAGCGTGCTATGCAGCCAAGTGGAAATGCTTTGTAATATATTGTCACAACAACAATATCAATCCCCTAGATGTGTCTATCCAACACATCATAGGATGTAACTTAGCCTACACGTCTATTAGGCTGCATCTTGCGGCCATGGCAGCATATCTACAAAATAGACAACATCTATCACTTTTCAAAGTACCTGCTATTAAAGCCTTTGTGGAAGGCCATAAAATAATAATTCCTCCCAGAGCACCACCTTCACCTGAATGGAATTTAAACATTGTTCTCACACGGCTAATGGGACCTCCCTTTGAACCTCTACATAAATGTGAGTTACAATTCTTTTTATGGAAAGTTGCTTTCATAGTAGCTATTACTTCTCTACTAAGAGTTAGTGAACTACAAACACTAACCATTCAGGAACCTTTCCTGCAGATGCATCATAATAAGGTTGTTCTCCAAACTAATCCTAAATTCCTTCCTAAAGTCATTTCTCCCTTCCACCTCAATCAATCTGTGGAACTGTTCGTATTTTTCTCTCAGCCACAAGCAGTTGCAGAAAGAGCTCTTCATAACTTAGACGTCAAAAGAGCATTGCTATACTACATTGGGGGAACACAAACCTTTCTTAACACCATAGGAGCGGCGCAATTCCCTCCCCAGTGCTGCGCTGTCCATTCGAACTAGTGCTGAATGGACGTCCAATGGTCGTGCGCAGCACTGGGGAGGTAGTGCTGCCGTCGGCCAACGCCCCGACGCAGCACTTAAGGGGTTAAGACCAAACAACTTTTCGTGTCTTTCTCACCACCACACAAAGGTAACCTTATATCAAAATCTGGGATAGCTAGGTGGGTTGTCAAATGTATGCAAATTTGCTACCACAAAGCTAAACATACGTTATCTGTTCCTCCTAAAGCCCACTCTACAAGAAAGATAGGGGCTTCAATGGCATTTTTAGGGAACATTTCCTTAGATGACATCTGCAAAGCAGCTACATGGTCTACACCGCACACATTCACAAAACACTATTGTGTAGATGTGCAAACTAAACAACAAGCTACTGTCGGCCAGGCTGTACTCAAAACACTATTTCAAACTACTGCAACAGATACTGGTGGTCGCCGCTAACGGAGGGTACTGCTATATAATCTATGCAATAGTGTGTAATTTGCAGCTCATGTGCCTCGAACGGAAAATGTTACTTACCAGTATGCATCTGTTCTTGGCGTGTAGAGCTGCAGAGTTACACACACCCACCCGCCTCCCCGGCTACGTTCATCTGTTCCAATATTATCTTATTTAGATACAGCTTACATGGACATCCTTCCTTTTTTCTTGCAAAGCTCCATCATTTCCCTAATGGTGAAAAACAATCTGAGGATTGAGTCGATGCCCATGCGCAATGTGATCCAAAGGAGGAGTCACCTATCTCGTGACTTCCAAAGAACTTTTCAGGACAAAAACAAGTGCAAACATACTGGCCCAACACTAGATGGCGATCTATGCAACAGTATGTAACTCTGCAGCTCTACATGCCAGGAATAGATGCATACAGGTTAGTAGCATTTTCCTTCTGAAATGCCAAATCTTACTACAAGAGTACAGGGATCTATCTGCAGGTTAACACATATTTTGACCTCGAGTGGACTCAACTTCTAATAAACTTCTTGTTTGTTTGAAGCAGACTACAAAGAGCACATTGGCATGTTTTCATACCAGAGTTCAGTTTGTAATACTTACCTGTAACCACAGTATGTGTTTCATAAGCAAGAGCACAAGCCATTTATAGCCCTCCCGGGAGGGTTATGGCTTGTGTGACCTTGTAAAGATAATGTATGCATGCTTCATGCCCTATTTAATGAGTCTCATGCAAGAACATCTCTAACCTGTGGGACATGCTGTGGCGGCTCGCCTCGAAGGGCTGTTTTTTAATATATTTTATGCATACCATTGAGGTGATTGGTGCATCTACCCACCCACACATCTATTTCTGAAATCCTGTCTTTGTGGGTCTGCCAGCAAATGGTTTACAGAGTCTGGCAAAACAAGCATTGGCAAAGCCAATTGATCTGTGTTTAATGTGCTAATGCATTATTGGAATGAGGCGCATCAGGAAGCCGACAGGAGTGGACAGAAAGGCTAAAGTAGTCTCTAATGCAGTTTTTTGCAGGCACATGAGTGTGAGGTAGGGAGGAGGAGGATCCATCTCAACAGCCAATAGAATTAGGTGAGTAATTATTACTCCACTGGGCTGAGCAAATATGTAATTGACAAAGCTAATAGCTTAAAGAGGCTGGTTGAAGAACTACGGAAACTCCACCAAATAGTGCAGTAGTTTGAAGGAAATACTCTCCTAACACAATCTTAATTCCAGACTTCACAGGTGCATTGTGATAGAGTACTGGAATACTTAAATTGTGGGTAGGAGGTTTACAGTACTGGAGACAACAGGCGCACTAAGACAGACTAGTTAAATACGGCGCTTTCAGAAGTGGTCGCTCCCCCACAAGAGCTCCTGCCTGGTATCGTACTGCGCTCCCTGCCTCCTACTCTAACTTTGCCAAAAGCTGCATAGCGCCTCATAATTGAATAGCGCGAGTGCCTCTAGATCGCTATTACACCATTTTGCATCGCTTTCAATAGTTTTACCGCTGCGCTGTGCCTGAAGCCCGCATTATTTGTTTATTTATTGCATTGAGTGTGTCTGTTTGCATACTGTATACTGTACTGCACGCCGCATTTCCTTATTAGTCTGCAGCCATTATTGTGCATTTGGTGACCCTGCCTACCTCGAGTTTACGCGAGGGCCGCCATCTTCATTGTTGTTGTTGCCTCGTAGCACCTCCTCCACAGCCCGCCCCGCCTCCCAGCTGACCCTCCTTCCCACGGACTACACCTCTCGCTCCTAGCCTCGCTAGCGCTGTGACCCCTCTGGCGCTTTCAGAAGTGGTCGCTCCCCCACAAGAGCTCCTGCCTGGTATCGTACTGCGCTCCCTGCCTCCTACTCTAACTTTGCCAAAAGCTGCATAGCGCCTCATAATTGAATAGCGCTATAGCGCGAGTGCCTCTAGATCGCTATTACACCATTTTGCATCGCTTTCAATAGTTTTACCGCTGCGCTGTGCCTGAAGCCCGCATTATTTGTTTATTTATTGCATTGAGTGTGTCTGTTTGCATACTGTATACTGTACTGCACGCCGCATTTCCTTATTAGTCTGCAGCCATTATTGTGCATTTGGTGACCCTGCCTACCTCGAGTTTACGCGAGGGCCGCCATCTTCATTGTTGTTGTTGCCTCGTAGCACCTCCTCCACAGCCCGCCCCGCCTCCCAGCTGACCCTCCTTCCCACGGACTACACCTCTCGCTCCTAGCCTCGCTAGCGCTGTGACCCCTCTGGCGCTTTCAGAAGTGGTCGCTCCCCCACAAGAGCTCCTGCCTGGTATCGTACTGCGCTCCCTGCCTCCTACTCTAACTTTGCCAAAAGCTGCATAGCGCCTCATAATTGAATAGCGCTATAGCGCGAGTGCCTCTAGATCGCTATTACACCATTTTGCATCGCTTTCAATAGTTTTACCGCTGCGCTGTGCCTGAAGCCCGCATTATTTGTTTATTTATTGCATTGAGTGTGTCTGTTTGCATACTGTATACTGTACTGCACGCCGCATTTCCTTATTAGTCTGCAGCCATTATTGTGCATTTGGTGACCCTGCCTACCTCGAGTTTACGCGAGGGCCGCCATCTTCATTGTTGTTGTTGCCTCGTAGCACCTCCTCCACAGCCCGCCCCGCCTCCCAGCTGACCCTCCTTCGCCCCTCCCCTTCCACCATCCACATATGACAGTTGCTCTTGCGCGCAGCGTTCACGCGCAGCGACCGCGCCCAATCCGCGCCGAAGGTGCGCCAAAGGTAAGCCCGTCTACGCCCGTCCGCGCCTGGACCGCGACCAGCGCCAGACCCCCTGGCCCCCGTACCTCCCTCCCCTCCCGCATTACCTACGATGCCTCCACCCTCCTAGCCCTTAACCCCGGTCGCGACCCCGACTGCGTCCAAGCCGCTCCTGGACACACCCATGGACCTTTCTCCTGCTACTCCTGCAAATTCACCGGTACCGTCACCAACCCCGCTACGATCACACCTCAGATTCCCGACCCCAACCACCTACAATGCATCCTGCTCAACACCCGATCGGTCCACAGGCACGCCATTGACCTATGGAACCTACTAGACACCATCTCTCCAGACGTCGCCTTCCTAACAGAAACATGGATGAACGCTTCCTCCGCCCCAGACATCACCATCGCCATCCCTGAAGAATATAAGATCACACGCAAGGACTGTACCGGCCACACAGGAGGAGGAATCGCTATCGTCCATAAAAAATCAATCCGCATCTTAACCAGCTCTGACGCCAACCTCGCCAACTCCGAACACCTTCACTTCCAGATCCACATCGACCCCAAGACCACACTCAGAGGCACCCTCCTCTACAGACCACCAGGACCCCGCACAAAATTCAGTGAAGACATCACGGACTTCATCACTCCACACGCGCTCCCCTCCAAAGACTACATCCTTCTGGGAGACCTCAACTTTCACCTTGAAAAGATCTACGACCGCAACACCACCACCCTCTTGGACAACCTCGCCAACCTCGGACTTAAACAACTGGTCACTTCCCCCACCCACATCGCAGGTCACACACTCGACCCCATCTTCACCTCCAGCAATCATGTCTCCTTCAGCCACACTACGGATCTCCTCTGGACTGACCACAGCTGCGTTCACTTCACCTACAACAAGCCAAAACCCATCAACCACCTCCAACCAACTCTACAAAGAAACTGGAACAAAATCACCATCGACCAGATCTCCTCATCGCTCCTTCTAAACACCCCAGCCCACTCTTCTAACCCAGACCAAGCCGCCGCCAACTTCACCCTATGGTTATCCAACACCGCCGACACCTTAGCACCACTGAAAAAACGTCAAAACAAACCTGGCAGCAAGAAGGCCTCATGGTTCAACGATGATCTTAAAAAGTCCAAGAAACTCTGCCGCTCCCTTGAAAAGGCCTGGAAAAAAGACCCAACCACTAGCACCAAGGACGCCTTCAAAAACGCCACCCGCACACACCACCAACTAATCCGAAAGGCCAAGAAAACAGCATTCAAGGATCGACTTGACAACAACGCCCACAACAGCAAGGAACTTTTCAACATCGTCAAGGAATTTACCAATCCCTCGGCCAACTCCAACGACATCACCCCCTCTCAAGCCCTCTGCGACTCCCTAGCCTCATTCTTCCACAACAAAATTGCAGACATCCACAACAGCTTCGACAACCAACCCGGAGACCAACCCACCCAACCATATGCTGAACATTCTCCCCCCTTGAACACCCTCAACGGGTGGAACCCAATCTCCACTGAGGACACCATCCGCCTGATGAACTCCATCCACTCAGGATCCCCCACAGACCCATGTCCTCACCACATCTTCAACAAAGCAGACTCCGTCATAGCACCGCACCTCCGAGAGGTCATCAACTGCTCCTTCAACTCCGCCACCTTCCCGGAAAGCTGGAAACACGCTGAACTCACCGCCCTTCTGAAAAAACCCACAGCGGACCCCACCGAACTCAAAAATTACCGCCCCATCTCGCTCCTTCCATTCCCGGCCAAAGTAATCGAGAAAGCTGTCAACAACCAGCTCGCCGCTTTCCTCGAAGCCAACAAATCCCTCGACTCCTCACAATCTGGCTTCCGAGCAAAACACAGCACTGAGACCGCCCTCATCGCAGCAACAGACGACATTCGAACTCTACTGGACAATGGAGACACAGTCGCCCTCATCCTCCTCGACCTCTCTGCAGCCTTCGACACAGTCTGCCACAACACCCTTTTACAACGCCTCAGAAACATCGGAATACAAGGAAAAGCACTGGAATGGATCACCTCGTTCCTCTCCGGAAGAACCCAGAAAGTCCGCCTCCCACCATTCAAGTCAGAGGCCACTGGAGTCATCTGCGGCGTACCACAAGGATCTTCACTCAGCCCCACCCTTTTCAACGTATACATGAGCCCCCTCACGGCCATCGCCCGCCAACACAACCTTAACATCATCTCTTACGCGGATGACACTCAACTGATCCTTTCTCTCATCAATGACCCCAGCACCGCCAAAACTAACCTACACGAAGGAATGAAAGAAGTTGCCGAATGGATGAAACACAGCCGTCTGAAACTGAACTCAGATAAAACAGAAGTCCTCATCTTAGGTACATCCCCCTCTGCATGGGACGACTCTTGGTGGCCGGAAGCCCTTGGAAAAGCACCCATCCCGACAGACCACGCACGGAACCTAGGCGTTATCCTGGACTCTTCACTCTCAATGAACAGACAAGTCAGCGCCGTATCCTCATCCTGCTTCAACATTCTCCGCATGCTCAAAAAAACATTTCGCTGGATCCCCACCGAAACCAGAAAAACAGTCACCCATGCTCTGGTCACGAGCCGACTGGACTACGGAAACACCCTCTACGCAGGTACTACCGCTAAACTCCAGAAGAAACTCCAACGAATCCAAACGCCTCAGCCAGGATCATATTAGACATCCCGCGCAACGAACACATCTCTGGCCACCTGAAAGACCTCCACTGGCTACCCGTCAATAAGAGGATCACTTTCCGACTGCTAACCCACGCACACAAATCACTCTACGACATCGGACCAGAATGCCTCAACTCACGACTGTCCTTCTACACCCCCTCCCGCCAACTACGCTCTTCCAGCCAAGCCCTCGCCACTGTACCTCGCATCAACAAGACCACCATGGGAGGCAGATCCTTCTCATACCTGGCTGCTAAAACATGGAACTCACTCCCCACTTACCTTCGCCTTACCCAGAACCACCTAGCATTCAGAAAGCAACTTAAAACGTGGATATTTGACAAGTAATCCTCCTCCCCTCCCTAAGCGCCTTGAGACCCTCTGGGTATGTAGTGCGCTATATAAATTATTTGACTTGACTTGACTTGACTTGTATGAGTAAAAGGACGTAAAATGTTACTCATACCAAAGAAAAGGTGAAATTGTTTTTAAACGAAGTTTGGCTAACTAAAAAAGTAAAGGACAAACATCTTTGACAGAGAGAGATAAGAGTAGCACTAAAGAATACCCCAGTATGACAAAAAAATAATATAAATAAGAATGAGTAAACAAGTAAGAGAAAGAAATTGCTTTCCCTTTGCTTTTACTTTCCACTGCTTACCTGTGTTTTCTTTTTTCTCAAGGACAATTCTGGTAAAGGATAAAAACCACAACTCTACTCCAGTCTAACGGAAGACCCTAAGAGAAAGAGGATGCACTTAAAAGGGAAAATCACGAATAATGAATATGAAAATACATAATAATAAAAGGGATGCAAGGCGGAAAACACGTGTATGAAAAGGTAAATCCCATCAGCTTTCTCATCCCACGTGATTTATTTCCCAGCAATAATTTTCTGTCCCAAGATTTAAATAACCAAAATATGGAGCAAGTTCTTTTAGGGCTTATTTACGGAACGACCTAACCTTCTATCTTAAATCGGAACCAAAAATACTTAATTTCAGGAAAGGCTGCTATCGTCCTAAGACCCCAGAAGTATTTTGTAGCAGCAACGAACATTTGAACTTAGTAATTAGCCATATAAAATAGATTATAACAGCAAAACAAGTTAGATTGTTAATTGCATGATTTTAAATTTGAAATGCCCCGGTTCACATTAAGTAATTACAGTGATGTTTAAGTATAATTAACGATGACAAGATAGTTGTTTATCAACGAGCCTCACTGACTTTTGGAAAAGGTTTTCGTACCTTTATCATTGCAAGTTTATTTTACTAACCTGAGCCACAAAACGGTTGAGATGAGCACTAAAAATGTATTGAGTGATATTCTTGTTGGAAATACTGGGAACATTTTTTAGCTAAAATGCTATTGCATAGATTCTCAATTGCGTAGATTAGAGTTTTATTTTGCTAATAATGACTGAGGTAGGATTTTGACGTGTACTCCATGATAAACTTCAGTGCATGTGGGTAAATGTATGCTTCGAACAACTGTATTTATCCAACTGCCTAAGACATTTAACTAGAATGCATACGTTTCACTGTGGACAAAAGTGACAGTTCAGGGTAGTGTCTGCTTCTGTTGAAGTTCACATAAATATTGGATACTGATGATTGGAAACCAGAGAGTGGGTTGGAATTCCAGCTTTTTAATCGTTTGATTAGTGGTGTGCGTGCAGCTCTGTGTTTAATCCTCATTGCACAAGATAGTTTCACTACAGTGGTAAGTAATGTATGCTGAGGATTTGCTACTTTTAACATTGACTTCTAAAGTCCTTCCATATCAAATGTTTTAATTAGTGTGGTGCACACACTGGCTCAGTACCTGACAGTTAATCTGTAAGGTCATTCTGGTGGGACCTTCAAGTTAAACTACAAACAGCCAACGAATCCAGGTAGTCGGGACACACCTATGTCTGAGTAATACAGTCCCTCCTCGGTGGTTCTGAACCATCTAGAATGAAAGGTGCATGGCACTAGCACACAGTGACTGCCATCAGCATTTTGATTACAGCACTGAAATGGGATCGCACACAAAAAATATGCCCCCTAAACACTTTGGGGATCGCAGTTGTATGTTGGGGATGAATATGCATCTCAAACAATAATTAAAGGTGAAATGTGGTGCCCATATTTTGGTTTTCTGTACAGTATACCCATAGCAGCAATATTATGGGAAATGACTTGGAGACTTAAAGGTTGCAGTCTTTTTTTTCTAGCTTTTGCTTTCTACCTATCATAATCTCTAGGCGTAATGTTTTCTTTACAGATGGACAAAGGGCATGTTCATTTTCACGGGCTGACAACTGAATGCATTCAGCCATATACTAAACTCGACTTTGGGCGCAAAAAAAAGGCGATTTTAGAACACTTTCATTCAAATGTTTTCTGTTCTTTATTTTAATATAGAACATAATCCTTGAGTATGACTGAGATAAGGAACAAAAGCGCTAGACTTCATTCATTGGTCTCCAAAAAGATACGCTTTCTATGTGTGCAGGAAGATCTCGTTGTGCCCTGAACTATGTTATTACAGTCTAAAAATCTGGAGGAAAGGGGGATGGGATGGTTTGAGAGGTTGATTCGATGTTGGGTAGTTAGTGGGAAAATAATACTGGCTTTGTGTAACTTGACATAGCTGGGTTCTTTACAACATGCGGCTCTAATTGCATCACTGAGAACCCTCGGTTTAGCGAGCCAGTTGGCATGCATGCACCTGCTTTTGTGCTGGCAGTAGCATCACACGCGTTGTGTGCGTCAGCATGCAGACGTTTGCAGAGAATGATTCCATCCCGATTGCCCAATTTTCCAAATTTAAGAGATGGCGTTTTACTATTCATAGAAATGTGCTGAGAACTAGGATTCATAGTGTAAAATATGTGTTCGCGGCATATGGGCTGCAGACCACACACTGTTGCATTAAATCACCATCTGGTGGTGGGCCCGGATGCTTACAGTTTGTTGTTGTCTTGGAAGAGTCTTTGTCTGCTGGATGACTCCTCCCTTAGACCGTAGTGCGCATGGTCATCGACTCCATCGTCAGATTGTTTTTTTCCGCCATCGGGCTTGGATGTGTTCATCGTTCGGTCCCGTTACCGATCTACTTTCGAATCCATAAATCAATCTACAACATCAATATCGTCTTTGACACTGATTCCGGTCACCCGCGTCAAAAGGATCCACATCTCGATTCCAGCGCTCGTCGGGGCTGTCAGGCCCAACTGCGCCATTGGGCCTTTGGCTCATGGAAAGAACACCGTTCAAGAAGTGCCCTCAGTGTGGACACAAGTTCCCCCACACCGACTTTCATGAGGTCTGCAACCTGTGCTTGTCTCCAGATCACGAGAGTCGAGACTGTGAGGCCTGCGCTTCGTTCCGGTCCAAGAAAACAATCAGGGACCGTCGAGCTCGAAGAGCTATGGAGCAGTCATCATCGTCCACACCAGACCTCATTATTGACGAGGCTCTGATCGAGGTAGACGTCGAAGAACAGCAAGAAGACGTCACTTCCGAAGCAGAAGAGTCAGCTTCCGGAGCAGAGGATCGATCCGAAGATGATGATCTTCTTCCAGCTGGTCAACAGGTGGTGAGTAAGAGCGTCGACCCTGTTCACCCCCCCATACCGGGACAGGCTTCGGTTCTACCCCCACCTTCGGGTCCGGGTATACACCGATCGAAACCTTCCGACGCCCCGCCTTCAGGCTCGGCAGCGAAGAGTATTAAAAAGCCTCCAGTCGACTCGGGCTCGAGTCAGTCTGTCGGTCCCGAAAAGCAAAAAGTGTTTAAGCCGAAGTCAACACCGGCACCCAAACATCCATCGGTACCAAAAGTTACCGAACCGAAACCAAGTTCGGTGTTGAAACACGTTCTTAAGGTTACCGAAACGAAAACGACCACGGTAACGAAAAAAGCGAACCCGAAAGCAGTTTTCATACCGAAACACAATTCGGCCCCAAAGGCAGATGAGTCTAAACACTCGGGATCAAAAGCTTCGGATCCAAAAAGTACAGATTCAAAGAAAAGGCAAGAAAAGCATTCGGAACCGAAGCAAGACCTGTTCCAAAGGCAATAGACACTGTAAAGCATAAACCTGTCGGCCCCAAACAAGATAAATCAGTGCCAAAAAAGGATTTACCAATAGAAGAGCTTTTCCAACCCGATGTAAGGCAAAAGACTCTAAAATTCGTCCAAAGACTGGACATGTGTACACAGTGCCTGAAAAGAGGAAAATGGATGGTCCTAAACCATCGCCTGTTCCTCCAAAGAAGCATGTTCAGACCTCCCCTCTAAGACTGCCTTCACCAGAAGTAGAAATACTACCAGATATTTCTCCTGTACATTCACCAGCTAGCACACATAGCCTCATACCACAAGATGAGGATTATGGAGAAACATGCTCACAAGACAGTTATCATCAAATAGATGAGGTTAATGACCCAGATGATATTGATGGGACATCAGGTGATCCATGGGAAGATTGCAATGCACCAGATGCACCAGATCTACCACAAGACGAGGCATACCGGCCTAGACCGTCTCCTCCAGATGACACCATTGGGTTCACACAGCTCATTCATAGAGCAGCTACTTTCCATGGAGTAGACTTGTATACAGATCCAATAGAAGAAGACTTCCTTATGGACACACTATTAACGTCACATAAGACCACAACCACACTTCCAATACTTAATGGAGTGGAAAGACTCGCACCAGTAATATTTAAAGACCCAGTCAGAGCCAGGGTAATTAACCCCAGATTGGAAAAGAAATACAAAGCGGCTCCCTCTGATCCAGCATCTATTAAGGGACCGTTGCCACTAGATTTACTGGTAGTGTCAAATGCGAGGAAACAAGCCAACTCGCAGACAACAGGGGATGCTCCACCCCCTGACAAAGAATCTAAGCTTTTGGATGCTTCAGGGAAATGCACCCTATCATAAGCTGCAAATATATGGAGGATTGCTAACACTCAAGCTCTGTCAGCAAGATATGACAGGGCTCATTATGATGAGTTATAGTCTATCATGCAACACCTGCCAGAACAATATAAGGCCAGGTCTGCTGACTTATTACAAGAGGGCAAAGTAATAACAAATACCTCCATAAGATGCGCACTAGACACTGCAGACACAGCATCTAAAGCAGTAAATACAGGGGTACTGTTGCACAGACATGCATATCTACGAATCTCTGGGTTTAAACCAGAAGTACAAGCCAGTATATTAAACCAGCCATTTGACCAACAACATCTTTTCGGTCCAAATGTAGACAGTGCATTGGAAAAAATGAAAAAAGATACAGATACAGCAAAATCAATGGGAGCTTTAAAAACGCAAGCCCATAGACCTTCCTTTCGTCGCTCCTCAAATAGGGGCTCCTCTAAAAGTTTCCAAACTGACAACACCTCCTCTACTTACAAAGCGCCCAACCAAACCTCGCCTAATAAGGGATATTACAGAGGAGGGTAAAGAGGGAAAAATAATAACGCCAGAGGCAATAACAATCGCAACGCCTCTACTCCCAAACAGTGACTTCCCTTCCATCCCCCCAGACCATTCCACTCCGGTCGGGGGAAGATTACAACAGTTCCTACCTGCCTGGAACTCCATCACCACAGACAGATGGGTACGACAAATAATTCAGTCAGGTTATTGTCTGGAGCTCACTTCCACTCCTCCAACAATACCAACCAGACAACGTCCTATGTCACAGGAACACCTCTCACTACTAAGACAAGAGGTAGAATCACTACTGCAAAAGAACTCAATAGAACTAGTACCATAAGAACATCAGAACACAGGGGTTTACTCCCTCTATTTTCTCATACCCAAAAAGGACGGGTCTCTCAGACTGATTCTAGATCTAAGACCCCTAAACCTATACATACATTCAGACCATTTTCATATGGTCACATTACAACAGGTTCTACCGTTACTAGAGAAAGGCGACTTCCTTGCCACATTAGACCTCAAGGACGCCTACTTCCACATTCCCATTCATCAATCTCACTGAAGAAAGTACCTAAGGTTTGTACTAGAAGGTCAGCACTACCAATTCAAAGTGCTCCCCTTCGGAGTAACAGCACCTCGAGTGTTCACAAAGTGTCTAGCAGTAGTAGCAGCACACTTAAGAAGGGACAACATTCATGTCTTCCCATATCTCGACGACTGGCTAATAAAATCCAAGTCATACAACCAATGTGTACAGCACACGAGTCAGACAATCTGCCTGCTGCACAAGTTAGGGTTTACAATAAATCAAAAGAAGTCACATCTACAGCCGTCTCTATCTCAGCAGTATCTAGGTGCCACAATAGATACTTCCAGGGCAATAGCATACCCCAACTTGATAAGAATACAAGCTATACAGTCTTTCATCGAAAGATTTCAGCCACAACACTCACTACAAGCTCGAGTGTTCATGCAGTTAATAGGAATTATGGCATCTTGCATTTTCATAGTACCATACGCAAGACTACAAATGCGCCCCATACAAGAATGCTTGGAAAGCCAGTGGAATCAGGCTCAACATGAGATAACAGATCTGGTGGTGGTAGACGACCGGGCACATCGCTCTGTGCAATGGTGGAACACCAAAAACCTTTCCAAGGGCCGGCCGTTTATAGAACCTGTTCCACAAATGATATTAACCACAGACGCATCTCTCACTGGATGGGGAGCGCATTTAAAAAATCACACAGTACAGGGTATGTGGACAATGAAAGAAAAAGTATTCCACATACATTATCTGGAGTTACTAGCAATTTTTCAAGCTCTAAAATCGTTCCAACATTACCTGTCAAACAAAGCTGTACTAGTCCGGACGGACAACATGACAGAAATGTATTACATTCAAAAGCAAGGGGGGACACACTCCATTCAGCTGTCCCGTCTGGCACAGAGCACTTGGAGATGGGACATCCCTCAAAACATTTTTCTGTTAGCAGAGCATCTGCCAGGAGTTCACAATCAATTGGCAGATCTGTTAAGTCGTCAAAGACAACAGATACACGAATGGGAACTTCATCCTCAAGTTCTTCAGCCATTTTTTCAGAGGTGGG
This sequence comes from Lissotriton vulgaris, assembly GCF_964263255.1. Lineage (NCBI taxonomy): Eukaryota > Metazoa > Chordata > Amphibia > Caudata > Salamandridae > Lissotriton > Lissotriton vulgaris. The sequence goes on from NC_141685.1 coordinate 1,690,786,322, forward strand.
GACAACCAGAGATAGATCTGTTTGCCACACACCGCAACTACAAATGCCCAAGCTTCGCCGCCAGATATCCACACCCATTATCCAAAGGCAATGCGGTATGGATGAACTGGTCGAACACATTTGCATAAGCTTTTCCGCCTCTCCCACTAATTCCATTAGTGGTAAGCAAGCTACGACAACATTCTCTCACATTAATTCTCATAGCACCAACATGGGCGAGACAACCATGGTACACCACGCTACTACAGCTCTCCGTAGTACCACATCACAAACTAAAACTCTCCCCACATCTACTAACACAGAACCATGGAGAGGTTATGCACCAGATCCAATGCAGCTCAATCTAGCGATCTGGCTCCTGAAGTCTTAGAGTTTGAATATCTAAATGTACCTCCTGATTGCATGAATATCATTAAGGAGGCAAGACGTACTACCACTAGAGCATGTTATGCAGCAAAATGGAAAAGGTTTGTTGTCTATTGCTCAAATAACAACGTCAACCCCTTGAACTCTACACACACTAGATGTAAAAAGAGCACTTCTATACTACATTGATAGGACAAAACCTTTTCGTAAAACTAAGCAACTGTTTGTGTCCTTTTCACCTCCACATAAAGGCAATCCTATTTCTAAATCAGGCATTGCTAGATGGATTGTTAAGTGTATTCAAATATGCTACCAAAAAGCAAAACACACCCTATCCATTCCTCCTAGGGCTCATTTTACCCGTACGTTAGGAGCATCTATGGCATTCTTAGGGAATATACCATTAAATTATATTTTTAAAGCAGCTACATGGTCTACTACACCTAAAAGCATTTCAAACTCAAGTGTCAGGCAAGGCTGTCTTAGTCTGCACAGACAATATGACAGCTATATACTACATAAACAAACAAGGGGGGACACACTCTCTGCAGCTCTCTCAGTTAGCACAGCAGATATGGAGATGGGCTATACCGCTAAAGATCTTCCTCTTAGCCCAACACGTCCCAGGAGTACAAAACACTATTGCAGATCTGCTAAGTCAACAAACACAGCAGATCCACGAGTGGGAACTTCACCCGCAAGTTCTTCATCCGTTCTTCAAAATGTGGGGACAACCTCAGATAGACCTCTTTGCCACCCACGAAAACGCAAAATGCCCAAACTTTGCCACCAGATACCCACACCCATTGTCCAAAGGCAATGCGATATGGATGAACTGGTCAAAACTATTTGCGTACGCTTGTCCTCCTCTCCCACTACTTCCGTTAGTGGTGCGCAAACTACAACAACATTCCCTGACGCTCATTCTAGTCGCTCTAACTTGGGCCAGACAACCGTGGTACACCACGCTGCTGACAAATGTCTGGAGTACCACATCAAAGATTAAATCTATCTCCACTGCAATTAACACAGAACCATGGAGAGATCAGATACCCGGGCCCAACTCAGCTCAACCTAGCGATCTGGCTCCTGAGGTCATAGAGTTTGGTTACCTCAACCTTCCTCCAGAATGCATGAACATCATCAAAGAAGCTAGACGTCCCACTACCAGAGCATGTTATGCTGCTAAATGGAAGCGCTTTGTCATATACTGCCAAAACAACCAACACATCATAGGATATCTATTACACCTTCAAAAGTGTAACCTAGCCTATACGTCTATCAGGCTTCACCTTGCTGCCATTGCAGCATACATACAAAATAGACAACATAAATCTCTTTTTAGAGTACCAGCTGTTAAAGCTTTCATGGAAGGACTCAAAAGAATATTTCCTCCCAGAACGCCACCAGCACCAGTGTGGAACCTCAACATTGTTCTTACAAGGTTAATGGGTCCTCCCTTTGAACCATTACATAAATGTGAATTGCAATTCCTAACTTGGAAAGTAGCTTTCCTGGTAGCAATTACTTCTCTAAGAAGGGTTAGTGAACTACAAGCATTTACCATTCAAGAACGCTTTTTGCAAATGCATCATAACAAAGTGGTTCTCTGTACTAATCCTAAATTCCTTCCTAAAGTCATTTCACCATTCCATCTAAATCAATCTGTTGAGCTGCTCTTATTTTTCTCGCAGCCTCAAACAGTCGCAGAAAGAGCTCTACACACCTTAGACGTCAAAAGAGCACTGCTGTACTATATCGAAAAGACACAATCGTGTCGTAAAACAAAACAACTTTTTGTGTCTTTTTCACCGCCACATAAAGGCAACCCTATATCAAAATCAGGGATCGCCAGATGGATTGTTAAATGCATACAAATTTGTTACCAAAAAGCAAAACGCACGTTAACAATTCCTCCAAAAGCCCACTCAAAAACAAATATAGGGGCTTCAATGGCATTCTTAGGGAATATCCCCTTAGATGACATATGCAAAGCAGCTATATGGCTTACACCGCACACATTCACAAAGCATTATTGAGTAGATGTGCAAACTAAACAACAAGTCACTGTGGGCCAGGCTGTACTAAAAACACAGTTTCAAACAACTGCAACAGATATGGGTAGTCGCCGCTAGGTGTGGGTACTGCTATACAATCTATGCATAGTGTGTAATCTGCAGCTCATATGCCTCGAACGGAAAATGCTACTTACCGGTATGCATCTGTTCTTGGCATGTAGAGATGCAAAGTTACACACGCCCACCCGCCTCCCCGGCTGCCTTTATCTGTTCCAGTATTATCTTAATTAGATACAAATCACATGGACATCACTACCTCTTGTACAGCTCCATCACTTCCCTAATGGCGAAAAGCAATCTGGGGCCCATGCGCAGTATCATCCTAAGAAGGAGTCACCTATTCTGTGACTCCCAAAGACTTTTCTACAACAGAACAAACTGCAAACATCCGGGCCCAACACTAGGTGGCCATTTATGCATAGTGTGTAACTCTGCAGCTCTACATGCCAAGAACAGATGCATACTGGTAAGTAGCATTTTTCTTTCAGAGAGTGCAAGAAAAGAATCCCTTTATGCCTCTGTAAATTCTAGATAGACCTCGTTTCAGTTATATCTTGAGCTAACATTTATGGTGTTTGGTTGAATTATGAGCTGATGAAGAACTCTCAAGTACTTTCATTTCCTGTGTTTGACTGTTTTCACAATATGACTTTGGTTTTGTCTGGATTAGCTCTGTTCTTGAGAACGGGGGTTTCATTTCCATCTTCAGCTTCAACCTAGTTGTCATATAATATTATATGGTTGCATTACCAATAAAGAACCCGTTAAATAGGTGTGCATGCAGTTAACATGCCCTTTAATTTTTAAGTAGTTTTGTTTTTAAGGGAGGTTGTACAAAACATATGTCTAGCTACTCTTAAATATTTGGGGAGCCAATAGATAACTAAATAAGTCAAAAGTGCATAGAATACTGTGGATGAATTAATGGTTCTTTTGAGTTACTGGGAAGAGTGAGTGCCCCGATGGATAGTTCTCATTTGCACACCTGTTGTGGCTCTCCATATGTGATATTTAGGAATATACCTTCTTGCAAATATTTCAAGTTTTTAGAGTAACTTATGCTCTTCTTTTACCTTGATCTCGTAACTTCTGCTCGGCATTTGTCAATGATGTTGCATCTGCCGAAACACGCGAAACACATGTTGACTGAAAGCAACATGTTGCAGGAAAAGTCAACTATCAATCTGGCTGAAAATATCATGTTGTAGGAATGAGTCAATTATAAATCAATTGTGGAAACACTGTGTAATGATATGCAAGTCTATCTTGTTTTTATGCCATTTTTCATAATAATGTATTTTGGATACATTTGAATAAGAATAAAAAAAATTGGATGTTGATGTGTTACTCTGTTATACCACTGTTACAAACCAGCTCTCTACAAAACCTGTAGTTTGTGTTCAAGATATCAACTTGGTTGAGCACCAGCCTAGCAGGTTGAGCGTGCACCGGGTCAGAAGGATCTTTTGCTCATAAATTGACATGTCTATTCAGGGGAGGTAGTGCAGTACACAACAACAACAACACTCAATAAATTATTGTCCAGTCAATGCTTTTTCAGATAAAAAGGAAAAACACTTGTATTGCACACACATAACTTAATACTACACATGAAATTACAAATATATGCATTCTTGTAGATGGAAGTACCTTTGGTGATACCGTCATATCGCCTTACAACCCACTGGGACTTAAACCCTGTAATCACAATACCCCTCCCCCACCTATATCAGATGCAACATTACAGTAAAAGGATTGCCATTATAAATTAGGCAGACTTAGTCAGGATGTCACCACCTTAATAGAAAACGCCACATATCAGGATATTTCACATTCAACATTAGTATCAAAATGAGTAGCACTAATATGTAGGACCTTTCATTATAATGATGAACATTGAATTGTCAATATTATCATTATTAATAAAGCAATACAATTCAAAACAAACAAACATATATCAATGAGTCTTTCTTTTATTTTACTTAGGCCATAAAATATAGTCTTAAGACCAACCACTAGGGTGTCCCTGCATTCCTGAACCCAAGGGCAAAAGCTCCAGCTGAGGGAGTGCTTGAAAGAAAGAAATCCTTTCCTTGTGGTATGCCTATAGCTCCTTAGGAGTCGTCAGGGCAATGTTTTCCAATCTCTTTTTGGGGGTAGGGCTGCTGTGCTCCTTGCAGCCCCCAAACACTCCTTCAGAACCTTTGGGTTGGTGGTGCCCCTGTGCAATTTGGAGCACCACAGAAGTAAACTAGAATGCAAATTAGCCCCCTCGTGGGGCGACCCTTGCCCGTTTCCATGAATAGTAAATAAGCGACCTTTCTCTGGTCGTGAAGCGAGTAAAGCAGTTTCTTGCAGCAATTCTCTTTTTGTTTTTGGCGTGTCCCAGTCACACATGGCACCTTTCATGTTGGGGTCTAGGGAGGAGAACCCCAAGGCCCATGTGACCCAAGTCGGCTCCTCATGTCTATCCAACTCCTCAAGCGCCTGGCTCAGAAGCCAGCCACTCTTCTTTCTCCCACCTGCGTGGAGAACATGCAGGGTGCAACCTGTGGGGTGCACTCTGCCCCCTGTGCCCACCAGAAAAAGACAAGGGTGGAGGAAGCACACCACATCACTTATGGGGCTTTGGCTACACCGAGAGCAGTAGATTGGGAGCACATTGGTACTCTCAGCAGGGTTTTTTGTTTCCTTTTGGGTCCCAGGAGATGGGGTCACCCCTGATACAGAATCTTACATCGGTTCCAAGGGGATGGAGTCTGCAGGAACAAAAGTGGCTTGTGCACACACACACACCCGCTCCACATAATAATTAAATAAATAATAATGTGCCGACTCACGGGCCCTTCCCCCATTGTGGGGGTAATTGAGAGACTTGCTGCAGATCATTATGTGCGTGTTTTCTCTTCAGGCCTCCTGGCCTATCAAGTGATGTTTTTCATGCAGCGCTGAACTTTCAAGCTCCCTGCTTGAGACTCAAGCTTCAGACATGCCTCACACACAGCCCACACATGTGCACACGTTTTTACTTGTAACCAGCTCAGAGCTCCTTATCCTAACTGTGCAGCTGCTGCCTTTTCTAAAAAGAGGATACCGGCGGTTAGCATATTTCAGTCTAGTTGCGTCAAGATTACCATGATTGAGACTCATGTAAAGAGACTCACTCACAGCAAAAGTCCAAAGACCGGGCGGTCAAAACAGAAGAATAGATTTATTAACCGATTGTGCAGGAGTAAAACTTCTGCGTCCAGTGTCTCTTGCTCTGCTACTAATTTTCCCACTTCAGTCTTCCTACAGTTCGTAAAGCCTACTTTAGACTATTCAGTGATGCTATGTGCCCCAGCTCTGGTCAACTAACATGCCTAACACCCAGAGGTGATGATGGACCAAGGAAGCTAATCTCTGCAGAATTTATCAAAATACCTAGGAGAGTAAAGAAATGAACCTGATTGACTTTTAAAAATTAACTGGCGAATGTTAAATATTTCTGATGCTCAGTTTACGGGCCTGGCCCATTTTTTTGGTGGATAAAGAAAGAGGCTGATTAGATTCCCTTCACCCTGCCCAGTATCTTGGAGTTGGCATATACAATCTTGACCTATAATTAAATACGGGGCCAAAATTAGAAAAAGGAAAATTCATTCAGGGGTGTCAAACACCTTCTCGAAGTAGACATATATTAGAGCGCTAGGGCCCTGAAGCATAGGCGCCTAAGCAAGGGAAATTCGCACACGTTGGATGCAATGTCTCATGCTCTGGTTCAACATGAAATCATACATTTTGGGATGCACATGACCGTGGATAACTCTAACCAACCTCTTGGTGAGTATGTCCAAAGTCACAGTTTGAGGTGCACACTACAACCCCCAATAAGGTCAAAGTTCCGTTCGTAACTACAAATTCGAAAAGAGAGCCGATCAGCACCTTCTAAAGGTACTATTCTTCCTTGATTAAAGATAACATCCATTCCACAAGAAAGTGCACAGGTCCATATCTTCAATGCATATGCACTTTCTTTTCTTTTCATGAAGATCATTAATAGTGGGATGTCTTAAATTACTTAAAGCTTTTAGCCTCGCTTCGTCTAAAAAACTGGAAGTGGATTTTATACTCATTGTGTCAAGTGTCACAATCTAATGACAATATTAACATGCTACTTATTGTTGTGCTGTTAGACACGTACTTTCTCTGAGTGCATCTGTTTTTTACAGTGACGTCAAACTTTCTTGCAAAAGTGAAAATTCGTCCTGCTTGGTCACGACCATCTCTGGCATGTTTTTTAAAACTTTTTTCTTCTTTAATAAACAAACATTGGCAACGCCAATAGGTCTTGCCCATGAGAGCTAATGGCTTTGGCAATGTTTTGTAGCCATGCTGTACAGCAGCGTGGATACTTTGCAGTGTGAGTACTGTGACTCAGCCAGGGCAAATGCGTGTTTTATTTTAAAGAGCATTAGTACTGATGCACCATAATCATTTTTTTTATTATTTCTAGCCATCTAGCCTATACAGCATGGCTACAGAACATTGCCCAAGTCTGCAATGTCCAAGTTGTACAGCATCAACAAAGCGATGGCAGAGCAAATAGGCCAATAGTCTTAAAGGCAAAACCTATTGGCTTTTCCAATGCTTGTTAAGTCTCCAACACCAATATGATTCTGAGCAAATCACTTAATCTCCCTATGTGTGAAAAGAACTATATAACAATTGGCAAATAATCGGATCACATAAAGAAAGCAATGGCGTCCATGTCTTAGTGAAATGCATTTGGAAGCTGTCGCAATAAACATCCATTTCAAAGGACATAAAGGGATTTTTTGAAGTGTGTGTGGCATAGTAAAACACAGCTACAAGTGACAAAAGGTTCAACAAGGACTCAGGGAAGAAGAAAAAATATGTCTTCTGGTGAGTACCAGAAGATTTGTGATTTTTAAGTCGAGCTTAGCGTAGCGCATGTGTGCTCTAGGAGACGGCCTCTTGGAATCACTACAGACTTCTCCAGACTTTCACTAAACTTGTGCGTGTGGCTTTTTATTTCCCACACATTCTATTGGCCTTTGGTGTGTCTTTCAGCGCGCAATTGGCCAAAGGCGGGTGCATGTCCTACCTTCTCTGTAAATGTTCACTCCCACGGCCTACAGCTGTCGGGAGCGAGCAGCGGCGCCATCTGTTGTGGATCATGTTACTACTTTGTCTGAGGAAGCCTGACAGTATCCGCCCATTCATTACACTAAAACCAGCACGCGCTGCCTGCCCCGGCCGTCTCGTGTACCCTCGCAGCAGGCATCTGCAGACCCTGAGCTCTCCCCCCTCTCTCATGCACAAGCCCCCCTCCCCCTCTCTCTCCCCCCACCTTCCTGGCTCCTCACTCGGTGCCCTGCCAGGAACTTGGCATGGTTGCTGTTGGTCGCTTTCACTTTCGCAAGCACTCCACAGCACTTCTTGTGAGCTGCCAGACACTTTCACTTTCGCTAGCAGTCCACAGCGTTTCTCGTGAACTCGCTGCCAACAACAGTTCTTAAAGGCAGGTGCGTGAGGCAGTCCTACTGTTAAAGGATCCGCGCAACAGTCTTGGCAAGCCCGATTCTACTTTTAAAGTAACATTGCCCAGCAGTCTGACCTCTTCTGACTAGAGACGTTTGTATCTGCCCCGGCTGTCTCATGCACCCTCGCAGCAGGCATCCGCAGACCCTGAGCCTTCTCCCCCTCTCTCATTCATCGGCCCCCCCTTCCCCTCTCTCGCCCCCACCTGCCAGGCCCCTCATTCGGTGCCCTGCCAGGGACTTGGCGTGGTCGCTGCTGGTCGCTTTCACTTTCGTAAGCACTCCACGGCGCTTCTCGTGAGCTGCAGGTCGCTTTCACTTTCGCTAGCACTCACAGCGTTTCTCGTGAACTTGCTGTTAACAACGGTTCTTAAAGGCAGGTACGTGAGGCAGTCCTGCTTTTAAAGGATCCGCACAGCAGTCTTGGCAAGCCCGATTCTACTTTTAAAGTAACATTGCCCAGCAGTCAGACCTCTTCTGACTAGAGATGTTCGTATCTGCCCCGGCCGTCTCGTGCACCCTCGCAGCAGGCATTGGCAGACCCTGAGCCTCCCCCCCCCCCTCATTCACTAACCCCCTCTCTCTCCCCCACCTCCCAGGCCCCTCTTCCGGTGCCCTGCCAGGGACTTGGCGTGGTCGCTGCCGGTCTCTTTCGCTGTGCAGTGCCCAGAGTGCTGCAGTAGAAGCTGTGCAGTGCCCAGAGTGAGTTCTGTGCTGCAGTGGCCAGAGTACTGGAGCGCGGACTCCATGGCATCACCCTGGTGACGTGAGAGGGGGATGGGAATCAGTGCAATGACGTTCAGACTGCAGTAGGCGGCAGAGCTCCGCTGTAAACATCTCCTCCTGGCCCAACTGCGCCGTTACCACACAATAGGTGGATGACTCGGCGTGTTTGTTTAGGTGTTACTGTCCTGGGGTATCTAAAGCGACAAGCCCCCAATTAAAGCCTTTATATCCTGTTCTTTGTGATTGCTGTGCTGTATGACCCTCGCCCTCCCCCCCGGCTGTGCTATACAACTGCAAGTCTTTAAGTGGACCGTGTGGTGTGCGCTCTAGTCTATGAGCGTGTACGCGATGACGCGTCACGCCATAGACTGGAGCGGTAGGCGCGCGCATGCGCAGCAGAGAGATTGGTGAAGGCGCGAACGGGGAAAACGGCAGTTGGCGACCGGAGCTTGTGCTAGATAGACGCTCGGCGCCCTAAGCTCTTGTTTATCTTGTATGATCACAATAAATCAGTTCTTCACCTACAGTGGCTCATAGTGATAAGTGTGGGGGCGAGAAGAGGACATTACATTGGCGACGAGGATGGGATCACGAACACCACCAGGCACAGAGGACAGGAGCAAGCACCCTCCTACAGCCCCACACCAGCCAGAAAGGCAGAACGGCAACAAGGAAGAGCAAAGGGCGTGGCAGCAGCGCAACAGCACGAAATAAGCCAGAACACAAGCCCTACAATTCAGGTTAGTGCTGCCCAAGGAAAAAGGAGCCTATAGCCAGCACCCTGGCAACCAAAGGCACCACCCCCAAGCTAGAGGACGGGGGGCAGACTGATCAACCCACGCAGGCTACTAGGGACAATACCCCAGGTAGTCCCAGGGGCCAAGGCGACACGGCAGGGAGTGCAGGAGCATCCGGTGTGCCTGCCCAACATAGAGCCCAGGAGGTAGACCCCAGAGGCGAGGTCAGAATGGCGAATCAAGCTTCAGCCCTGATGGCCCCCGTCCCATTCCTGCCCAGACCGGGCGAACCACAGTTAAAATGGGAGGACTGGAAGGAATACTTTCAGAATTACATTGAGGCACTTGAAGACGAAAGTGAAGGGGAATACACCCCGGCAAGAAAAAAGAGACTGTTGCTCCACAATTTAGGCCCGGAAGGGGTGAGAGTGTTCAAGAACTTGGTGCCCAAGGAGAGGGATGCAACTGAGACAGATGTCTTCAAGAATGCACTGGACGACTTGGACAGCCATTACCGCCCAGCAGTTTGCGTCTCCATAGACCGCTATAATTTTCAACAGAGGAAACAAGAGGCAGGCGAATCCATAGATGACTATGTGGCGGCGCTCCGTCGCCTGGCCATCACGTGTCAGTATGGTGCTCTTCAGGATGACTACATAAAAGACCAGATCGTGATGCAAACTACCAGCAGGGCCGTCCAAGACAAGTTATGGGCGCAGAACGAGACGTCACTCAAGGAAGTGGTGGCGATGGTCAAGAAGGCAGAAATGTCGAAACGTGGCGCTGATGCAGCAAAAAGGGAAGGTGCACCGAGGCAGATGATTAACAAGATCGATGAGGCACCACAGTCCAGTAAACCCAAGGGGATGTATGGTGACCAGAGGAAGGATACAAGATGGACGGGAAAACAAACGGTCCGCCCCAGCCCTGACAGTAAGTTCGCGTGTTACAGATGTGGCAGCACGGCGCATTCGGCTCAGGATAAGCGCTGTCCCGCGTTCCGCGCCAGGTGTTCGTTCTGCGGCCTGGTCGGCCATTTTGAAAAGGTATGCCGAAAGAAGGGGAAGAAGTCCACCGTCAAGTGTGTTGAATCAGCCACCGCGGACATTAGCGGAGATGAAGACCTAGACGAGGGTGATTTGGTGCTGTGCATTGAGGACCAGGTGCTGGAGGTGACAGGAAAGCGAAGAGACAAGCCCCGCACGGACATGCTTATAGGGGGAGTGAAGGTACACGTGGCCGTCGATTCAGGATCTCCCTGGACCATCGTGCAAAGATCCATATGGGAAGAAGACTTCGCACCAGTTGTGGGACCAGACCTAATGCCGCCGGACATCAAACCCATCTCGTATACAGAGAACGCCATCCCCCTGGTGGGGTGCCGAGACTTCACATTCGAATTCAGAGGGAGGTCGGCCACATGCACCCTGTATGTGGCGGAGAAGGGCCCATCGGTACTGGGATGGAGAGACGCCGGGGATCTAGGCATCATACTCAACCCAGAAGGGAAAGAACAGATACTATTGACGGACGAGTGGCCCCTCACGAAAGATGAGGACTGGAAATCGGCATATCCCAAGGTCTTCGAGGGCACAGTTGGTAAACTGGACAAATTCGTACACAAAATGGTCCTCAAGGAGGGAGCAGTACCAGTAGTACACAAAGTCCGGAACATACCCATATCTACAAGCGGAGCGGTACAACAGGAACTTCTGAGGCTGGAGGAGCAAGGCATCATAGAGCCGGTGGACAGTGCGGAGTGGCTATCCCCCTTGGTGGTGGTCAAGAAACCAAATGGTAAGGTCCGTCTCTGTGTGGACCTTCGAGAGCTCAACAAGAACCTCATCGTGGAGAGATTTCCACTTCCCAGAATCGAGGAGATGCTGGCGAGTACGAAAGGTGTCACCCATTTCTCCACCATAGATCTCACGTCAGCGTACCATCAAATTGAGCTGCATCCGTTGAGTAGAAAGTACACTGCCTTCATTACGCCCTTTGGGTGCTACCAATTCCGGAGGATGCCCTTTGGGTTGGCATCCGCTGCGGCCGTATTTCAGAAGCTGATGCATAGGCTGTTCAAGGACATCTCAGGGGTGCAGTACTTCCAGGATGACATCCTGGTGATGGGCTCCACCAAGGGAGATCACGACAAGAAGCTACATAGAGTCCTAGGCGTGCTGCAAAGCAAAGGTTTAACGGCAGAATGGAGCAAATGTAAAATTGGGACTCACTCAGTGACATACTTAGGACACGAAATTGGGACACATGGCATCTCACCCAAGGAGCAAAATGTGAAGGCAATCAGGAATGCCAAAGCTCCGTGTACTAAGGAGGAAGTGCGGTCATTCCTCGGAATGGCCGAGTATTATAGCAAGTTTGTGAGACACTTTGCCACCAGAACATACAGAATGAGGCAACTCATCAGAGACAAGGCAAAGTTTGATTGGGACTCAGAAGCGCAATCTGAATTTGACACAATAAAGGATTGCATCAGCCAAGCTGTTCCACTACAAGGGTACGTCCCCACAGGCAAGACCATAGTGACGACGGATGCGAGTGACAAGGGCTTAGGAGCGGTCTTGGCACAGGAAAGGGAAGATGGATCCATTGAAACCATCAGCTTTGCTTCACGAGCACTGTCCCCGACGGAACAAAGGTACAGCGTCATTGGAAAGGAGATGCTGGCGGTCACTTGGGCCATGAACAAGTTTCGGCAGTTCATTTGGGGCACAAGATTCAAGCTTCAAACCGATCACAAACCACTTATCAAAGTCTTGACGTCATCGGGCCATGATACCGCGACCCCAAGAATCGCAAAAATGACTCTAAAACTACTTGATTACACCTACGACGTGGAGTATCTGCCGGGAACGCAAAACAAGGTTGCTGATTACCTCAGCCGGGCTGCGGCGATGGAGGTTGCGCCAGAGGAGGCCCCGGACAGAGAGGAGATGGTGGCCAGTATGGAGGACCATGAGACGACGATTAGTTGTCAGGAATGGGCGGCTGCCTACGAGCAGGATGTGGAGAAGGTGGAGATAAAAAGGCATCTCACATCGGGCTGGCCAGACAAAAAGAAGCTCACAGAAGGAGTGCGGAGGTTCTATGAGATGAGAGAGGAACTGTCCCTGAGTGGTTCGGGAATTTTCTTGTACAGAGGAGAAAGGGTTGTGCCACCGGAAACACTGATACCCAAGTTGTTGAAACAACTGCATGAAGGACACTTGGGCATTGTAAAGACCAAAGCAAGAGTCAAGCAGATGTATTGGTGGCCTGGCAAGGATATCCACATAGAAAGACAAGTGAGGGAGTGTGGGCAATGCCAAGGAGCGGATAAAGTGCTACGTCCACTCAGACCAGCCTTGGGAAAGTTTGACACCCCACAAAGCCCCTGGGAGAACGTGGCCATTGACATACTTGGGCCCGTCCTGGACAGTAGAGGTGTGAACAAATATATATGTGTGGTGATAGACAAGTATTCTAAATGGCCTGAAGTGGACATACAAGAGTCCATGGATACGGACACGATACTGAAATTTCTGACGTCTGTGTTTTTACGAGAAGGTATACCCAAATCTATTCTCAGTGACAATGGACCGCAATTTGTATCGGACAAGTGGGTTCGATTTATGAAGAGGAACGGGATTGAGTCAAAACACACAGCAGTCTATCATCCTGCATGCAATGGCCAAGTGGAGCGGTTCAACCGCGTGCTAATGGGCTCCATACAGGCAGCCATCTTGCAGGGAAAAGACTGGGAGTCTGAAGTAATGAGTATGCTGTGGGCCTATCGGATCACTCCCACGGTAGTGGGGTACAGTCCGTTCCAAGTGCTAAGAGGACGTCATCCGTTCACCCGGGACAATGTAGTGTGGAGGGAGAAGACCATCACCAGCAAGTGGTCCCCAGCGGTGGTGCAGCACAACCTGGAGAAGGCCCAGAAGATTTATGCTGCACAATATGACAAGCGACGCAATACGAAGGAAACTGAGCTGGAAGAGGGAGAATGGGTTAGGGTCAAACTCCCTACCATACAAAAGAAAGGTGAAAGCAAGTTTAGCCAGCCCTTACAAGTCAGAGAAGTACGAGGCAGGGCGGCTCTCCTCAGTGACGGCAAGGTGTGGTCCCAAGACCGCATGGCCAGAGTTAACAAGATAATAGTGTGGCCCAAGTCCGAGGAGGAAGAGATACGGGTGGACTCCCAAGAAGCAAGACCCCAAACGGGGCACAGCGCAGAAGACCTGTGGGAAGGAGTAGGAGAGGACAATGAAGCGGAAGCTCCCAACACAGAGTCTACCGACAGAGATGGTACACCGGCTGGTGTAGTACAGAGAGGAGAGTCGAGAGATGGTGAGAGATCACGAGGAGAGACGGAGGTGGAAGAGAACATGCCGGTAAGACACACCCGCAGTGGCAGGGCAGTTACCGTGCCCTCTCGATATAGAGACTTTGAAATGAGTGGACACTAGTTACACGCATTGTCACCCCCGGGGTGCCCTCCAGAGACATAGACTCTTGAATCATGGACACTCAGTGAGTTGGGGGGAACAGTTATGTTGTTAATGTTAAAGGGGGGAGATATGTGGTGTGCGCTCTAGTCTATGAGCGTGTACGCGATGACGCGTCACGCCATAGACTGGAGCGGTAGGCGCGCGCATGCGCAGCAGAGAGATTGGTGAAGGCGCGAACGGGGAAAACGGCAGTTGGCGACCGGAGCTTGTGCTAGATAGACGCTCGGCGCCCTAAGCTCTTGTTTATCTTGTATGATCACAATAAATCAGTTCTTCACCTACAGTGGCTCATAGTGATAAGTGTGGGGGCGAGAAGAGGACATTACAGACCGGGTCCTGCCAGGTCTAAGTCCCAATGGGGTTTTACATGAAATCGGGTTCTGTCGAGTCCCATATCCGGCTTGGCTTTAAGAGGGGCAGGACCTGCCAGGTCGCCGATCCAGCAGTGATTAAGCACTTACTTGAAACGGGTCGCTTCAGGGCCCTGTGTTCATAGCCTTAATGTTACATGTATAAATACTGATCAAATTCACAATGACGACTATGTACACCGTTAAGGGGGCCCACATCAGGGGTGAAGTGCCCTCCATATCGCAAGCCTGAAGCGTGTCTTGCAGAAGAGCGTTGTTTTTCCAGGTGTTGCCTTTCTGTACGTTTTTTAAGGGCACCATACCTGAAATGAGAGCCTCCAGCAGCTGGTGGGTTCACGCTGTGGGGGGTGTTTAAGAGGGGTCACAATGGAGAGCTCTGGATTCAGGGAGAGTTCCATGCAGGGCCTGCCAGTGGGTCAGAGGTGCCCAGTCCACATGCACATCCTATACGTGGACTCTTTGCAGAGCACACAGAGCGCTGGTGACGTGTGTGCCATTTGTATTACCATGTAATGTAGAAGTGTTTGGAGGAGGGACTCCGCTCTGGAAATATTGGCATCTCCAAGCATGTGCGAGAGTTTGAGCTATTAGCATCGTAAATGACAATGCCTTTTATTCATGTGTTTTGAAAACCTGCAAGTGGTGCGAACACACACACTTTGTACTTATAGTTGTTGCTTACAGAAACTTCGCCTCTTTTACTGCCAGCCTTGCTTCTTCTAAGCAGTGACTATAAGTACAACGTGCCTGGTTACGCACTGCTTGCAGATTTTCAAAACACATAAATTAAAGGTATTGTCATTTTTCAATGCTAAAAGCTCAAATGCGAGACCTATTGCATTGCAAATGCTTGTATTGTAATTGCATTTATATAGTGCTTACTACACCTGACGAGGCGTATATGTCGCAAAGGAAGTGTGTGTAGATAACATTTCAAAGATACGAATGAAACAATCCAATAAAAATAACATGCTACCATCAAACACTAAAACTTTTTGGGTAAAAAAAACAGTTATACACATACTAATTTAAAGGTGCAAATCTATCAAATTATAATGTTCAGTTACGCAGCATTTCACGCAAAATATCAAATTGGGGAGTACAAGTAGACAAGCGCTATCTTTTAGTTACAATCCAAACAGATTCACTGCTTATTAAATATCCTTCCACACAACCTAGAAAAATGATGTGGAGCAGCACAATGCCTTGCTGCTTAAACGTGAATATTAAAATGCCAATAAATAAAGAATTTCAACATCATTCACCACGTTCTTAGACATTTAGGAACATATATGTTAGCAACAGCAGGCCTGGTTTCAAAGCTACTGCTGCAGACTTTAAATCTGGTGAAGCAGTTTCCTGTCACCATTAACATATGTGAGCAGTTCAAAACCTACAATTAATTAAAGGTAACCTACAGGCGTATGTTTGTTTTGCTTGCAATCTCCCTAACACCGCCCATATAGCCACCTAGTGCTACACATATTAAAACCCAGAATAATGTGCCCATGGCTGAAAACTTATAAGATCCCAAAGGCGAGACCTATTGGCTATGCCAATGCTTGTTCTTTTCTGCCATTTGACTTTGATATTGGGGCACTTTTGCTGTAGCCTTACCTCTTTTTGCTCGTTTCCATCTCTAACTTATAGCTACTCGTCTTGAACTTTGTCACAAAATTGTTTGAAGCTTCTGAAATATTGTGAAGCTACTGCCCGAACTATGATCAAGCATTTGCAGATTTTTTTTATTGAGATGAAGAAAACTATGCAGAATAATACATTACCTTCAATGTTATAGGTAGAAATAACAATGAAGAAAACTGCTGAGAGCCTTCTGGCCCGGCATCCATATTTACCCAGCCTCCAATAAATTCAGGCAGCAGCATAACATCGCGATCGGAAACACTTCTTAAATATGAATTATTTTCCGACTCCAAGTCATTTATTTGTTATATTTTGGTGAGAGGAATGCTCTCCTCCATTGCTCCTGTTCTTTCACACTGTTGAATTGCCTTTTTGACAGGGCTTAGTCTCACATAACTAAAATAAATCTGTGAAAGTTAATTTAATACCATCCGAATGCATCCTGTGAATTCTCTGGTTTAATTAAACTGGCGTTCTAGTTCCTTGATTTTATTTTTATAGTGAGGTTAACTATGGAAAACGTATTTTTTGCACAATAGCTTAATAAAATAACACTGGGGTATTTATAAATGATGGTATGTGTACAGGATGTATTTATTCTAGAAATGATTAGCCAAGCAGATGACACCGAAATACTGCTGAAGAAAAAAATTAAGGTACTTTATCTGCCAAAATGTAACCTAGTTTGATAAACGTTGCAAACGTTTCTTTGATGGAGTTTGTTTTCCAGATAGTCACTGATATTGCATTGTACATAGGCCTCTGGGCGTGTAAGTCCTTACGTTACTCTGTAATATGTACAAAAATATATTTTTTATTACATCTTTCGTTTCAGCTAATTTAATTGTCTGCATGTGTCTCTGTGTGTGTATGTATATTTATAAAACACATCACAGATAACTGTGTTATATGAACTTATATTGGCATCAAGGGTTTGTAGTGACATTTAGACACCACAAAGCCGAAGGCAAAGTAGTTTCTAAATTTCACCTGAATTCCAAGATGGCAATATAAGACCATATTTACTTGTTATATATATTTTTATATTGCATGATTTATTTATTGATTTTAGCACTCATTATAAAGATTTCGCGCATTTTAGCATGATCCCAATAAGGGCCTGATTCTGATGCGGGTTGGAAAGCTTTCCCACCTAGGGCCTTATTCTGATGCGGTTAGGAAGTCCTCCTAATGGCATTTGCTCCGTCCAAATCGGATCGGAAATGACCCTGGGCCCAATTATGATGCGGTTATTAACATATGCTCCCATTGAAGTCAATGGGAAGTCAATGGGAGTCCAACCAAATCGTATCGGGAAGCATCCGGGTGCATTGTACTCCGTCGATCGGACTGTCCCGATCTGAGTGGGTTGGAAACCATTTCCAACCCGATTCAGTGGGGAAGCATTTCCAACCCGCATCAGAATCAGCCCCTTAGTGTTCGTTATTATCCGTAGACTGCAGATAATATCGTTTGTCAATGTTTTGAGAATGTGTGTCTTTCCTGGTGATAATGTGCTAATATTAAAATGGTGTTATTTGCAACAATGTGTATTATAGATCAAATTTGAAATGCAAATTTAATTGTAAGGAAATTAAAAATATGCATTCTAAAATGTGCTTTTCTGTTGTAATATATTGACACTATAGAATAGTTTTAAAAAGATATATGTAAAGAAAGAAAATAAAGTGCACTATGGGATAGTCTACAATTTTGCTGACAGAGTTCTGCATTTACAGTATTTATTTTCACATACCGTAGAGGATTCATTGGTAAATGCTTGCATCAAAGATAAGGCTGGACCTGCATGGGTCAGCTTATCAGGTGTGCTGATCAGTACTTTTAAGTCTGCCACTATGAAAGCTTTTTTATTTTTACTAACACTGAAAGAAATATGACATGCTGTTTTTATCTTTGTTTAATTTGTTTACGGAAGGTCTTTATCCAGCAAATGAATCGTTACTGTGAATTTAAAAAAAAAAAGGATTTTTTTTCTGGGAAATTCGATATTTGAAGGCACTTGCAAATATGAAGGCTTAGCCTTGGTATATGTTTTCACTGAAAACAACAAAGGTTAACATGACATTATAGTTAGGGTTAATGTTATGTAAAAACAATGATATAAAACAAAAAAAAGCACTGAAATACACCAGTTATAGGTAACTCAAGAAACTATAAATCGCGCCCACACCATGCACAGTGTTGTTATCATTGATGTCATTTCAGTTGTCATCAGTGAAGTTCTCGAGGATGTCATAGAACATGTTATTAATGTTGTAAAATGTGAGGTCAGAAGCAGTGAGGGAGTTATAGTATGCTTTTTACTCACTGTGTCACTTTAACCTTTATTTATTTTTTGTGAATTAAAAAATAAATTCCATGTAAAATAAAGTATTATTACCATAACTATCTATAATGCCACTTTAACTTTTGGTCTTTTCAGAGAATTTCTATGGTTTTCTAAATGCAAAGTAACATTTTATTACCATACATAACTATGCCAGCTTCCCTCTGCCTACAGCCTACAACCAGGCCCTGCGCCCAACACCCCAGCGTATGGCCAACCCGTCACACAGCCTGCCAACTCTTCCAAACCTAATAGTCTACAACCCTGCTCTTTATTTCTTTCCAATTTTTCTTAATCCTGCGGTATCTGCGCTAGAACAAGGGTGTACCACTACCCTGCGCATTACACCTTATGTTTTTTTATTTCAAGGACACAGAGATGAAGTCCATTAATGGAGCCTGCAACATTTCTCTTCATCTTACAGCTGTCCAATCACTCGCAGAAGGCACTTGCTCCGGAAGGGACGAGGCGGCCAATGGGAAAATAAAGCACCCTTGACCAATCAGATTGCTCTATTATTTGAAGTTGTGTGCCCACGAGATTCCCTCAGGACACACGCAAATACAACTGTCTATATATATATATATATATATATATATATATATATATATATATATATATATATATATATATATATATATATATTAAGTTCCACAGGTTGCCCATTGCGGGGTGCACTCCACATTCGACAATCCATAGGGTCAGGGAAGAACCAGGCACACTCGACGTCAGCAGAGTCCTGACGCGTTTCGGGATAAACTCCCTTCCTCAAAGGCTGTCTGCTGCACAATGAAAGCCACCAAACGGATTACCCAGCAATCTCCCGCTTTATTAATTAAATGCATCACAACATTCAATGCCGGTGAGTAAATGCACCAATGCTTTCTGGGACTGGGAGTCCGTAAGTAAAAACCCTTGTGGGCTGCTGGCAGTCTGTTGTACAAATACTGCAAATCACGGGTGTGTCATCACAAATCTTCCCCCAATGCTGCCTTTTGTCAAATGGTCCAGCCCGCCGAACATTAGTCCAGCGCAGGAACCGCCAAGTTCTGCAGCGGTGCTCCCCTCGACCGAGCCAGCCGAATTCTATTAAGTTCCACAGGTTGCCCATTGCGGGGTGCACTCCACATTCGACAATCCATAGGGTCAGGGAAGAACCAGGCACACTCGACGTCAGCAGAGTCCTGGCGCGTTTCGGGATAAACTCCCTTCCTCAAAGGCTGTCTGCTGCACAATGAAAGCCACCAAACGGATTACCCAGCAATCTCCCGCTTTATTGTATATATATATATATATATATATATATATATATATATATGTATATATATATATATATGTATATGTGTGTATATATATATATATATATATATATATATATATATATATATATATATATATATTCACAGAAAAAACCATAGGTTATAGACCATATATAGTTAGGAATTTGCATTTACAAAACCTTGAAAATTCACTGAAAAAACCATAGGTTATAGACCATATATAGTTAGGGATTAGCATTTAAAAAACCTTATTTTATTTGCACAAAACCATTGAAATTCCATATATAGTTAGTTGCACTAACTATATATCGCGGACCCGCAATCCACTGCTAATGATGTCACATATTACATCATTCATGACATGGTCAGTGACATCACTGATGACATCACTGATGACATCTCAAATGACATCACTGATGACATCACTGATGACATCATTGATGACAACACCCAGTGACTGTATGTTTCTGTAAAGTTAAAATATGTCTTACATATTGAAGAATGAGTGGATGTATAAGTGTCTGGATGAAGGATTTAGTAGGTGCATGACTGACTGTATGAGAGAATGATTAAATGTGTCTCACTGAGTGTATGGGTTAGTGATTAAAGTGTCTTAATTTGGCAATCATTATTTATGTTGTTCTGTAAACTGCTGCATGTTTAAATCAGTAGCTATATCAGTAACTATATGGGTTATTGAATGGTTGCCCAAGTATTTGTATGGGAGACTGAGTATGTGTGTGGGTGGCTGGGAGGTGTATAACTCTGTGCATAGATGTGTGAGCAGTTGATTCCCTAGGTGTATGGGTTCAAAAGTGCATGTAGAAACAGCTGTATGGACAGTTGACTGTGTGCATGAGTATATTGGTGAGTGAATGGATATCTCAGTGCTACATGTCAAAGTAAGTACATATGTAAAACACACTCCATGTGAGAGTTGACATATATAAATAACTGAACATAAGGGCCAGTGAATGTGTGAGTGGCTGTATGAATCATTGTGAACTTGTATCAAGGATTGTATAAGAGAGTAAATATGTGTTACTATAT
Source organism: Lissotriton vulgaris (assembly GCF_964263255.1). Taxonomy (NCBI): domain Eukaryota; kingdom Metazoa; phylum Chordata; class Amphibia; order Caudata; family Salamandridae; genus Lissotriton; species Lissotriton vulgaris. Next base: position 1,690,806,975 of record NC_141685.1, read on the forward strand.
GTTTGAATAAGTAAGGTGTGTATAACTGTATACTTGAGGAAATGGAGATGTGATTGATTCTTTGCATGACTGACTAGGTGTGTGAGTAACTCCATGGATGTGTGACAGTCTGTGAGTGCCTGTTTACACTGAGTGTATCTAAGGTTATATTAGAGTCTGAAGATGTATTATCACATAAATGATATCATCAGTGATGTAATCAGTAATGTCAAATGAGATGTCAGTGATGTCATCAGTGATGTCATTTGAGATGTCATCAGTGATGTCATCAGTGATGTCATTTGAGATGTCATCAGTGATGTCATCAGTGATGTCACTGACCATGTCATGAATGATGTAATATGTGACATCATTAGCAGTGGATTGCGGGTCCGCGATATATAGTTAGTGCAACTAACTATATATGGAATTTCAATGGTTTTGTGCAAATAAAATAAGGTTTTTTAAATGCTAATCCCTAACTATATATGGTCTATAACCTATGGTTTTTTCAGTGAATTTTCAAGGTTTTGTAAATGCAAATTCCTAACTATATATGGTCTATAACCTATGCTTTTTTCTGTGAATTTCATTGGTTTTTTAAAAGCTAATATCTATAGCTGTAAAATATATTCTTTATTAAGTGACGTATCACGTAGCCCGTGAGACGCCTCATGATGCATCGCATAACCGTGACGTATCGTCTCTGCAGCGCAAACCAAACCCAAAACGTAAGCGCGCCAGAACACGCTTAAAGATATATATATATTTTTTTTAACCTTAATTAGACAAAATCCACACGTGCACATATCACAAACGTTCAAAAAACACAATATGTCGGACTCCCGTTACGCTGCCGGTTAGCTGCCCGGTTAACGTACCAGGAAGCACCTTTACCGCGAAAAATCGCAATTTTTTTTCTTATGCCCCGCAGGGAACTTTAATAGCCCCCTCATCAATCCTAGGGGTTCAGGAGGGGTCTGCCTTACCCCTTTCATTCATTTACACCTTTTTTTTTTCCACCTCTTGTCTCTCGATCCTACCGAGAGACAAGATGGCGGCCGCTCCGGACTGTTTACAATGTTGACAGCCAATCAGCTACTCCTCAGACTCCCGTTACACTGCCGGTTAGCTGCCCGGTTCGCGTACCAAGACGCGTCTCTACGGCAAAAAAAATCGGATTTTTTTTTTTTTTTTGGGCCCCGCCTGGCTTTATAATATCCCCCTCATCAATCCTATGGGGTCAGAAGGGGTCTACCTCGCCCTCTTTCCTTCATTTCCCCCTTTGTTTTGGTCTCCTCTTGTCTCTCGATCCTACCGAGAGACAAGATGGCGGCCGCTCCGGACTGTTTACAATGTTGACAGCCAATCAGCTACTCCTCAAACTCCCGTTACACTGCCGGTTAGCTTCCCGGTTCGCGTACCAAGACGCGTCTCTACGGCGAAAAAATCTGAATTTTTTTTTTTTGGGGCCCCGCGTGGCTCTATAATATCCCCCTCATCAATCCTAGGGGGTCAGAAGGGGTCTACCTTGCCCCCTTTCCTTCATTTCCCCCTTTGTTTTGGCCTCCTCTTGTCTCTCGATCCTACCGAGAGACAAGATGGCGGCCGCTCCGGACTGTTTAGAATGTTGACAGACACCGGAGAGCCAATCAGCTTCGCTTCGCAAAGTTCCGATACGCGAAAAGTACGCGAACCGGAGCGCAGCCCTGAGCGCTGTTACAGATATATATCTTGTTTTAAACGTTAATTTCTCAAAATCCACTGAAGCACATATATTGAGACCTAGCAAAGGCACATCGGGCTAACAGTCCCTACAATTTTGCCAAGTTTGGTGGAAATCCATTCAGCCGTTCGGGCTAAAAGTGAGGCCAACCGCCCTATGGAAATTAACATGGGAAAAACGCGTTTTGGGACCCCCCTTTTTTCTCGGCCCCCCCTTGCCGAACCCCCCCCCAAATTTTCAGGGGCTGCTCAGAAACAAAATGTGCCATTTCCCTGAAAATTTCAGCCGATTCCGTCCACAAACGCCAAAGTTATTAGACATAGAATGTTCAGAAATCCCATAGGGAAAAAATACTAACTATATATACCTACTGGCGACCGCCAGTAGGTAATATATATATATATATATATATATATATGTTGAACCTTACTTGCTCGAAAACTACTGAATGGATTTACACCAAATCACAAAAAGCATGTGTGGTAAATGGAGATGCAGGGTAGCCGGTGGTATAGATGAAAGAGCATTAGGTTTATTCTCAAGTTAGTAGTCTCGGGTTACAGGTAAAAGATGGTACTAGGGAAGAGGAAGTCCCCACCGGGAGCAGCATACTTGCTGCTCAGACCACACACTCTCACTCACATTCACTCAACCAGGCACACATCAGAATTCTATTACCTCACACTTACACTGGCTGAGCAGCAGGGGACATGAAACTAAGGAGCTAGGAAATTAAGAACCACAGCACACTTTCTGGGTAAAGATACAGCTTCTCCTTTCTGCCAAATTTGGTGTAATTGTGTTAAGCCGTTTTCTTGTTCAAAAATCCCTATAGAAATTGTATGAGGAAATTCAGTTTGGGAACCCCCTCCTTTTTCTTGGCCCCGCTTGACAGATCACCCAAGCGCCTTTCCAAGAAGAAGCTAAGGTGGCTGAAATTCTTTAAAAAAAAATTGGGGAGGTTTGGGAAAATTTGTCAAATGGCAACAAAGATATTAGCAAACCTCAAAAATAAATTTCTTATGGGGACTAGGTCCTAATGTGTATACATATATATATATAGACATATATATATATATATCGTTCGAACTCCCGAAATGAAGACTTGGCACAGACTCCAATTGAATGTGTGATTTAATTTGATAGCAGCATGTCCATACGATATGGCGCATTTTGGCCAAGCCTGGCCTTGTGCGCACACACATATATATATGTGTGCTATCGGCAGAGAATTCTCGTTGTGCATAGATATATATATATATATGAAAGGAAAACTCGCCTAGAAATCCCCAGCGCTGCCACGTTAGTTCTCAGGCTGGAAAAGACGAAGAGAGGAACCCAGAAATGGTGCCAAACAAAGTGAGTTTATTCTTGCTCAATTTTGCTCAGCATGCCCGCCATTACGCGTTTTGACAGTATCCACTGTCTTGATCACATGATGTGATCGCAAAGCCACATGGGAAATATATACAGTGTTGACACAAAAGGTGGACTAATCGTATCCACCCACATATGTAAACAGGTTTCAAAGGTAAGGAAACAAACAGGGGACTATACAAATAATTTACAGTCTTCTTGGTCATAGATACAACCCACAGTGGGTGTGCAAATAGTCTAGTAACGTTATATATGTACAAATGTGCAACATTGAGCAAATAAATAAATACATATATAAATAGATTAATAAATATATAAATATATAAAATATCAAAACACAATGTTGATTTCATTACTCCAAAGACCAAGTTTCCTACTTTAGAAAAACATGTACATAGTAAATCCCCAGTGGGAATCTACATTAAAGTGTCTTGTGCAACATGTAAACAATAAACTCTGTAAACATGGGCAAATCTACTTGTTATTCCCATTGTGTGGCAAAGAGCAGACATTATAGCAGTGTGCAAACTAAATTCGTGAAAGTGCTAAGTCCAAGTGAATACATTTTCATAAAAATGTGAAAGGAGGAGCCCCTCCCTGTAAGATAAGATATCTGACTGGTGTTCTTAAACAGCTATATACCATGGCACAAGATGGTGAAGAAAGAAACCCAGTTAGAATATAGACAATGACTGCCAAAAAACATGAGATATACCTGTTACATCCAACTATATAGATAGGTTGATGCCCATGAATGTAAAAACAATTGTTAATAAATTATAGACAGGTATAAAGATCCTTGCTAGCGTTTAGCCCTCCTGGGGTACGGCTAAGTCCAAAATGTAGCGAGTTTCTAGGACCCTCAGAAGTGCATCCCTATTACCTCCTCTTTTGAGGGGCAGAATGCAATCGATGACATAATAAGAGAGATGTCTGGGGTCACTCTCATGAGTGCTTTGAAAATGGCGCGCCACAGGATAAGATTGATCCTTGTTGGAAATTGCTCTTATGTGCTGCAGTATCCTCCTGTGAGCCGGTAGCCGGGTGCTCCCTACATACCGGAGATCACAGGGGCACTGCAACACATAAACGGCAAATTCAGTTTTGCAAGATAATTGTTTGGTGATAGGTACAGGGTCATCTTTGAATGATGTAAAATATTGTGATTTATTACACCCATTCTTGCATGCTTTACAACTGGAGCATTTAAAAAACCTTTTCTCAAAGCCATAAATGTCATGGATATAGGTTGTTCCAGATGATTTCTGACAAGCCTGTCAGACATAGAGGTTGATTTCCTAAAGGAAAATTCCGGTCTCCTGCCGACTAGACCTCCGATGACTGGATCTCCCGTCACCAAGTTCTAGTTACGACTGAAGATCTTCCGGATCTCCTTGTGTTGCTGATTGAAAGTGATAATCACATAGATATATATATATATATATATATGTGTGTGTGTGATCAAGTCCCCCAGGGGGGACGAAACGTGTCATGGCTGCTGCTGCACCTCGTATGGAAATAAAATAACTCGCAGTTAACAAGCTATTGTGGTCCGCGCTCTTTTCGTCCTCGTGGTATATATACACAAAGAGATATCTCTGCCGATAGCGCAGAAAAGACGGGCCACACCAGGCTGCAGTTTAAGTTTGTCCAATATTCGGGTTTATTCGGCAAGCAAAGGACAACGCGTTTCGATCTTGAGCGAGATCTTGGTCACATGACCGTCTGTGGAATTCACACAACATTTAAAGGTGCAGTACGTTTGCACTATGCAGCGTGCATAAACATAAAAGAAACACTGGAAATTAACAGTCATCTTATTTTCAGTTGACTTTGTAAATAAAGTTTTATACAAAATAAATGTACACAAAGTAATTTTGTAATTATTAAACATCCAGTTGATTGCTGTGTGCTTGTACATTAGTGAATGTATAGTACAACAGTTATTGATTCCAGAGTGTGTTTGGGGCTGAGATTAGGGTTTAGTAAGGGCCACCTAGTACAGAGGAGAGCATCAGCAGACAAAAGGTGTAGTACCAATATGTTGTCACCTTCAGGATATGGCTGTGATTGTGGTTGGGATCAGATAATGGTAAAGTGATATCCTTCTAGGTTATGACCAAAGTGAGGGACCCAGTTGAGGACTTTAGTAGTCGCATGTGAAAAACTTCAAATGGCTGAGCTAAACAACCAAGGTGTTGAAGAAACGACAGTTCGGTAGAACTTGTTGGTTCTCATGTGCTCTTAAACTTTAAGTAAGTGGCTACTCTTCATTCGTGGTGCGCTCATCAATCTGTCAAAATATAAACATACAGGTCAGTCACGAGGAAATCTACATGCTTCATATATCACACACCAAATTAATAATTTGGCAGTAATCACATTCTTACATCAATGTACGCGGCCTTGCTCTGCATTAAAACTCTCCTAATATTGTTACAGAAAAGATGGCTAGCAAAACTCTTAGAGTGGATCACAATCGAACAATGATGTTTATGTAGTGGTATAACTTATCAACTGATAAAACATAAGAAAACAAGAGAAAACGTGAAAGTAGAGAACAGTGATAGTTCAATTAAAATTTACGAAAAGGTTTTATGAAAAAAGTATTAGTGAATTCAGAATAGGTTGAAGAGAAGCTTATTGGAACATTAAAGATGTACATATAATTCCTCATAATTGTTCATGCCATGTGGGAACATACTGCTTGCCAATAAGATTAATCTGGATTCTAATCGGCGCAAGGCCTGAATTCGATTGCCACCTCTCGGGTTTCTTGGGACCGTGGCTAGACCAAAGCATTTAGCCTTGGTCCAGTCACCCTCATGTGCCTCGCTGAAGTGTCTATTGCAAAAAACACAGTTGATGGACAGAATGTAGAACAATGTCATACATTCACCCCAGTACAAGGACCTGGGAACCGCTTTTGGCTGCCATAAGTGTGGCAGGGTATGCTCAGATGTGAGTCCCTTGCTCACTTTGCCACTGGATTCAGGCAAGCCGGGCTAAAGCCGGCTGAAATGCCAGAAACCGGTCCTCGGAAGCTTGTTTCCAGTCCAGGGAAGACATGGCTTGGCAGTTCGGGCTGGACTGTTCCCATGAGGCACAGGGTCAGACTGATTTGCATATAGCCATGTCTGAACTGGGGTGGCAGAGTGGGCTAAAGAACGGTGATGGATCAAACCCAGATCTTTTGACTGGGTGTGAGTGTTTGATTGATTCAGATGCTCCGTCCATCACCACCCCCTTTTGTACCAGCTTTTGGCCGCCGTAAGTGTGGCAGGGTATGCTCAGACGTGAGTCCCTTGCTCACTTTGCCACTGGATTCAGGCAAGCCGGGCTGAAGACGGCTGCAATGCCAGAAACCGGTCCTCGGAAGCTTGTTTCCGGTCCAGGGAAGACATGGCTTGGCAGTTCGGGCTGGACTGTTCCCATGAGGCACAGGGTCAGACTGATTTGCATATAGCCATGTCTGAACTGGGGTGGCAGAGTGGGCTAAAGAACGGTGATGGATCAAACCCAGAACTTTTGACTGGGTGTGAGTGTTTGATTGATTCAGATGCTCCGTCCATCACCACCCCCTTTTGTATCGCTGAAGTGTCTAGCAGTACTGTAACTGAAATCACGGTTGGTCACAGCTCTCCAGTGTTTCAGAATTCTTTTTTTGACTGGAAAGGTGGTTGAACCAACACACCACTTGTCGCACGGACAAGTGATCGCATAGACCACAAAGTCAGTGCCACAAGTGATAGGCTTAGTGATCCTCCATTTCTTTCTGGACCTGCTCAGGGAAACTTCTTTGATATTTGCACTGTTACTGCAAGGTTTGTCCTTGTTGCATGTATACAATCCTCCCCTCTGTGCCAACCAGGTTTTCTTATTGGTGGTGTGCAAATGGCTACTCACTAGGATGTCTTTGAGTGATGTGGTTTTCCAGTATGTCACTGCAGGAGTGTGGCCTAGCTTTGATTTAAGGAGAGGGTCTTGTGTGAGAATGTGCCATCTTCTCTTGTAATGTTTCTGAGTTCGCTTGCTTGTGAACTGTAGGTAGTGATGAGTCTGACTGGTGTCTCAGTGTCATCGGTTTTAGTGAGGGTTTTGGATGGGGCGTAGATGGCGTCAATATGGCTGATGGAATCAGTTTTCATTGCGCCTTTGCGTAACATCTTTGTGGGGTAGCCTCTGTTCTTAAATCTTGTCACCATGTCATGTTTGTTTTTCTGGTTCGCTGCTTCTGTGCTGCAGTTTCTTTTAGCGGTTAAAAATTCGCTGTAAGGAACGCTCCACCTGAAGTTAGGTGGGTGACAGCTAGTTGAATGGAGAATAGAATTCCCTGCTGTCTTTTTTCTGTACACATCTCTGGTCAGTATGCCCTCCTCAACGGTAAGTCTAATGTCCAAAAAATCAATGACGTGTTGGCTAGACTGCATGGTGAATTTCAGATTTAAAACATTGGCATTCAGACGTTTCACAAAATCTAACAGCTCCGGTTCACTTCCATCCCACAAAAAGAACACATCGTCAATGTACCGGAGCCACAGTCCGATGATGCCGGACCATGGCTCCAACTCCTCACTCCAGAGTACTTGCTCCTCCCACCAGCCTTCCAGTAGATTGGCGTAGCTGGGGGAGAAGCAAGTACCCATGGAAGTGCCCTGGAGTTGTTTGTACAATTTTCCATTGAACATAAAAACATTTTCAGTTAAACATATCTCAGTCATTTGTAGGCGCATGCGTGTGTGTTCTAGCAGTTTGATGTTCCTTGCTCTTAGAAAATGTTGACATGCTTTCAGGTCGTCTGTGTGTCTAATGCTTGTATACAGACTTTCCACATCTAAACAAACAAGCCAGTGTTTTTTGTCCCAGTGTAAATTGTGATTTTTTTGTAAAAAATCTGTAGTGTCTCTAAGGATACAAATTCAGATCTCTTACATAAGGGAACAGAAAATGGTCAACATATTCGGATGTTTTTTTCCAGTAGGTATATATATATATATATATATATATATATATATATATATATATATATATATATATATATATATTTAGCTTTTTTGCTCCTTCTGCCTTTCCCAACCATTGCAGAGGATCGCACGAGGGTGGCGGAGCGTTCCAACATAGACATCCAGTTTACCACAATTCAATAATGCAATCACTCAGAGATAAGGCATACACCAGTGGTGGTATTTTATTCCAGGTGGAACCTGGAATAAAATACCACCCCTGGTGTATGCCTTATCTCTGAGTGATCGCATTACTGAATTGTGGTAAACTATATATATATATATATATATATATATATATATATATATATATATATATATATATATATATATCCTACTGGCGGTCGCCAGTAGGTAGTTATAGTTAATACCTATTTTCCATAGGAAATCTGCAACATTCTATTTCCGATAACTTTGGCACCGGTTGACGAATCTTCGCGAAATTTTCAAAACTCGTGGGGCTCTCCGGTCCGCTCTTATCCTGAAAGTTTTGGGGTGATTCACCAGGCAGGGGCAGAGAAAAAAGGAGGGTCCCAAAACGTGTTTTCCCCATGCAGTTTCCCATAGGAAACTTTAGAGACGGCTACAGCCCGAACTGCTGAACGGAATTACACCAAATTTGGCAAAGAGGTAGCCCTTAGTTCAGAAAGAGGCCTTTTTGTTAAATGGTGTAAATCTGTTCAGTAGTTGCTGAGAAATTCAAAAGTAAAAACACATATATATCTAGGGCCGCTGATCCTCCTGAGCACGAGCTTTATGCTAATTGGCTGCTAATTGGCTGTCAGCACTCCAAACCAGGAAGTGTTGGCAGCCATCTTGTGCCTCGGTAGAACTGAGGCACAAAAAATCACTCAAAAAGGTGGTGCAGGCCGTGCCCTTTTTTACACCTCTCTGCAATGGCGCTTACTGGAGGTACCTAGTGGGCTAATTTGCACCTAGGGACCCTCAGGTTTCAAGATGTCATGAGTGATGTCATGAGGGATGTCACTGACCATGTCATGAGTGATGTAATATGTGACGTCATCAGCAGTTCATTGCGGGCGCACAAGTTATAGTTAGCTGAACTAACTATAACGGGGGAATTTCTATGGTTTGTACGAGTGAAATGTCCAACTAACTATGACGTCCCTGAAACCTATATTTTTTTCAGTTAATTTCTAAGGTTTTTAAATGCTAATTCCTAACTATAACATGCCTGAAACCTATGTTTTTTTCAGTGAATAACTATATATATATATATATATGAAATTCCATTACACTGTGCCTCTCACTTACAGTGCTTGTGAGCCACTTCAGAGTAGGTGGTTTTTTGGTATTATTTCAATGCAGGCAGGAAAACCTGTTTTACCATATAGGTTAATAACAAGACACCATAGATTTTTAAACAACAAAAGTGATAACTGACTTGTAGAATGTTAATGAATCGACCAAACATGTACCACAGTGTGAGGCAATTAAAGAATAGACTTTATGAATCACGTAAACAAGGCACAATCATTTGCCTACAGTATAATCTGATTAAAATCCCAAATTTGTTAAACCTGCAACAGCAATATCATCAATGTAAAATGTTGTACTAAATTGGTCTAGTGCTTTCCTTATCGATGTAGAAGTCAGACTATCATCATTAGGGAAAAGCACCACTGCATAGCAATCGAAGCTCATGTTTGTAAGGTCTGATGAAAAATACAATCTAGTATAGTAAACTGCCTGTTTGGCATATGACAAGATCACAGACCAAATGGCGAGACCTTTGTGAACCCTGCATAAAATACTATTGTAGCAAAATGTATCGGCCGTAGTTGCAGTGTATATAACAACCGGTATGATATCTATATCTCACCAATGGTCCCCAAACATTGTCTCATAGCAGTAGTCCTTAATACTGCACATCAAAATAATAAGGCAGGATGCTAAATTCATGCAATCATGCAGTAGTAGGTTAATTTAAACCAAAAAGGTTTAATGTAATCATTCAATATCAAAAATGTATTAAATGAAGTACAATTATAATGCATATGAATTGTACAGAAAACTTTCAATAACGTATTCTTTGCATAAATATATTTTGATGGACAGCAATATTCTGTGTGATTCATCATTCCTTGACCTTCCTTGACCTTCCCATATGTCGCCCTACAAGTGAATAAAAATAAACAACAGTTAAACATTGATAACGTAAACTTATAGCAGGTATGCTTATGTTTACTAATGAAGATATCTCTAAAGTGTGGAAGGAAGATTCTAGCTCAAAGCCAAAGGAACACAGAAAAGTCCTCATCTGAATTCATACCCTTAGGGATCACACCGCACAACACATTTATATAATGGGAACTGCTAGAACTCCTGCCGTCCTCTCTTGGGTTTCCGTTGACGGAATCAATTCCAAAATATTTGATTGCTTTCCAATCACTTTTATGTATTTCCACGAAATGTTTAGCCATGCTGTACAATACAACATGTTCTTCCTTGCTGCAATAATATGGCTGCCTATATAGCGTTTCTTGCCTGGACATTCAATCACATACACAACAAATACTGTTTTGTATGTTATTCACTTACTGATTTTATGTTTGTAGGTAAACCCTGTGACCTCATATTCCTAAACATTTGTACTATTTTTTCGAGCTTAACAGTAGCCAACTTTTGTACAATTCTGAGAGTGAAATGAACTATAATGAAGTCCTATCACTTTGTAATTGTACTCGAACAAATGTATTCTTAAAAGCTGGACTGTTTCAGTATTCAGTGAGTGGTCTCCTTCCTTTTGCTATGCTAAGAGATTCTTAATTTCTCATATTTGGAAAGTATCTTTATTCCTTCGCCATATTGTGTACTGTGTGTTGCAATGAATCTAAAGTTATCTGCTTTGTCAAAATCAGATGAAATCTCATTAATTATTTTGTTTCTGCAAAGAATTTTCTCCCTGGATTGAGGGTCCACTTTTTTGAATGCATGTTGTAATGCTGTATTTGAATAGCCATCTGGCAGATGCATCAAAGTTATGTTTTGCGAGTCCTTAATAGCGAATTTTAAGGAATCGCTATTAAAGACTCGCAAAACGGGATGCATGTAGGAATCGCAATGTTATTAGCGATTCCTACATATTCCTTATTAGCGATTCGGTAATAGCTAATCGCTAATAAGGAATGACTTTCCCATTCATTCCTATGGGCCTAGGCCCTTGGGAATGAATGGGAAAGCCATTCCTTATTAGCGATTAGCTACTACCGAATCGCTAATATTCCGCTATTTCAAGGGTGCCAGGGTGTCCAAACGACACCCTGTTGCACCCCTGAAATGGACCTGTGCACAAATGTTACACACACACATGCCCTAAGGGAATGTGTGTGCGCAACATGTAACTTTGAAAAATGCACAAAAGTGCATTTTTCAAAGTTTTAGCAAATTACCAACGAAGTTCAACTTCATGGTAATTTGCTCCCCCTATAAGCGAAATCGCTATTTTTTTGGGTTTCATGCATTGCATTTATGGAATCTCATTTTGGGATTCCTTAAATGCAAGAGCAATTTAAGGAATCGCTATTTAGAGATTCCTTAAATTGCGATTTCTGCAGTTGGGATGATGCATCCCAAATGCAAAAATACCGGGAGCAAACGGCCAGATTCTGAGAATCTGCCGTTTGCTCCCGGTATTTTCCTTGATGCATCTGCCAGCATGTTGTTTAAATCTCTTTGTCATAACATCTCAAATGAAGATGCAAGTTGATTCTGAGCTTCTTTGAGCTTCAGTTCGCTTTTGGTTGTAAAAAATCAATGAATGGTATGCTCCATTTAATGCTTGGTGGATTACTACTCCTAGCCTACAATATTTAATTATCAGCGGCCTTCTTCAAAATTGTTTCTATATAATCATGTTTGTTATTAATTTTAGACCTAAAAAATCTAAATCCACGTTGCTGATATTAATTGTCCGAATCAAATACAGATTGTTCTGGTTCAGAAATCCATTCAATCGCAAACCCCTTCCATAAACGGATCATAAAAAGAAGCGGTCGTCAACAGAGAATTTTTTTTTTAATTAAGGAATAAAAGATTGTTTGCTAAACACAATCTCACTTAGCTTTAATAGCTCTGCAGCAGGCCTCAAGGATAGTAATCGAGCCTTCAGATAAGGGCGGGCTTGCAGTGGGTTACTCTAGATCTAGTTATGTAGCAAAAGCAATTAGACAAATCAGTGACACCGAATATTATGAAAAATAACAGAAACGTTTGGCAGAGTGCTTCAAATAACATACACAGAGATGCTAAATGAATGGAGAAGTCAGGGGTTACTCTAATGAGAAGAGTATTATTTTCTGAAACAAAAAACCCATAACACTAACACTATCTCCCTTTCCCGAAATCCATAAGAATCCATGCTAATATCCAGGCTTTAGCTAATGGCAACCTTATTAAGAATACTCAAATTACATAAAACACTTTTTTATTGCCCTGTGTATAGAGCCTTCTTTCTTTTGTAAGAGATAAGAAAGATTTAATAGCCAGTACACAAAATATACTTTATATAGATAGCCTTTGTTACTATGGACGCCAGCTCGCTCTGTGCCAGCATCAGACAGTGATAGTTTATTTGCCTGCAAACACTTTTTGAAAGCAAGTGGCATAAATTATCTATAAAATACAGGGTTGTTATTAGGCATGATTAAGCTCTTTCTACAGGATTTTTTTTTGAAGAACAAGATTACAAGCAGGTGCAAGTGACACCTGCTTCGGCTCCCAGCTATACATATTTATTTATGGGCTGGTAGAAGGAGGAGGTGGTCTCGTTCTCAGATGCGGAGTCTTTTACCAATAATATATTAATCTGGCTCGGGTACATTGACAACCTCATCTTTATATGAAAGTGGTATGCCATTGAATTGAATGAGTTTCACAGAATTCGGACCCAGAAGAAAAATTATTTGATACTGGCATGAATGTCAGTAAAACGGATGGGTTTATATTCATTATATCTCAAATTAATAATAAAATGCGATCATTAAGAGACGATTCTGCATAGTAAGAAAACCACTGGTATTTCAGTTTTGCAGTAGTCAGCGGGACAGTCTTAAAAGGAGCGTACGTTATAGTGGGTTTTTATGTGCAAGACCAGGAAGACCAGGAATTTTAGTTCAGAATCGACTTACTTCTCAATTCGAGATGATATGATAAAAAAACAGCGCTGCAGTTCAAATAAAGCGAAACAAAAGGGGATGATGGACGGAGCGTTTGAGCAAATCAAACACTCACTCCCAGTCAACTGATCTGGGTTTAATCCATCACCATTCTTTAGCACACTCAGCCACCCCAGTTCAGACATGGCCATATGCAAATCAGTCTGACCCTGTGCCTCATGGGAACAGTCCAGCCCGAACTGCCAAGCCAGGTCTTCCTTGGACCGGAAACACGCATCCTGGGACCGGTTTCGGGTTCATATCGCTTTGTTCGCCCTAAGTTGGCAGGTTATGCTCAGACGTGAGTCCCTTGCTCACTTGGCCACTGGATTGAAGATAGCCTGGCTGATGAGGATTATGAATCCGAAACCGGTCCCAGGATGCTTGTTTCCGGTCCAGGGAAGACCTGGCTTGGCAGTTCGGGCTGGACTGTTCCCATGAGGCACAGGGTCAGACTGATTTGCATATCGCCATGTCTGAACTGGGGTGGCTGAGTGAGCTAAAGAATGGTGATGGATTAAACCCAGATCAGTTGACTGGGGTGAGTGTTTGATTTACTCAAACGCTCCGTCCATCAGCCCTTTTGTATCGCTTTCTTCGCCCTAAGTTGTCAGGGTATGCTCAGACGTGAGTCCCTTTCTCACTTGGCCACTGGTTTCAAGATAGCCTGGCTGATGAGGATTATGAATCCGAAACCGGTCCCAGGATGCTTGTTTCCGGTCCAGGAAAGACATGGCTTGGCAATTCGGGCTGGACTGTTCCCATGAGGCACAGGGTCAGACTGATTTGCATATGGCCATGTCTGAACTGGGGTGGCTGAGTGAGCTAAAGAATGGTGAAGGCTTAAACCCAGATCAGTTGACTGGGGGTGAGTGTTTGATTTGCTCAAACGCTCCATCCATCATCCCATTTTGTATGGCTTTGTTCGCCCTAAGTTGGCAGGGTATGCTCAAACGTGAGTCCCTCACTCACTTGGCCACTGGATTCAAGATAGCCTGGCTGATGAGGATTATAAATCCAAAACCGGTCCCAGGATGCTTGTTTCCGGTCCAGGGAAGACATGGCTTGGCAGTTCGGGCTGGACTGTTCCATGAGGCACAGGGTCAGACCGATTTGCATATGGCCATGTCTGAACTGGAGTGGCTGAGTAAACTAAAGAATGGTGATGGATTAAACCCAGATCAGTTGACTAGGGTGAGTGTTTGATTTGCTCAAACGCTCCGTCCATCATCCCCTTTTGTATTGCTTTGTTCGCCCTAAATTGGCAGGGTATGCTCAGACGTGAGTCCCTTGCTCACTTGGCCACTGGTTTCAAGATAGCCTGGCTGATGAGGATTATGAATCCGAAACCGGTCCCAGGATGCTTGTTTCCGGTCCAGGAAAGACATGGCTTGGCAGTTCGGGCTGGACTGTTCCCATGAGGCACAGGGTCAGGCTGATTTGCATATGGCCATGTCTGAACTGGGGTGGCTGAGTGAGCTAAAGAATGGTGATGGATTAAAGCCAGATCAGTTTACTGGGGGTGAGTGCTTGATTTGCTCAAACGCTCCGTCCATCATCCCCTTTTGTATCGCGCAGTTCAAATAAAGCATTTAAACAGACATCCATAAAAGCTGACCAGCAGTTAATGGAGAACACCCTTCGTGGAAATAGAATCAGTAATTAAACCTTATCTGATTCTGATAAATCAAATAACTAGACCTCCAGGATTCTCTGGCTTCTGTTGGCAGATTATTTAGCCAAAAAAGCTAATTTTGAAGCCCAAAACCTCAAAATTCGCAGTATTTTTGTGGTAGGTAGAAAATGTGCCTGCCTCAAAAAATACCTCTTGGCATGTGGTCTGTCACTGCTGGAGACTGTGCGTTGCCGTAGTTTTTGACCTTGCAGGGTCCAGAGCAGCTCCATGATTGAAATAGGAGGATGATTGGTGCCACAGAGAGCAGACTGCAATAAGAAATCTCTGCTGTCTCTGGGGTAGGACAACTTACGTTCCCTGTGGTGCACATGACGTTAAGGTATGAAGGGGTGGTGGTTCGTATCACAAGAAAGGAGGGCAGTAGGGTCTCTGGGTGGTGGGAGATCCAGATGGATCACAGGAGGGGGGCAGAGGAGATGGGAGGTGATTGTTGGGGAGAAGAGGGGTGAAAGGGCAGAAGGGGATGAGGGCACAGAGGAGAGACATGGGGGTAGGGAGTGTCACATAGTGTCAGAGAAGACAAAGGGCAGCAGAGGGGGTGGGGCTGGGGATACACATGGATATTAAGGAAGGGTAGTGACACAGATCAGTGGGGTGAGTGAGGTTCGTAGATTCTTGTTTGGGAATATGAGCCTTTCATAATTTACAGTGTATTAACCCTTTCGATGCTGATGACGAGCTCAGCTTGTCATCACCCACGGATGTCGTGTGCTGATGACGAGCTGAGCTCGCCATGACACCAGCAAAATGGTAATTTTCAGAACAGGAGGGGGAAAACGCCTAGCAGCCAAGGTGTTAAGCAGTTGCTCATAAACAAATAATCATTTTTTAGCAATAGAAATAATATATACATGGTGTTATGTACATTACCTATCAGATATGAACAAAACATAAATGAGTAGTTATTTTTTCTAATTTACTCTTCAGTTGCCTCAAAGGATTCAGTTGTGAATTATGAATATCCACTCAGATGACTGAACTGGCTCTAATGACATTTCTAACATTCGTTTTCTAGGAACTAAAGGGAATGGGCAGCAGGGGTGAGGTCTAGTCTGCAAGATCCAGTTTGGTCTGCAGTGGGCACAATAAAATATGAGGTGGGCTGCAGGCTAATTGCACAGGGGGTGGCCTACCCAGTGCGCTTACAAGGCAAGCGACAGATGAAGTTAAAACCTATGCTGCTTGTTCGTCTGTTGCTCACCCTCTTTTTATTGGCTCAGCAGCAGTGCAGAGCCAGTAAAACGGGTAGCAGTATGATTTTTTTTATTCTAATTTTTGGTGCACTTAAGTAAAAAAAAAAAAGGAAATTCCAGGATTTTTAGAAAAGTACCCATTTCATTACATTATTGCCCATGAAAATCGCAATATTGCTGCATCCTTCATATAATTACAGCGTTCAGTTCAGAATCTGGCTCCAGAAGAAAGGCTAAACTTTAAATATTGGCAAATTCTGTGAAATTTAATAAATGTTAAGCGCAGTAAAAGGAGAAACCACTTTGTAAAGCACTCTGATACATGTTGCGCTATATAAAACTTTTAAATAAATAAAATAAATATAACAAAAAAGTCAATCTATGAAGGATAAATTGGTTCTGAGCCATTTACAAACCATGTCATGGCTTATTTTACAGTTAGGATTCAACAAATGTGGACACCGTAAAACTTATAAAAATAGTACAAATTTGGAATATGAGGTATTGAGGTTTAATTTCAAACGTGAAATCAGAAACTGAATAACAGGCAAAACTGAATTTGTTCCAATAGTGCTATATTGGCAGTATTACCTTTCCCGTTAAGAGAATATTTTAACATATTAGGGAAATTACGAACAAAGATTCCAACTAAAGTATGGCTGAACATTTCATGGAAATGTATGCTAGTGACAGAACAGCACTGAAAAACTTTGGAAATGATTGTGTCAATAAAACACCAAGATGGGGGCGACAGAGTTCTTGCAGTCCAAAAATGGAATTCCGTATCTAACGATTGTCTGTTCCATAAGGGTGTGAATTGAGATGAGGAACTTTTTGTGCTCGTTTGTCTTCAATCTAGAACCTTCATTTCATACTTTAGATACGTCTACATGAGTAATAAGGATATCTATTTTTAGCTTTCATCAGAATTTTTTATTGTTGTTTATTCATTTGTAGGGCGACATATAGAAAGATAAGAGTGATGAATGTGTGAATTTTGAATCACATAGACTATTGTTGCCCAGCAGAAGATATTTGTCTTGTTATTTTAATCTCCAGCCCAAAGGACCTCTGCCGTGAGACAATGTATATGGACGATTGGTGAGACATAACTATCATGCAGATAGTTAAATATGGTGCAACTAGGGTAGCTAGATATTACTACAATAGTATTTTCTGTAGGGTTCTTAAAGGTTAATAAACCTTTTGGTCTGTAATCCTTTCCCATGTCAACCATATAGGATAAGATACTACACTGTATTTTCCGTTAGAGATTTCAAACATGAACTTCAATTGCTATTTAATGGTGCGTGTCCATAATGACAATAGTCTGTCTTTTATTTTGTTTTAGGCGAACAATAACCATGCCCCCCTTATTTTTTCGTTACAGCAAATGGAGGTCAACGTGCACAATTATGCGGATGACCTCCAACTTGTTTTCAATCTGTCTTCTTCCTCTGTTTCCATTTCAAACTTTCAGTCTATTATGATTTTTATCCGGGACTGGATGAGTCACAACCACCTGAAACTCAACCCGGATAAAACTGAGTTGGTGTTGACAGGTGGTTGCTCCAGTCCCTGGTCTTCTCTTTTCTGGCCCCCTTCCCTAGGCTCTCCCCCGGTCCCTTCTACCTCGGTTAAAACCCTAGGTATTAAACTTAACTCCCAGCTCACTCTCCACTTCCAGGTTAGTTCTGTGGTCTCCTCTTCCTTTTTGTCACTACGCACCATCCGCAAGGTATCTCGTTTTTTCTCTTTTGATGCCTTGAAACTGATCGTCTTGGCGATGGTCATCTCCCGCCTGGATTATGGCAACGCCCTGTATGCAGGTATTCCTGCATACTGTCTAAAGCGCTTACAGCTGATCCAGAACCAGGCGGCACGGCTGGTGTTTAATCTCCCAAAATCTCACCACGTCACACCCCTTCTCAAATCCCTGCATTGGCTCCCTATCCGTGAACGCGTCCAGTTTAAGATCGCTTCCATCACCTTCCAAGCTCGACTGGGCGCGGCTCCGGCCTTTATCACATCGGAGATCGTTCCCTATGTTCCCACTAGGGATCTACAATCATCCACACAATCCTTGTTATCAGTCTCCCGTTTTCGGAGGAAGAAATGGGGAGGATCAAAGTTCGCGACCCTTGCCCCAGTCATGTGGAATTCCCTGCCTCTAGAGCTTAGATCTCTGACTCACTACCCTCAATTCCGTAAGAAACTTAAAGCCCATGTATTCGCTCAATCTTTTAACTAGGCTGGTTCTGTGTTCTGTCTTCCCCCCTAGGGATTTGTTTGTTGCAGCGCCATGAAACCGCTGGTGAAAGTGCGCTTTTTTATAAATATTTTAAACTCAAACTTTAAACTCAAACCAATGTTAGTATAATATTTATAGAGCTCTGGGATTACTTGCAGACCCCTTACCTTAGCATACATAGATGGATGCTCTACATCTCGGCTGATGCAGCACTCTTGCCTCAGGACCTTTGCTCTGCGTGTTTTTTCAGAACCCCTGTCCTCACTTACATAACAAGATTTGTGTGCTCACAAACAGCAGCTGCATTCTCTTATGTGTAAGTGCTAAAGTCTGACCAGAGAGAATAACAAGGGACATTGTTATTTGACCTTGTCTAGTGTATTCAAACCAAATCCCAGGAAAAGAACAAAATACATAAACGCGTGGAGGCGTTCTGTGAAAATATAGTGTGGGACAAAGGCAAACATGTTATGTAATAATGTGTGCAAAATAAAAGCAGCCTAAAACATGCACTGCTAGGCTAACATAGAGAAAACGACCATAGGCCATGCAAGAAACACACAACAAAGGGCTGAGGGGAATTGACCCAGGCATAGCTTTAAAGCAAATCTTATTTAGGCCAAATGCAGCAGGATTTAAGGATGGAGGCATCAGCAGCAGCTGTTCCGAGGGAAGAAGTAAGTGGAATTCCTGTCGCATTCAAATATATGTCTGGACGATCTAGAGGTGTGCTGGCCTAATTGGATGGTCAACTAAGGAATTCAAAGGCATAATAAGGACCACCAATTTCTGCCAGACACTCTAAATCCCTCTGAGCAAAGTTTTGATTACCCATAATCCCATGTGGGCTTCTCACCCACCTTGAGGCGCGTCTTCTTGTTTAGAAGCCTCTTAAGGAGTTGCGGCTATTGCCCTATGGAGCAAGAGTGGGCCTGTCTGAGCCTAGAGGAGGTGTTTCCTCTTTAAACTAATCCCTTAGGGTCTGCTTGTTTAGAAGGTTCTAGTGTACCGATGGGTAAGCGCAAGATGGTGGGGACGGCCATCCCATTCCACCCTACCGAGGTACAACTATTGACGGCATGTTAGAGAGGGCGGTAGGGGATATGTCCAAGAAAATTACCCTTATAGAGTGTAGACTTTCCATTGAACACAGGCCCTCGCTGGATAGTCCTGTTACTGCCTTGGGGAGGAGGTGCTGCTGTTGATTCCCACTTTGGCGCTGGCAATAATGAAATAAGTAATACAGATGGGCCCCTTATTGCAGCAGATATATTATCCCCCCACCAGTGGTGGCAGGAAAGAGAAAAAGGGGATATATGGGTGCCAGCTGTGGTGGAGGACACTCTGGGTAGTTCACCCCCCACCCACCCCCCTCAGCATACAATTTCTCACTGCTGCTTGATCCGTACTGTTGCAGACTCAATTTGATCATACTAACACAGCTACAACACCTCATTGATTCTCTGTGCCATATTGAATTACACTTAGCAGGGGCGGCTCTAGGCTCATGGCGGCCCTGGGCAGGGAACGTAGGTAGGGGGCCCCGGAAGAGGGGGTCCGGGCGGGGCAGAGCGCGGAGGCCAGTGTGTTTGGAAGTGGAACAGAGCCGGAGGCCGCCAAATCCCTGCCAGGGGCCACCACACAAATATGTATCCATCCTCAGAGGATTATTATATTAAGGATATATATTGGCGTGGTGGCCCTTGGGGTTTGGTGGCCCTGTGCAGGTGCACAGCTTGTACATGCCTAAGGCCGCCCCTGCACTTAGCAGCTAACAGTTCTATTTTTAACTCTGGCACTATTACCCGCTTCGCTGAATGTATGGCTGATCATACCTACATTCATCCCCTCCCATTGCCCCAAACACATTTTTGCACAAAGGTTTGCACTTGATAACATTGGTACCTTTTGCAGCCCCTCGTATGGATGGGATTTCAGGGGAGGTGGTGCAGGGCCAGCCGAGTAGTGTTCAGCACTCTGTTAGCAATTTGGTTCCCCTTAGCACTGCTATGGATAGGAGACAAATGGAGCCATCTTTGGAGGTTCACAGACTTTTAAGAACAAGCAGAATAATTTTACAGTGCCCATTGAGGTAGTTTTGGAATTCCCCACCATCTGCCAGTCCAGATGTCCAGTGTCTCCACGCTCAGGTGTAACCAGATGGAACAACATTTTAACAAAGTTATGCATTGCTTATGCAGGAATAAGGGGTTCAGTACGGCAAACTGTAAGCAGATTCTAATGACTACAAGAGGTTGCTGGCTGGGACCTACATGGAAAAAAACGTGTCCAGTGACTTGATTGTTGTGAACTTAAAGGACCTGTTATTTATCATGAATTTACTATCATTACCAAAGCAAATAGCAGCAATCTGGGGAAAATTTCCATCTTACTCCTTGGCTTATTTTATACACCCCCTTTCTTGGGTGAAAGGAACAGGTTTTCATCCGCAGCGCAGCATAGTCTTTGCCCATCCTCCAGCAGGGGCAATGGCTGCCGGGGTATAGCATTTGAAAGAAAAAGTTAAAAGGCCTTGCCGATCTTGGGTCATTGCCTAACTTACGCCACCTCCCTTATAGAAACACGGGGCAATGCGGAGCAGCCTACCCCATACATGTGCACCTTGAATTCAACTTCTGAAGGAAAATTACCTGAATTGCCGGTAAGGGTAATGAGCTGGAATATCGCGGGAATCGGTTGCAAACGGTGTCTGGCCAACTGGATTGATCTGTGAACAATTATGATATTTTATCATTTCAGGAAACTTGAGCCGCATTTCCCTTCTCTTTTGAGGGATATGAGATTGTCATTCTGTTCGTGCTACCCCCTATAGGCTTTGCCACACCAAGCGAGGACTATCCATTTAAATCAAACTGCCACTGAAAGTTGGGGTTAAAGTTATGGCTACCAATAGTAAGAACAAAAGGAGCACATTTATTTTTGTGTACATCTCATTAACGTCTTCAAAGATAACTCATCAGAATTCATTAAGTGTTAATTTCACCAACCTGTCTGATCTTTTAAGTAGTATTATGGGTGGGTATGGTTCAGCGCCCTAGGAGTGTAACCTTATTCTTGCAGGGGTTTTTAATGCTAAGCTAAGTATTAACACTATTCATTTCATTTTTCCATTTTGATAACTTTATTTCGGTCCTTGACCATAAGAGTGCAGATAAAATACATACAAGCACGATAAAAAAATCCATAAATACAAACAGTTAAAAAATTATTAAACAGCAAGTTATCAAAAAAGAGAAAAAAGGGGATTTACCCCAGTTAGGTCCTTGTCAGAAAGGTGGTCCTTCTGCGCCACATACCCAATAGAAAGCGGGAAACAAAGAAAAAACAATAGGAGGGGAGGTATCATATGTTAGAACTCTACAAGCCTGTGCGCATTGTCTAAGTCCCTGGTTTCTGCACAGCGGAGACAACCAGCACTTTCGTATTTTGCTATACGCCGGGCAGAAGAACAGGATATGCACAATATCTTCTATACTGTTATTGCAGGCTGGGCAGGTTCCCTCATTTGAGATAGTCCATTTAGAGGTCAGCACCCTAATGGGCAAGCAGCCATGTCTCAATTGTGTATATAGTTTTCTCGCAAGAGGAGGCTGCACTAGATCTAGAAATTCCTCCCTCTTGGGTGCAATTTTCACCTGCAAAAATTCAGTTGATAGCCTACCCAGAGTTGTCGAGCAGTGTAACTTGTTAAGGCTATGGTTTCTCAAAATAGCCAACAGCTCTGACCTCTGTAACCTTGAACAGCTATCCCCCGGGGACTCCCACAGTTGAGGCAAGCCAATTTGGTAAAAGAGATCCTTGATATGAGATAGCCAGGGTATGTTTTTGTTCTTGACCTGCCCCCAGACTGCAGAGAATTCCGCTCTGTAATCAACAAGCTCCGGTACAGTCCAGAGCCTTCTCCAGTAGAGCAGGGGTCATGCGGCTATCAGATCTTTAATGGACTCAAGGCCCATATCTAGGTGCAACGGTGTGAGGGGGGTGCTTTGGGGAAGGCCTACCAGATTTCTCATAAAAGCCTGCTCAACCTTTAGAAGACTCAGTGCGTTCTTGTGTCCCCAGGGTTCTGCACCATACATGGCTGCTGACCTGGTCTGAGTTCTATAGGTTTCAAGAACAGGGGCAACTGGTTTAAATTGTGATGTTTTATGAAATTTCCCAATACCCCCTGTAAACTGTGAAAGTCTCAAGGCGGATCTAGACACCTGGTGACCCCAGTCAAAATCCTCGGTTAGCATGACATCGAGGTAGACTAAGGTTTTCACCCCCTCAAGCGGTATGCCATTCAAGACAGGGTTCGGGCGGGTGTGCCTCGGGGGATTGAAAACCATAAACTTGGTTTTATCCAAGTTTACCTCCAATCCCCTTGAGGCACAGAAGGTTGCAAACCCATCCAGAACCCGCTGGATGCCCGTTGATGTTCGGGATAACAACAAGGTGTCATCCGCGAACATCAGAGCGGGCACCCGTCCAGTAGCTAACCTCGGGCCTCATTATCCCTGACTCCATCTAATTCATCTACCAAGCCATTAACATAAAGGCTAAAGAGTGTAGGGGCCAGGGCTCAACCCTGGCGTACACCCCTAGTTACTGGGAAGCGGGCTGAAAGTTCTCCATTCCTTCCGCACCTCACCTGGGCGTAGTTCCCCACATGTAGTCGGATCAAGACATCTAATAAGTAGGGCGGGAGGCCTAATTCTTCCAGTACCCTCCATAATTTCTCCCTAGGCACAAGGTCGAAGGCGGCCCGCAGGTCCACAAAAACAAGGTAGAGGCTGCCACCCTCTACTCTTGCAGTTTTCCAAAAAAGGACCTGCAGCCTAAAAATTTGGTCCAGGGTCGAGATGCCAGTTCTAAATCCGGCTTGGAGAGTGGTCAGTATTTTATGTTCCTCTATCCATCCCAATATTCTGTCCAGTAAGATGCGGCCCATTCGTTTTTGCGTAGTATCTAAAAGACTAATGGGCCTGTAGTTGGATGGAGATAACGGGCAGCCCTTCTTGTAAATGGGGACGATCTCAGCGCCCAACCAAGTTTCCGGTAACTTGGAACCCCCGAGAATCGCATTAAACAAAACTACAAGATACGGGGTCCAAATTTTGGGCTGGGAGCGAAAGAGGTCGCCAGGTAATTTATCAAGGACTAGGGCTTTGTTTGGGAGCAATCTTTTAATAGCAGGCTCCACTTCCTTGAGAGAAATACTCTCAAGGTTTTGAGAGGAAGTCATCTCCTGATCATCCTGCGGGCCCCTCCGACGACCCAAGCCGAGACCCCCGGCAGTCGATGCTCGTGCAGGGGGTCGAGGGGCGGGGAAGTCTGAAGGGTCCTATCTACTCCTGGCATCTGGGCCTGCCATTGGTACACGTGGGGACCAGCCTCGGGGCTTGTGTAAAGGGCTGCAAAGTGTGCCTCCCATACTGAGGGAGCTATATTCGGGAAATCAACCTCTCCCCCCCCCCCTTTTGTACCAGCATTAATTATAGCCCAGAATGATTTGGCATCCTTTAAGAGGAGCGCTTGTCTCAGTTCTTCCCACCTGGTTTCCTCCCACTCTCTCTTGCCCCTGATGATCTCCTTTTTATACAGCAGTCTAGTTACCCTAATTTTTGCATTATCTTTGGATTTGATTGCTGCAAGAAGATCCCTCTTTACTTTCTTGCAGGTACAATCAAACCAGGGGTGCGACCTAGGCGTGCTGCATTTGTTTCTACTTACTGGGAAGAGCACCTCCCCTAGTGTCATGGCTAGTTGCGTATGTATTTCTACGGGTTGCCGGCAAAGGGCTGGTTTGCCCATCTCACTTTTACGGGGGATTGCAATCTGGCATATTTTTGCAAGCCTGGTGGAGGAATTCGCAAAGTGGGGCCTTTTAATCATTTTCATACTGTTTGTTACTGTGAGAGGTGTCATCACCATGGCAGGATTTGGGACTGGATTTGTTAGGCCGAAGGGTTAAGACCAAGGCATTATGGTCCCTATCTTGCGTTGGTACAACCCTGAATTCTTTCAGCCTATCCCAATATTTTGCCTCCATCATGATGTAATCAATGATGGAGGTTTGATTTGCCCTATTATAGGTGACTAGCCCTGGACAGTCGGGATCCAATCTCCCATTGCACGCCCGCAGAGACGTTGCAAGGGAGAAAGATTTTAACTGGAGCACCAACGGTGTCCATGCCCTCACTGGTGTGATCTTGGGGTCTGGGATACGCCAGAGTATATCTACCTCGTCTTGTTCGCAGAACTCCATACTACCCAGGGGCTCGAACTGGCAGTTAAAATCACCACCCAAAATTATCGCAATGGAGGGGTCCAGTCCCTGGATAAAATGATTGAGTGCTTTAATTGTGTTTGATTCCTTCCCCTTCTTAACTGGCCTTGAGTAGATATTTATTATAGCTACTTGTGGTTTACTTTGAGGTGTTAATAGGACACATTGGACGTCCAGGGAATTTGTTTGCATTTGTTTTGCCTGGATGCCCAAATGTAAATGTAAATGTACAGGAATTTATATAGCGCAAATCACCGAGCGGTTTCTAAGCGCTTGCTTAGGGAACCCGTCCTGGTATTCCCCTGTGAGATAACCCCGGCAGGGTATCCGCAAGGTGAAAGCCAGGCATCCCACCGCGAGGGGCCGTTGTGGAGATTAAGCAAGCTATTGCCCAGAGTCGCAGAGTGTGAACCCGTGAATCGAGTAGGCACCGGAGCGAGAATTGTCGAGTCCATGGACATTTTTAGGACTCAAGACCCGGCCGAGCCGGGAATTGAACCCTGGTCCCGGGCTGACCTCTGCTTCCAGGTCTGCCTCCTCTAGCCAGTGAGCCACACTTCTCCACAAATGAGTGCCTATCCATATTGATAGTCCGCCGGAAGGGCGGCCTCTGCCTGTAGATACTGCAAGGATATCATTAGTTGCAAAAGCTGGATTTTTGCTCTCCTCCAGTGCCCAGGTCTCCTGCATCAGGCAGATATCGTGAGCAGCCATAAAAGAATCCCACTCTGGTGTGAGCAATTTGTTTTTTAGCCTGGCTATGTTCAAGGAAATTATTTTTAAACAATCTTCCACTGCTTTATCATAACCCTGTGCCCCCCTCCTTTTACAAGGGGGGTATCCATGTTCCCCTTTTCTCTGGTCCTCTCCTTCCTCAAAGAGTAAAGATTTGAGTCATCCCCGATGGAGGTAAATGTAACCTTTTCCTCCCAAACCCGTCTCCTAATGGTTTCTTTATTGGTGGTTTGTGGTGGGGAGTTTCCCTTCGATGTGAGTCAATCTACCTCCTCCAGCACACGAAACCTGTTCCAGTGGGGTTGGAGGAGGTGTGTAAAATTATGTGGGAACAAATCCTCCCCAAATGTCGGCCTGTATTGCATTCGACTTGATGGTGGATAAATTCCCCTATTATAGTGAGTCCCATTAGGGTGGGATAATCTCAAATTAGGAGTAGGGTAAAAGAATGACAGGTGTGGTGGGCATATTTGGGAATTTGATCTATGAAAGGGGGCATTACAGATGTAATCCACAGCAGAGGTGTCCCTAAAATTTATTATTACAACATCTCCTGACACTGTTTTAGGTCCCCTTCCTATCCAGTCTATTCTTCTAACTGCCAATATCTTCCCAGAGACATTTGGAGGTAGGGGTCTGTTTGCGCTTAACCATTGAATGCACTTATTTTTTAGGTCAATCTCCTTTTCTCTTTTCCCATCACTTAAGACTGGAACTCCTGTAAGGGCTACCACGTATGGTAGTGCTTCCGGGGGTAGATTAATGGTTGGTAGCTGGCAGGGAGAAGCTTTAAGTGGTACGTTCCTGGTGGTTAGAGTACAAGTTTTACTTTCATTTTTTCCCTCCTTCGGCTTCAAATCAGTTTTATCAGAAATGGCAGTGGAATTTTTCACTGCCAAATGGGTTTGGCCGTGTGTGTTACTATTAGGAGGGAGGGGAGGTAGAACTTGTACAGACTCAATATTAGTTATAGGTGTCACAGGATTTTTAGTCTGTTTTGAGGGATTTTTTGATAAAGCTACCCTGTCACTGGATTTACTTTTAGTTGTGCCACCACAATCAGAATCAGATGGGGATGCAGAGTTTCCCAGGGGATTTACTGGCTTTGTTATCCCTACCCCCTTCACCCTGGAGTAGTCCTCGGCAGATGAAAGGGGGGTGGCCCCTCCCGTCCTTGTACGTCCTCGGACGGCCACAGACGGCCCCCCTTTGCCCGGGCTTAGCCCGGCGCACTCCCGCGACGCGGCAGGGACAGCTTGTTTTAATGCGCCTCCAGGCGTGGAAGAGGGTGGAGGCAGGCAGCGTCCCGTATCCAGCAAAGGATGCTGGTTGATGTAATTGCCTCCCAGACTGCAATCCCCACTCGGCGGCCGTGTTGTCGGGAGCGGCGGCGGGGGAAAGCAGCAACGGGACCCCCGCATGCAGATTGAGCTGGTGCCGGTAAGATTTTGTCCCCACAAGTATTGTCAGCTGGATGAGCTACTTTGTTCCCAATGGTTTTGCCATAATTAACAACAAGAAACATAGAACTTTGTCGCTATATTGCAGCATATGATCTTGTCAATATGCCTCTTTGATTAGCTGTCATATTCCAGGAAGCCAATGGGTGACCCATTTTTCAGACATCTACTGTTCACCCTCAGAAAACTTAGTTCCTATGAAACCCTTAATTAACAACACACCTGATGGGATATTAGTTGTCTCGCTTGATTAAGTAACACAAACATTACAAAGAGCCCAGCAGGTAAAGCTCTAGGTTCTGACAGGCTGGCTGTATACCTCCTAAAATGTAATCTAGATCTAAGAGCACCATTTATGAACAACATTCTTTATAGTTTAGATTATTAACAACTGCCAAGTTCTTGGTCAACCCCGATCACTGTCCTTGTCTTTAAAAAGGGCAGTCACTCTGATGTTACCTGCCCATCCTTCTAATTAACATCTCTGGTACAATTACCGGCCAAGTCATTTATAATAGAATGTGTGATTGGGCCAACACAAACAGCATCCTTAATCCCTGTCAAGATGGATTTAGGGAGAGGCTGGGTACTGTGGAGCTCTGCCTTAACCTTAATTTGATAATAGGCACATACATCATTGCCAAGCACTGCCCTCTCTGTACATGGCATTTATGGAGCTGTCAACAACATATGACCGTGTTAATCAATACAAAGTGTTGGTGACCTTATTTGATATGTTGAGCAGGGGCTGCATGTGACACTAGTGAGCCTACTGCCCACCCTCCATGAGAATGTGTCTGCAAAGGTTAGATTTGGCACCCATGGAGAACTCTCACGCCTGTGTGCCATCTCACGGGGTGTGAGGCAGGGATGTATTCATGCCCCACTTATATTTATTTTTTATATCCACAAGTTAACCTTGGCAGTGTGAGCCTAAATGTCCCAATGATAGATGGTGCCTTTCTGCCTGCATTGTTATATGCCAACGATGTGATCTTGATGGCTCGTACGCTGAAGGCGTTACGCCTTTTAGTTACATTTTTTGCACAGTTTAGGGCTGACCTTGACTTGGGAATATTATAATATGGCATTTATCCCCAAACGACGGAGTGTCTTCTCTATAGCTCTTGGTAATAATTGGTTAGAAAAGATAAATATTATGTTTAACTCCTTTGGGGCGTGGTACCCTAATATTTAAAATATGAAGCTCTCTTGATCGGTGGGGGGGGGGGGGGGGGGTTTATCAACGTGCACATGATACCTGTGATAACTCAGTTACACCCATTCTTGAGCTCTGTAAAGGTTAGTGAATTTCCATTCCTGTGCATGGGGTGGGAGTATGGAGCCTTTGCTAACTGCTTAGCTATTCAGAATGAGAATTGCTTTTGCAGGTGGCTTCTTTCTGTACCCCCTTTGTCATCCCATTTTACATGCCACACAGAACTAAGGCTTTAATTATATTGAGGATCGTAATAAATTGGCCCTATTGCCTCGTGGCTCTCAATATGGCTTAGCACCAAAGCTAGCTTTAATCAACTAGTTATTTAATATAGTCGTGTAACAGGAGACTTAAAATAACCTGGATTGCCTATGTGCACAAAACCTTTGTAGGGCTCAGACACCAGCACTGTTTGGCAACCCCACACTCTCCAGTGTAGAAGACAAGTAAAACGTTAAACATAGATTCTTACTTAGCCTGAGCCTCTCCTGATGAAGATGTGGCACTTGGAAAATCCTGAGAATCAGCATATGCTTGCTTGAAAGACAGCCTTGGGTTAGCATTTTGTCTTTCCTTACCTAAAGCTCCATGGGAGAGATCATTATTATTTCTATTCAGTTTAGGGTGGGACAATTTTTATTATGCTCTGTTTTCCACCTGGGTTTCACCCCTGCAAGTAACCATCAGATATATTAACAAAATTGTTTTACCCCAAAACTAGTACTATTTTTTTGATGTTATGTGTTATTTCACTCTTTTGATTGTTGTATAGTTATTTCAATTGATGAGTTTGCATTTCTATTTTAATGTAAGCTGTTATGTTTGTTTTAACCTTTTCTTGCTTTTATGGATGTCTCTAACATTTGAATAAAGTTTGATGATAAGTTATACAACACTTTGGGTCAAATGTTAGGATTTTGACACTAGTCACAGATATCAAAAACAAGTACTATCATACTAGAAATCTAAAAATCATGAAGAAGATGTGGTAATCACCCCTCTGGATCAATGAATAAGAAAAAAGTTATGTAAGCAAGAAATCTCTTTAATATGTGTCCAAAGGTATATTGAATGCATTGAACTTTGTCCCAGTGCAGACAGGTTGATTGTTATGTGAGCTTTGATGTTGAAAATATACCGAAGGATGTCGTTGCTATTTGGAGATTATGAAACCTGATTACCATGTGCACTTTCACCTTAACTGCTCCCACAGTTTTGAATTCAGTGAAATAAAGTTTTGTGCCTGAGTTTAGCGCCAATGTTTTCTTACCATCTGCCCATGTGGATAGAGTGCATACATTCCTGCATGTTTGCCTAAACCTACAGGTACTA
Source organism: Lissotriton vulgaris (assembly GCF_964263255.1). Lineage (NCBI taxonomy): Eukaryota > Metazoa > Chordata > Amphibia > Caudata > Salamandridae > Lissotriton > Lissotriton vulgaris. Next base: position 1,690,836,415 of record NC_141685.1, read on the forward strand.
TGTTGTCCCCGAACAACCAGACGTTTTTTGCGAAACAAATAATTTTTGCTACCCAGAAAAATAGTTTGTATCTCAGAGACAATGTTAAAAAGTGTTTTTCTTGAATTGAGAGCCAATAAGCTTGGAAAGAGATGGCACACATTCTGCATCTCTATTTCAAGTCTGTTTCTGTTGTGAATTTAAGGCGAAGAGAAAGTTCATTTATTTACATTTATTTAGTGCACAATCATTCACTGCCATGACTGTACTTTTGATATAATGTGAGATGTTTGCAAATGTTTCTGAGGTTTTAGTCGCAGAGTGGAATGTGATTAGTCTTTTCAATGTGTGCTATGCAAAGTTGCAATGGGTATGCAGCTATGTGAGGTGAATGTCTGACCTTTAATGTGACTTGGTTGAATATTCTTGCAGTTTGGTGAGTGAGTCTGGAGAATTATTCCAAATTTCTCCTACATCTTCAAGAATGATAGGCATACCCATTTCCCCGCTTAAGCAAATGTGTGTGTAAGGTAGCTGGGAGGACCTAGTTTAGTTGGGTGCTGTAAATGCCATTTAAAGGTATTTTTTAGAATTGTGGTATGCTCAGTTGTTGTATAGTGCATGGTATATCCTGTTGGAGAGTGGTGTTGTGAACACAGTTATACCAAACTGTAAGGCATGGCTCTTGGAAAGTGGGAGTCAAGGCCAACCAAGCAAGTCTTTCCAGAGGGCTCACTTTCATGCTGGTGCCTGCAGGCTACAATAAACACTTTCCTCATCCTCACTGCGAAAAATGTACTGCCACTACTACCTACTACTACTACTACTACTACTACTGGAGTTCTGGACTTTTTGGTTCCGTCCAGAGGTGTCAGGGAACAACACCCGAAGAACTACAGGGAACTGCGGAACCACAATCTTATTAACTTCTCTGAGGTCGATGACAAACCTATACACTGGAGGCTTTGTAGGATCAGTTCGTTTCAAAATCAGTAATACAGGACTGTTACAGACATTTCCTCTAGTTTCTTCAACCACACCTTTCCTAATCAAATCTTGTACAATCAATAAAAGGGCTCGTTCACCTTCACTAGATATTTTGTATTGAGGAATTCGTGGAAATTTTACATTTGCTTTCAAAGTGACTACATATGGTGGTATTTCTAAAAGGCCTACATCGTTAGGACCAGTCGCCCAAAGAGTATCAGGGAGTGAACGCAGCTCTGGCGGGAGTGCATCCATTGACAAGTACATCGGAGAGGTGATTCTTTTGCCCAATGTAAGCTGTACTCCTTCCGGAGAACAGTACAATGTCGCATATAGTCGTTTTAACAAGTCTAAACCAAGCAGATTTTCATTACAACCTGTCGTCAAAATTAGGGGTGCTTTCAATTGACACGGTCCAACAGAAATAGACAAAGGACCAGATATGGGGTTGTAAACAGGGGCGCCTGAAAAACCTACAGAAACATTTGTTGAGCCGGACAAAGGTGCGCCAGGGAGTTTCGCATGAATGATAGAACTTTTTGCTGCACCAGTATCCAACAGAAACGGTTCGATTACACCTGACGTTGCTACTGCGACATAAGGCCCACTCTGATCCACTGGAACTGATACTACTCCCTCTCTCTGTCCATCGCTGTCCTAGTACCCATTTTGCTGAAATCCCTCATCCACTTCACAATAGTCTTTAACAAGATACTGTTGAGATCTATTTTGCTGGGCAGACAGTCCATTTCGTTGATCAAAGTGATTGGAAGGGCGATCATTCGTTTGTGGGGGCATAGCACCTCGCCCTCGACCTCTAGAATTTTGCACAAAACCACCACGACCTCTCTGAGCTGCTGCTGCGTTATTTTGCGCTAAGACTGGACACTCATTCTTGTAGTGACCCTCTTTCTTACAGTACGCACACTGATTCCACTGATATTGAGGTCTCGGTGAACTATAATCTGTTCTTTGATACGAGCCCTGTTGCGTATTAGTCTGATTCGTGCGAGGCGGATACGCCTGTTGCAAGAGAACTTTAGTTTTTAAGTCTTTCGTTTTCTTATCTGATTTTTCTTTCTCCTCTTTATCCCTATTTTCATAATACTGTGCAGTTGCAAGTATTTGCGCAGTTGTAGAGACAGCCCACGCACTCTCGGAATCTTTTAATTTGTTGCATAGCTCAGGTAACAAATTATGTACGAACTTATCGACAAACAGTCTCTGTCCTCCTTCTGTGCTCATATCCTGACCACTATGATCTACAAAAGTCTCTTCGAACCTCGTGAAAAAGTCGGAGACACTTTCATCTTTCTTTTGCCTGCATGCGGACAACTTGTCCCAATTAACGCGCAATGCGGGCATCAGAGTCTTCATTAAGTCGATTATCCTACCTGGAAGATTAGCAATTAGAGGTTCGGGTTTTGAACCACCTATTTGCTGACCATCCGCTGCAATGATAGCTGCCCAATCACCACCTAGGGCAACTGGATGATTCTCTTTACGAATTTTAGCCCAAATTGGTTGCGGAACTACATTACCAAATAACATATCAATGTCCGCCAGATTCATTACACAAGCCTCAACTGTCTGTGTTAATTCCTTATAGTATCCGGCAGGATTCTTACGCGGATCTGGCAAGGCCTGTTTCACTGCTAGCACTTCGGCTCGTTTCCATGGAATGTGTATCCACACTCTTTGGAATTGGGCCGGAGCTGCTACAATACCATTCGGTGCGTCAGCTTGCACAGCTTCGCGCCAAATTGGAGGAACCTCCCTCATTGGATATTGGCGAGTCTGCTTCATCTTACTTTTCTCTAAATCTCTTGGTGAACGAAGTGAGGGATCACTCCTGTAACTTAAAATCAGTTCCATCGCTTCTTCTATATTTTGACCTACTATCATTCCTGCAGCAAACTCTTTCTGAACCTTAATTAAGTCTTCTAAATTTGATTCAACATCATCTTCTTCTACTTCCTCACGTAAAAGCGAGCACATCTCATCAAAGACATACCGTTGCGTTGGTTCCTTCCATTGCATAAATGTATCTAGCACATCTCTCGTACTATATCTCCTACTCTTCGAAATCCATCTGAGAGCCGTGGAATCTAAAATTCCCCGTTCCTCAGTACTCGGAAGCTGACTACGTCTTTGAACAGAGTCAGAAGTAGGAGTCTTGATTAAAGTTTTATAGAAAGGAGACAGAATGCTAGAAACAGAATCAGTGATTCTTCGACGAACAGAAAGTGGAGTCAACACACTAGCAGACGCAGAGAACACAGTAGAAGTAGGAACAGATAGCGGGACAGTAGGAGTATTGAGGAAAATAGTTTGTGGAACAGTAGGTGTAAGCGAGACAGATACAGGTATAGGTAGGGAAGTCGGCAACCCAAGAAGAGGAGGTGCCGTAGGGACATTCACATTGACCACAGGAGGTACAGGAGCTTGATTCTGAGGAGCAGGAGCAGGAATACCGGGTTGTCCAGCAACCGGCAATTGAACATTCGGTAAAGGTGGAGCCGTAGCACCTTGTGCATACGGTGGAGGTGACCTTAACAAATAAGACAACAAAGGATCGTTTTCGGGGTCCTCCAGTATCTTAGCTGTTTTCGATGGCAAGGCAGGATAGCACTTGTCGATCGCTAAATTATGCTCTCTAATGGCCACCTCTATGGCCTTCTCAGACTCGTTAACTTGCAGCTGTTTAGCCGCTTGTTCTAAAGTCAACTCTTCTTGCTCTTTCTGTTCTTTCTTCAATCTTTTAATCTCTCTCTGTTTAGATTCTTTTCGCCAGTAACGGAAAGAATCAAACATTGCCGGCCGGGCTTTCTTCCTAAACAATTTCGCTTCTAAATTATCAAGGATTTCGGGTTCAAAACTACCATGCAGTGGCCAACTAAGGACACCATCCTTTTTCGTATAGCGGAGCCACACCTCATTGTAAGATATAGGACCCACACCATGTTTACAGTACAGATCATATAAGGGAGTCCCAATCGGAGGAACCAGACATGAGTCCTCCAATCGTGAATCGCTGTTGCAACCAAAACACGACAACATACAATTTCTCCGACTTACCATTTTGCAATCCGGAACACAGAACAAACAAAACACGAAACAGATATGTGCACCTGAACCAAGAACTTAGGCCTACCAAAAGCGAACTGATGTATCGATACCCAAAACTAAGCCAAATAGATTATCGTAACCAGAACAACGAATGATAATCTTACGAAACCAAACCAAACCAAGAACCAAAAAGGATTTTAACAACCCTCACGAAGTAACCAACTAGCAACCACTAAATACTTAACTGAGGCACTGAAGACGTCACCAAGGAGAAACCCGTCACGTTTCGCCGTACTAAGGACTGCACCTCGGGTCCAAGACAGGGCGACGGTCAAGGCAACGGCCCACTGCAGCCGTCCTGAACAGGAACCCTCGTGGAAGAGAACTTCGGGCCACTTTTGCGATATGCCGGGATCGATGAAGTGGGGCGCCTCCCTCAGGAATCTTCACACGAAGCTTCTCGAACTCTTCAGGCTTTTGGACCGGTACCGAATGACGTCGCCCCCTGTTGGGCGCCAATTGGAGTTCTGGACTTTTTGGTTCCGTCCAGAGGTGTCAGGGAACAACACCCGAAGACCCCGGAGTTCCACCTGCCTTGGTGCACAAATAAACAGAAACACGGGCTTCTCGATGGTGGCGTCAAAGACCAAAGGTTTATTACTGCAGGGACACAGAAGTCACAGAAACCACGCATGGGCAGTGTCTAGGAGCCTGTTCGATTTGTACATAGAGGGTTGCTCCTTATATACTAAAAATTGTGCTCCAGGCAAATACTTCACATGTTAGTACATTCCCAAACCTTTGTGTCCTAAACAATAAATATTTGGCGTTACACAGGAACCGTCGATAATATCTGATGCCAAACATTACGAAGAGGGGTTCCCACTAGTTCATCACAATCCCTTGTCAATATTGCATTCAAGAGCCGGACCGCCTCATCGTAAATTTCGTTGCCTCCCCCTAATAAAGATTCAGAAAGAAAGGAACGGAGCCAGGTGTGGAAGATAGAAAAGTGGGATAAGGGATGTTTGTGGGTTATAAATGGGCAAGGCTACCGGCTTCGGCCGCCCAATCATGATCGGGACAATGGACACGAGAACCAGTTCGGTAGGGCTGGCCTCGGGCAGAGGAGGCAGCCTTTGTCGAGTCATGCAGCTACAGCGTGTTCTGTTCCAAGGTGCACGTGTCACTTAAAGAGGTGAATCGTCGGCTAAGCCTACGTGTCCTTAATTGAAATGAAGTGATCAGAGGTTATTGCGTATGTGAGGGCAAGAAACACAAAATGGCTGCCATGATCTAAGATGGATGCCATGGGTAGATCAGAAATGTGTTTATGACAGGAGTACTCTTGCTCGTAGCATAGCGAAAACACCAGGATATGCTAAATGGATCATTTGCGGTTCGCTGATACCAATATTATGTATTTCCGACGATATTGAAAACACGGGTTCAAATCGTCACGGAACCTCACTACTGCCACATGAACATGAGGTCTCCATCCCAAAAATCAATATTTGTCTGATGACACATTATATAGTGGAAAATTGCTTTAGAGTCGAGGTCTTCTGCAGAACCTCTTCAGAAGATGAATGTCATAGGTCATGAAAGAAACTAAAACTTGTCACAGCACAGTGGAAAATCTATATGCTGCATTGAGTTCGATTGACAACATCTTGCTATACGTTTGGATACTATCACATAGCGAAGGTCCGTTCAGTGTCTATTCTTTGTGGAAATGGACAATAATGTGTCTTATGTTTTCATTCTGTAGAGTTCCATTTGGTCTAATGTGATCTCGACGATCTAGTTTCTGAAATGGCTGGAAAAAAGATTGGGTTAGAGCAGTGGTTCCCAAACGTTTTTGACCCGTGGCTCCCTTGATCTAATTGGCAGTTGGCCGTGGCTCCCCCCCCCCCCCCCATTTTTTTACGGGTGGCTGGGGATGTAAGCCCGACCTCGGGAGTACTTCCTGTTGTTTTCCTCAAATTAATTGGGATGCAATGAAGGTATTTAATCATATTTGTAACAAAATTAAAAGATAACAGTTGTAAAAGGAGAAAAACAAACTTTTGTTTTATGTGCTGATACGTTTTCTCTCATCAAAAATGTAAATGCGTGATGAACTCAGGCCTGGGAGGCTGTATTGAAGCCAGTGACTATACTGATGTTTCAGTAATATTTGAATTCCTTCCCCTTTCAAGGACCCTCCGAGAGTTCTACTGGGTTTGGTCTAGAATGGTTTAGAAAAATGACGATGGCCCTGTCTGTAAACGCACACTTGAAGATGTTTCTTAACTTTCTTTTTATGTAATTGTAAATGCATATTCCCTATTGAATATATGGAACATGCATTTACAATGAAATTTTAAAAAAGTGTATTTTGTTTAAAAAACATCTTCAAATGTGCGTTTACAGACAGGGCCATAGTCATTTTTCTAATCTATTCTAGACCAAACCCAGTAGAACTCTCGGTTAATCTGGAGTTAAATTCCACCAAGTTAAGACGGAGCCACTCAGTGTTATCATTGCATACTGGAGGAAAAATGCACCCAACAGGCAAACACGCATGGCGAAATTCAATTTCCTCCATGCCTGCTCCCTTCATGCTCTAAGACTGCCCCTTTCCTCCATATCTGCTCCCTTTGTGCCCTGAGACTGCCCCTTTCCTCCATGCCTGCTCCCTTCGTGCTCTAAGACTGCCCCTTTCCTCCATGCCTGCCCCCTTCGTGCTCTAATACTTCCCCTTTCCTCCATGTCTGCTCCCTTCGTGCCCTGAGACTGCCCCCTTCCCTCCGTGTCTGCTCCCTTCGTGCCCTCTATCCATTATTCCATGCCTGTTCTCTTTGTGCCCTCAGACTCAGGCGTGCAACAACCATTGGACTCAAAGGGCTTCAGTCCACGACCCAGCCCCCCTCCCCCGCCCCCCGTTGTGTGTGGCAGCCCAGGATGAGACAGCATCCTGGGTGCACACACAGCGGCACCCCAGCACTTCACAGGTCTTTAAAAGACCATCTGCATGCTAATGAGGCCTTGCAGTTGTTTCACCCCTTCTAAGAGCCCCTGCAGCTCCACTCTGCATTTATTTATTTATATATTTATAAAGTTTTATATAGCACGAACAAGATCCAGAAGGATATCAGAGTGCTTTACAAAAATGATGGAAGGAAGAACATAAGAGCAATGAATATGTCTTACCTACATTTCACCAAAGGTAGACAACGACTCTGTCTGCTTCAGGTTGCTGTTTAAAACGATTAATTAATTTGTAATGCAGAAAATAATATCAGATGATCCATTGTTACATTCTATGTATTCTGACGGCCTGTGCCAATTTCAATATTCCGGTTAGAATGCTAATATTTTGTTAATGACGCTTCATATTTCCACAACATCACCCACACCCCGCTGCTCGTCCGGCCTCTAGGTGTCCTTCAGGGAGATCCAAGGAGAAGTCCACAGTGAACTCAGCAGGCAGACGGATAAAAGGAGGAGTATTTGGCACTTACAAAGAGTGATGGGCACAACAGAGCTCGACCTTTAACACCCGCCTACAAGCCGAGATAAGGGTGAAAAGGGCAGGATAACGAATTCAGCCATCAAACATCCCATGTTGCCCACATCGTCCCGCGGCGCCCCTGGCAACTCATACCGGCGCACCAGGGTGCCGCAGCGCACAGTTTGGGAACCACGGGGTTAGAGGGTTCATGCTTTTATTGTAAGGGTGGAAAGCAAGAATAGAAGCCTTCACTTTTTTAATCCATGTTGATAAATGGTATAGGACTTAAGGACAAGTTCCAGAACACCAGTTGGAAGTCTTGAGGTCTCTTATGCATTTAAGTCAGGAGTCAAAAACGAATATCTTTCCTCAACTCTGTTATTGAACCAGGAAATATCTTAATGAACAGGGAGTGTTTGCGTGTCTGTAGAGACCCTTCTCCGAATCTCTTATTGCTTGCAGCAGTGCCAGTGGCTGGAGAAAAAGATTGGGTTGGATGTTTAACGCCTTAACCGCGACGATGCGGGCGTTCTAAATGGTGGGCAGGGCTGTGTCGGCCGTTGGCCGACGGCAGCACTGGGGATGGAGTGCTCCCGTCGGCCAACGGGAGCATGGAAGGGGTTAATGCTCTTACTGGTTAGGTGAAAAACAATCGTAGAAACAGTCACCTTTTTAGTCGATGTTGATCAATGCTAAAGTATTTTAGAATGAGTTTGAAAATACCAGTTGGAAGTTATGAAAAGTATCTGAAGGCTTTAAGCCAGGAGTCAAAAACTGCCTTTAGAGACCTGTTGTCCAGTCTATTATCACCTGCAACAGTTGACTTGGAGGCCTCGTTGGGCTCCTAGTAAATACCAGATATTGATTTACTATTTCGTTTGTAAACAGTGTCATAATATAGGATTGGTTGCTAATATTATTTCTTTTTTGTGAGTTGTTATTCTCTGATAATACCCCACAATGTAATAAGATGATATACAAATATATTGCTCTCATGTGTCACCATCAAACATAACAGCAAAAGACCGTAGGCACCAGCTAACCATCTCCTCCATCTCCCCACTGTAAATTCCTCCCCAAATAACATTCTATAGGAAACATTCCAAATGTCATCCTTACATTCCTGGCCACATCACAAGTCCCGCAGCGATAACATAAACAGTTGTGTTGTTTAACCCCTTGCGCACTGGCCGATTTTTTGCGCTTTGTGGGCGAAATAAAGAGTGGACGGGGTTCGGAAGGCCCCCGGCTGTCCTCCGCCCACTCCCATCGTAACGTGTGATGGCTGGGGTCGTCCGCAGCACGGATGGGGTTAAAACTTCTTTCATTCAGGTAGTCTCGCTTGCCAGATGGTGGATGACTGCATAGATCAAATGCTTCATCTCTGTATTTTTTAAATTAGGAGCTAATGAAGGACTAACACTACAAGCGAAATGTAACCATATATGGTTGAGTCATAACTGGATCATTCAAAGCCTTTAAAGAGGCTTAGCCATATCAAGAGGAAATACAGTTTCATAATTGCAGTTGTAAGTTCATTTTTGGAGAAACCTTTTGTAATGGAATGTGTAATCAGAAAGTTCCCGAAGTAGCTGGGGTTTTAGCATTAAGAATAGGTTTGAATAGACGTGCAAAAATAAGTCATATTACCATTACAAAATGGGTAAATATGTATTAAGCCTGAATGTATTATTTCTAAAGGACTGAAAGGAAAGATGCCTCAAGAGGTTAGAGATAAAAAAGACAATCTTTTATGCACAGTTGAGGTTGTGATTAATGTATTTAGTAGCAGTTAACTTTCTATTAAAGTATTTAATTAAAAAGAAAATAGTAGAGGATAACAAAAAGTAAGCATAATAATCATAATGAGTGTCAGTTATTCCATGAACAAAATATTTATAATGAACTCCCAAAAATAATGTTAATAATTAATAATGACTGAAACGTGAATTTCAGTTTATTAAAACCATAAACAAGAATTCAACCAATACAATATCTTAGCAGTGACAAGTTTATAAAATATAGCTCATAAATCCAGTTAAAAGATAAAGGACTTGAATTATCTAAGCTTCAAGCCTGCATGATCTAAGTGCTGTTCTTGAAAGGCAGATATAAAACTGCGCTCCATTTGGTCGTGTATAAACGGTGCTTAAGACCTCAATTATCAAGTGGTTAAACCAATAAAAAAACAGATACAATTCTCCAGACAGGATGGCAAAGAAGGAAATACCTCAGATTTGTTCATTTCCATGCTAGAAGCCTGTATGCTATTTCTGTGTATTTAAAGAATACAGAAACAACTTGAGGATACTCGCCCCACAAACAGAAAATAATGGCTTTGCGGCATTTTCGAATCCCATACTGTATAAAAAGTTAACGTAGAAAAAGTCTACGCTCTGCAGTTACACATAGACAGGTACATAAAAGATGCACCAGTGATTCCAAAGAATCGGAACATAGTTGACAAGCTTGCAGGGCGGCCCTTTCCACCCATTATGGCAGGAAATCAAAGGATGGGTGGGGACCCAAATGAAGCTGCAGTCGTCTAATTTTGTATTAAGCTTTGAATAAGGTTCAGCCAAATAGCCCTGCCCTTGTGACTTATTAACGAATGGAATACAAGCCATTCGTGACTTTATTGAAATTATTTTTATCCATGGCGAAGGAAATGTCTTTTATCACTTTGTTTATCATTTTCTTAAACAGAGTGTATGATTACGTGCTGCTCGGCTCCTTCCAGTTGCAGAATGGCTTTCAAGGTATTAGTCTAGGCATTGTTCTTTTTAGGTTGGGCAAGTTTCATTTCCCTCCAGTGACTGACTTCAGTGTTGCACTTTTTGCCATTCTTTGTCTGTGTGCATATTTTAGGAAATCTGCTTTCTGTTCCAGATGTTGTTCGATTAGGCAGAATTCAGGCTTGGTCTGTGCTGAAGGGTGATTTTTGGGGCAAGTTAAACAGAGAGTGGTAGATTTTACTTTGAGAGTTGTTTCAAAAAGGTGCTGAATTTAAACGGAATTTCCTCTGTGCCATATGCAAAATTGGGAATAAGCTTAATTTTAAAATTGGCATAAGTGAACGATTCTTAGTCGATTTAAAAAGTGATTGGTAATCAAATAGTAGGGACGTAATTATTGGTTTTACAGTATTAAGATCTTGGAGATGCCCTCTTCGCTCATCTTGCCAAACTCCAAAGTACTTGTAATTATTGTTTTTGGCGAAGCGTTGTTTCATCAGTTACAACTCTCATTGCTTTGTTGTTTTCTTTCCAAAGATAAATTAGATTTTTCAAGGTGTGTTGTCATTTCATTTACTTTACAGTAGTTGTTGAGAGCATCTATTGATATATGTAGGCTAAATAATTGTACAAAGATTCTGTGAAAGTCATGGAAAACAACGTTTTTTATTTTCAGTTACAGGACCAAAGCACAGAACATACAGGTTAATATGATGAGAATAGATGCAGGTAATCCTGAAAAACAACATACCATTGACATATAAAAATACACCCAATGCTTACCATTGACCTATATTAATATACACCCTGCAATCAATAGAGTTACCTGTGGACAGATCATCTACACATTTTAATATAGACAAGGAAGTGTTAATGAAGAACTGGCAACAGGTGACAAAATGGAAGGGAAAAAGAATAGCTGGAAGAAAGAAAAGGCAAGAAGGACAGAAATAGCAAAAGAAAAGAACAGGAAAAGAGAAGGAGAAGGAGCATGATGATCTTTGCTATGATACAACAGCAATCAATCTGAACTAGGACCCATAAACACGGAGTGGCAGAGAGAGGTACCAGAAATCAATTCTAAGAAATTGGGTTGTTTGTTGAGTGGGATAAGTACCCGCCTCAACTAGTACTCCAATCCTTGTCAGGGTGAGCACTTAAAGTCATTAAATTACCTGATCGCAACCCCCGTTAGCCATTGCACAGAGCAGAGGCTTAACTTAGAGGCAATGTGTAAAGTATTTATGCAGTACTAAAACAGTAATAAAGCTGAGATGCAAAACAATAAAAATCCCAAAAGTAAGTGGAACACTTATGTAGGTTTTAGTAAACAAGATGACTCCAAAATGATAAAAACCCATTATGGGAAATCAGAGATGAGTTTTTCAAGTTTTAAGTAGAACTAAGAAACACAAAGTGCCAATGCTAGTCAGTGGTCGTGGTAGAAAAAGGCTTATGCGCAATTTGACACTGACTGTGATGGACCACGGATTGGATACTTTAACCAGGTTCATCCTGTGTGTGTGTGGCTCTGTGTCCGCTAATACTCTACTACTCTCTAATGCTCACCTGATGCCATTGTAAATGCCAATACCATTTATTTATGTTTAAAAAAAAAAAAAAAATGTAGCTCCGCTTGCACCTCTTGAGCACCTCTTTTGACGCGGCCGGCCCGGATGGGTTGTAGGCGGCTTGCTGTGTTAACTAAGAATGTCTGGTATCACCATGTTGGGCGTAAGCAATGCCTCCGGCCTAGACTGCCTCCCCTCGGCGTCGGCGCTGCTGCTTTTTGTGAGGTGCAGTGTGATTATTTTCTGCCCAATAAAAAGATTTAATACTAAAAAAAAAAATGAAAAAAATGCCATTTGCAATGCCAATAGCTCTAACTTTAATAAAGCAGAGACCATTGCATTGTAAATGCTTGTTGTTTCTCCTCTGTGACATCAGCATCCCTCTGTGCTCATTAGTTTTTTGCCTGTTTTCTCTGTATGCAGTGGCGTAACAAAATATGAGCCCCCCATGCAAAGTACATGGAGGGGGCCCGACCCGAGCACAGTATGGGTGCGGGCCCCCTGGAGGTTGGGGTGTCCCACGCAACGCGGGGGCTATTGTTACCCCACTGTCTGTATGGGTACTTTTGTTTTTTTATGATATGTTCACAATGCTTTCTTCTTTTCCTCCCTTTGTAGAATGCATCTTTCTTCTCTCCAGGCAGTTGCAGAACTGCCTCCGGACCTAGGCAGGCTCCACAACTGACACCCATACAACCACTGCCAGACATGAACCTGTCCAAGCTACTGACTCCTTTGTGAATATTTAAGTTCCTTAGAAAAGTTTGTTGCAATCCAGCATTTTCATTTGGCAACATCTAAATATTCCGGTTGCTATTTTTTTATATTAAAAATATAATTATACGATGCATATAGATGGTTGTGTCTTGACAGAAGCGGTTGTACTGAAGAGTGAATTAAATGAATACCAGAGATTTAAATTATGGGCCTGAGAGAGCAGAAAAGGCAGAGATGATTGTTGTGTGTCCATTGATGAGACATGGTTAGCAATAGAGATGACTGACGTGATACAAGATTTTTATGTTTTAAAAGACTTTTCGGCTTGACATATTTTGAAGAGTGGAAGTTGAGAATTCGTGTGTGTTCAGGACTGCCGGGAAGGCAGACCATGCGCTGATGCAGTTCTTATTAAAAAAAAGACTTAATTTGCTTAAACAATCAAATGCGTTTTCAAGATTACGCCCCTTACTTGCTCTCTTGGAAAACCCCAGTTAGAATAGCTGTTATTCCAGTGGAAAAAAACAACACCATATTGGACGCATAGTTGTTTCCTGAATGACAATGCATATTTCAAGCCAGCCTTGCCCTTTCTCCATGCGCACTACTTTTGTAAACTTCAGCAGGGTAGGGATCGGCTACTTGGAAAATTTCCAGTTTAAGCGAGAGAGCTTTTATCTCCAGAATTCGTTTACTTAATCTAATATGACGACTCCTAATTTTATAATTAAATTCATGATTTCTTTTTTTGATGCAGGAGAAGGTGTTTTTCAGGTGTTGCATGATTTTTAGTTGAAGAAACAGTTGGGCTATTTTAAAATGCTACTTTGAAGACTAGTTTTTGAAAAAACTTGTGGAAACGCTCACCGGCATTTTTGCAAATTTAGTGGCTGATGGTAATGTTTTTTTTAGGACGACTCCGGAAATACTTTTTCATAGCTGCCAAGGTTTCAGATTGCTATGTGTGACATTTTCATAATTTCTGTCTAATTATGAGTGACATTTAAAGAACTATGAGTGCCACTTTCTTCAGAGCATAATCAAGCAATGAAGACGAGGGAAACATATAAATATAAATTACACCAGCCCTGCCAAATACCACGCATCAGGTGTTTGACTAACGCACATCGCTGTCAAGATTTTAGCAAGCATATTAATGACATTTTTATGTGTCTACTCTACTTATGAGTGGCATTTACATCTATCATATGACACTTTATGGTTTAAATCTTTTTTATTGATTTCAGACTCTCTATCATCACGCCGCACGGACCTCTCACCTCCTTGGACCCAGACTCAGCCTGCTGTGAGCCGCCACGCCTCGCCGGACCCGCTACGCGGGTCCCGCTTCGCGGCTTCCAGCGGCTGATTACTGCAAGGGGCAACACCTGGCGAAGTCAAGACCGGCAGGGCTGCGAGGGTAGAGCGGAGGACTCCACGGACCAGGAGTCCCCGCGCGCCCGATTCCAGCTGGGCTCCTCTCCCTGCCGGCCCCGCCCCCTCGGTGTTCTCTGTAAATCCATAAAGAGGAGGCAATAGCCCCGCTGCGCGGGAGCGCGCGGGAGGGCGCCGGGAGAAGCCCGGGACAAGGGCGGGACCGTCTGTGGCCGTCCGGGGCCGAAGGAGGCCGGGCCGGGCCCATTCCCTTAATCCCAGTCTCCAACACGAGCAAGGCAATGCCCTCGCCACCATCACGAGAAACTCCATCAAGGGATGGGGCCTCCAGTACAGGGACTTTGGACAATTACTTCAAATCTGCTAAGGGAGATGCGGGCAAGGAAAGCTCACTAGAGAAACGTAGGGCGGAGCGCAGGCGCTCAGATAGAATCCATGAAAAACAGACCATTGAGTGACATTATCCCTTACCCCAGTTCCCAAGAGGAAGGTACGCCCCCTAGCAGCTCAAATAACCCGACCCTCGAGGACTTCCCCCTTTTACTAAGGGAAATTCCGTCTACCCCAGGGAGAGTGCCCGGAAAAAACGCAGAGCCAACCCCCCAAGAGCCATCTCTTACTCCTGTCAACCTGGTAACCCAAACTCCCCCTATGCAAATAGCGAAGAAGAGTAAGCCAAAAACAAATGTAGTGGTGGAGGTGCATAGGCCTCCGCCTAGTAAACGCGTCAGGAAGTCAATTGGGGGACGGGGGAAATCTAAATTATCTCACCTTGATTTTGGCAAGAAACATACTAACATACTCCTACCGGGGAAGGCTATTGAGATAGTGCCTACCATTCCACCTCCTAAGGCTCAAAGCCCCACCATAGTTGTTACCACCAAGGACCCAGAGGCTAACACATCGAACATAATCCTTCCACTCACAGCCCCAGGGAGTATCGAATTCTTATTCCGCTCCCTCCTGCAGCCCATTAGCGATAGTCTGAAAAAAGTTGAGATTAGGCTCACTTTATTAGAAACATCTCTTACTACCCTGAACACCTTAGTTAGTAAGCAAACTAAGCTAGTGGGAACTCATCCTTCTGTTGGGGACCCTCCAAAAGTAGGAGCTGTAACAAATGTCAATAAAGCCCCCCCCCAGAATGCGCCATCTGCCCCCCCTTTGCAACCTCTTATGGCCATCCCACTCCAGGCACAGCATAACATCCAAATTAATAGACCTACACAATTAACAGACCATGCCCCTCATAGATCTCAAGCGGAGACTAATGGAAGATGCCAAGAAGAGGTTAATGCCCCCCCACACTCTCCAGTCCGGCCAGCCCCAAGACCACGGAGGCCAGACCTCCCGCCAGAAGCCAATAGCCTAACAGTGGTTTTAGCAGGTGCCCCCCACCTAAGATCAGGGGAAAATGAAGATTATCAATCCCTTAAGAAAAAGGTCATCAAATGGCTTAATTGGAACCGACCCCTACCATCCCATTTTAACAACGAGATTATTATGGTGAGAAGGGTCCCTTGGTTAGGGAAGACCAGAAAAACCATAATAGGGGACTGCATTCTGGTAACTTTTAAAGACCCGGGCACTGTTCTGCACATCTGTGGAGGAGTAAATAGATCGCTGGATTCCACCATACAGACCCTCCCAGTATCTTTCTTCTTCCCCCCCATTCGCATGCACCAGGTTCCCTCGCATGATGATTGGACAAGGGTGGAACGCAGACGTAGACACAAGGGCTATGCACAACGCCCGCATTTCCAACCGCCGGACACACCCTATTTCCATTTTAATCGCTTCAACTGCTTGAATGGCTTGGACGGGGTTGACTGACTTACTGTTTACAAGCCAGTGACCTGGGATAATGGCTCCTGCGGACTTTCTGAACTCCCCACCGTGGCTCCTGGCACAACCCCTGGCCCATCGAACGATCTAGCGGCTCTCGACTACGGCATCAGCGAATCTTCCCACCCATCCGCTGATAATGTAGCCGTAGCTGAGGGGACAGCCAAGGACCTTTTTCTTGTGGACAATGGTGCGCTTAGACTTTCTGAGCCACTTACACCCCCTGCTGCCCTTGCCCCAGGCCTTGCAACAGAAGTGGGGCCCGGAATTATCTCCCCTAACCCCTATGGCATGGCAACCGACACCCCTGAACATTTGAAGCTAATTTGCTGGAACATTGCGGGATTGGCCAACAAACTGGATGAGCCGGACTGGGCAAACTACATCGAGACTGGCGACATATGTATGTTCCAGGAAACCTGGGCCAGAGAGGATCACGGACACCAAGGCTATTCATCATTCTCCATCCCAGCAAGGTGGGAAGGCAAAGGCCGCCCATCAGGGGGGCTCACGACGTGGGTCGCAGCTCATTTGGGCTGCGTGGCCACGCGGTGGCCGCTTAATTCTGATGATATCCTTGTGGTCTCACTACTATGGCCAAACAAAGTTAAACTTCTGCTGGTTAACATCTATTCCAGGCCGATGGGAATGGCAAAGGAATCACCAACCATTGATGAACTTTCGAATTTTTTATCTGAACTGCCGACTGATTCATACTATGCGGTGGGTGGGGACTTTAATTCTCATTTTGAGCCACTCCCCGGCCTCCTGGAAGGGTTCTCATCGGAAGAAGAGGCTAGGTGGGCAGTACCCTTGGTGGAAGCTCCACTCCCGAAAGCCTGGACCCCACTAGCACTGCAAATCACTGCCCTCACTCTAAGGTTCGGACTCAGAGCCTGTAATGGGCGAACGAAATCCGACATACCCAGTAAAAATACTTACAATAGACGGGGGAGAGAGTCCCACTTGGACTACGTCTTGGTCCAACTAGTGAGGTGGCCGACAATACAGGATTTTAGGGTGATGGAAAGGACCGACAGTGATCACAACGCCCTTGAGCTTGACCTTGTCCATCAAGGCCCCCAAGCTTCAGTGTCTAAAGTGGAAGGGAACAACCCCGCGCTTCTCCTGGATAACAGCAGGAGAAGAATCAGGTGAGAGCACATGGTTACAAACAAGGATAATCTCCCTCTGCTCTATGCGGAGATTACTCCCATCTTGGAAATCGTGGGGAGCCTTGACATCGAGGCAAACAATAGAGACTCACAGAGCAAACTGTATGAAGCCCATGAGGAACTTATAAAAGCTGCGGCACCTCATTTCACTTGTAGTTCACGAAAGCCAAGGGAGAGGCGCCAAGGCAAAACACAGTGGTACAATGTAGCATGTAGACGGGCCAAAACAGAACTTCTTGGAGTAATTAAGGAGGGTATAGGAGGGGAACGCCTTAAACAAAGCAGGCGAGCCTATAAGAAGCTTCTTGTCCAGGCTAAAGTAGAATGGGAGGAAAACCAGTGGGAAGAACTCACTAAGGCCCTAGCGATTCAAGATCAACGCTTGTTCTGGAGGACCGTGAATGGGGGATCAGGGAGTCTACATTCGGCACTAGAGCCCAATATAGCACCTGGATTGTGGCAGGCCCATTTTCAGTCCCTATACAGCTCTGAGCCGGGAGAGCTCCCTGCTCCTATTGAGGTGGAGTGGCCGGGCTGCAAAGGGGATCCAATAACATTAGGTGAGGTTACTGCTGCTATCTCAGGTCTGGCTTTGGGGAAGGCGCCGGGACTGGACGGGTTACCGGGGGACCTGTTTAAACCGGAGCCCACCGTCTGGGCGCCTTACCTTGCTGCCCTCTTCAACAGTGTTCTCGGCGGGATGGAAATCCCTAGTACTTGGTTGGGGCTGAGGTGGTCCCCATCTTTAAAAAGGGCTCGCCCCTCCTCCCAGTCAACTACAGACCGATTAGTCTGATAGATGTAGCACAGAAGCTGTTCGGTAGGGTTTTGTTGAACAGGCTTCAGGATTGGATGGAGGAGGTGGGCGCCCTTAGTCCCTACCAGGTGGGATTTAGGAAGGGGGTATCCACAGTGGATCAGGTTTTTAGATTGAACCTGATCTACTGGAGGACAGCAAAGTTCGAGGGCGGCAGTTTGTACACAATTTTTGTGGACCTACGGGCCGCCTTCGACTTGGTGCCCAGGGGGAAACTTTGGAGCGTCCTGGCAGAGATGGGTGTACCCCCAGATATCCTACTGATCTTGCAGAGGCTGCACCACAATAATTACGCCTGTGTGAGGTGTGGGAGGCAGGGGGAACTGACTGACAGATTCCCCGTTGGCAGAGGGGTAAGACAGGGCTGCGTGCTGGAGCCGACCCTGTTTTGCCTCTTCGTCAACGGGGTAATCGCCCATCTCAATGCCACCGACTATACTGACGCCCACAAACTAAATGGCAGCAGGGTGCCCGCAATTATGTTTGCGGACGACACACTGTTGCTATCTAAAACACCCATGGGCATACAAAGGATACTTGATTCCTTTGTGGCTTTCTGCCTTGATAGAGGGCTAGAAATCAATGCTACAAAAACCAAATTCATGGCTTTGAACCCGAGCCAGAAACAGCGCCCGAATCCACAACTGGGAGCCGTGCGGCTGGAGAGAATAGCCACCTTTGAATATCTTGGTGTGACCCTCAACGAAACCATGACCTGGGGACCCCATCAGAGTAGGGCAAACCTTAAACTAATACAAACTACTGGGGGTATTTCCCGGATGATGACCGGCTCGTCCTACCGCCCATTGGGGGCTTTAATCCAGATATATAAGGCCCAGGCTAGGGGGGCGATTATGTACGGGGCTGAATTGTGGGGCCATATGCCATGTCGGAACCTGTCACTAACAGAAAATAAGTTCATAAGACAGATAGCCGCACTTCCCCCTAGTACTCCGCTCCTCCCCTTGAGGCTTGATTTAGGGCTACGATCACTTGCTGACGAGATAAGCTTGAGACCCTTTGCCTTCTGGCGTAGGCTATGGAGTAGCAATGATCTCGCCGACTATAGGGCGGAACTGGTCGAATTACTGAATCACCCCAAGGCGCTTAGCATTCCCTGGGTCAAAAACATTCAAGCTACCTGTGCGGAACTGGGGCTCCCTGATTTGTGGACTGAGCCGGCAAATGTAGCACCAAACATCTCCAAGAGGTCCCTGGCAAATTTGTATCACGAACACAAAAGGGCAAGGGCCCAAGCTACCCAGCCAGAGGGGTCCCTATCATCTGTGTTCCTGCAAAGCAAGGATCTCTATAGATTTGAGAAGGCACTGGACCCTATATATCCCACACTTGCTAGGAAGTTGTTCCTCCAATGGAGATACGGCACATTGCCCTTTCGGTCCTTTACAAGTTCCTGGTCATTGGCCCCCTCCACAAAGCACTGTCCTGTCTGTGCTGACAAAGAGGAAAACGACTTGCACGTGGTCTTCTTCTGCCCAGCCTACAAGGCAGCTAGAAAATACTGGCTCCTCCCTTTGATAAAGAATTTGGGTGGCAGGGAATATGCACCAATGTACAGGATTTTAAAATCCGATGTTTCCGGCCCAACTATTTTTGCACTTTCCAAATTCTTTACTAATGTCTGGTATACGCGTAATCGCTTTTTAAAAATGCTGGGTAGCACCTAGAAATGCTTCTCCTTTTTAAGATGTTTTTATGTCTGTATAAGATCCTTTTTAACATATGTACTCAATGTTTTATCTGTTTATGACAGAGTTACATGTGATTTTATTTGTACTGTGTATCTTTTATGACCGAATGGTCGAAATAAAGATTGGAAAAATGAAATGGATTTCAGACAAAGGACATAAAACAAAGCTCAATACTCCGTAGTATCAGTGTATAAGAGACAACAAAGTCGCAATGAATATTGTTACCCAAATGTAAAAGCATGGAGCGAGCTCTCGTCACATTACAAGAAAAAAAGGAATATAACATACTCTCCCCAACCTCCCCCCATCCACCCACCCTCACCCCTCATCCACCTAGAACAACAAAAAAGGTAAAGGATGACAAAAAGAAGGAGATAAGAAGGGACGAAGTGAAGCTCATCTTCGTACCTTGCGACTGGTCTTGGGGTCTGTTATAGGCAGGGGAAACCCAATAAACCCTTGTAAGCTTGGGCACTAAATGGTTTAGGTCAGAGTATGCTACAAGGGACTTATTTAGAGAATAGTCAATATAATTGATGAGTTGTACAAATTCCCTGGAATTTTTGAAAGAATGCAGAGTAGAATGATAGATGACGGCAGTGGGCGTCATCCGTTGATATCTGACATCTGGTAATAGTCAAATTGAAAAAGATATCCAGACGTTTTGGAACAAGAGCTCGAACGGCGTTCTATGTATTCTTACAGGTTCGTCCGACGAACCTGTAAGGATACATAGAACGCCGTTCGAGCTCTTGTTCCAAAACGTCTGGATATCTTTTTCAATTTGACTATTACCAAAGATTAGGTCAACGGATGTGGCCTGATCCTTCAATATCTAAGATTTTACTTGTGGCTGACATTGCGCCCCACGCCCACTGCCGTCATCTATCATTCTACTCGGCATTCTTTCAAAAATTCCAGGGAGTTCTTTCAGCATTGAAAAATATCGTCCTGATGATGGTCTTTTTGACGACTGCCCTTTGGACCGAAACGTCGACACTCCATCATCTCCTCAAATGTTGCTGTGACACTAACTTACAACCATTTTTTATTAATTAATTTAGGTTGTTTGCTTTATCCATTAGGAGTTGATATTTTCAGTTATGAACTGTAGAGAAAATATTGTTTACCTCTGTTCATGACTTTTGCTCCAATTCATTTGTCTGTATCTATCTCCCCAATTATTGTTTTTGTTTCAGTAAATATAAAATGTTGTCAAATATAGTTTGCTCTCTATGTGTTCTCTTTTTTCCTTCCATTATTTTTTTTTTGTGTAGTAAGACTGTTATCCTGTGGATACTACTGAGTGTGTTACATTGGTCTTGGGGTCAGCACTCAGGATCTGTGTGTCTGGAAGGTGGAGGAGACGAAGGTACAGAGGGCATGTGAGCTCCCGGAATTCCAAAACCAATAGAGTGAGGAAGGGCCGCCATAGTGTGGGGAACTTAGATCCTTTGCCTGCCAGTGTAAGTGTAAGTTTCTCCATACCCAACACCGACCACAACCGTTGGAGCCAGCCTGTATGTGTCGGGAGTTCAGTGGACCGCCAGTTTATGACTATGTTTTGCGTCGCTGCACCTAAAGCGATAGTGATTAATCGACCTCTTCGTGACTTAAGGGGGTATGTTAGAGGGTTTGGCTGACCCAAGAGGACGTAGGCAGGAAAGCGTGGGATTTGTGTCTCAAAGTGGGAGTCAGTTTCATCAAGGATTTGGGTCCAGTATGGTTGTATACATGTGCAGCTCTAAAGTACATGCTCCAGGGTGCCCACCTCCCCACACTCCCTCCAGCAGAGCTCACTCCAGCGTGGGTCAAAATGACAAAGACGCTCAGGTGTACAGTACCATTAAGTGGCGATTTTGGTAGGGTCTCCGTGAGGCCCATGTGGTATGCGGAGTGCCTTGCCCTGTGATAAATACTTTCCCATTCTTTGTGGGTCAACGTTCTCCCCAAATCTCTTTCCCATCTATTGTGGCCCGCGTTGTGTGTGTATGTGATGTTGGATAACAACATTTTATAAAGATCCGAGATAAGTTTCTTGTCAGAGGAACGTTTCACAAGCCATTTTTCGTATGGAGTTAGGATGCGCTGTGCATGTGGTCTGACGGTAGGGTGTAGGGCCCAATGTCTAACCTGTAAATAAGATAAACGCTCTGTTTCCACGAGGCCATAATCCTCCTTAATCTGTGAGAACGGAATTATGCCCTCCAAGTCAAAGAGGTGGCCCAGTGATCTATAGGGAGAGGAGCGCCATGCCCCAAAAGTGGTAGGAGCCGTACCCGGCTGAAACACAGGGTTATCAAATAACGGTGTGAAGGGCGAGGGGAAGGTGATCAACTGGCTTGAGATATTAGTACGTCCCAGGAATCTAATATGGTACTTGTGACATAAGAAGCGTAGAGATTGGGGGGACTGTGTTGCCTATACAGGAAGGGTACCCCCTGTAGCGGCCTGCCCGCCACTGCCTGGTCCTGAAACAACCAGTGTTTCCCAGATTCCAGGCACTGCCACTCCACAAGATATCTAAGTTGGGCGGCATGGAAATACAACTGGAGGTCCGGAACCCCCACTCCCCCCTTCTCTAGCGGTAGGACTGCTACCTGGTGTCGAAATCGTGGTTTGCGTCCTTGCCAGATAAATCTCGATAGTAGTTCCGCCTGTGACTGCTGAATTCAGCCCTTGGGAGGTTTAAGAGGGAGCGTCTGAAAAAAGTACAAGATTTGGGGAAGAATGGACATTTTAACCGCTGCAATCCGTCCTAACCAGGACATCGGGCAATGTTTCCATCTACTAAGCATTTTACATATTCGAGTGCGGAGATTGGAATAATTAAACTCGGAAGTGGACGGTATTGTGGAGGCCAACTGCAGCCCCAAGTAAGGTATTGCGTCCGGCGCCCAGATCATCAGGTGTTCCTCTTGCAGGTGGGCGAAAGTGTGTGAAGAAAGGGAGATGTTAAGGGCCATGGATTTGTCCATGTTAATCTTAAATCCCGATCCTAGCGCAAAACCATGTAGTTCAACAAAAAGGGCACGCAGGGACGTGATCGGGTCAGAGAGGGCGAGCAAAACGTCATCTACGTAGAGGCTCACCATGTGAATATCGCCCCCAAATTTAATTCCAGATATAAGAGGATGTTGCCGGATCCTAAGTGCTAGGGGTTTCATGTACAAGGCAAATAGAAGGGGTGACAGGGGGCATCCCTGCCTGGTCCCTCTCTCAATAGGGAACCGAGTGGATGTATGACCGTTGACCCGTACTGTCTCCATAGGAGAGCGATAACAATTGAAGATCCGGGTCCGCAGCTTTTCACCAAAACCAGCAGCCATCAGTACCATCTCTAGATATGGCCAGTACACCCTATCAAAGGCCTTCTCTGCGTCAATGGCCAGGAGCATGAATTCACCTGGGATGCCCGTTCGATCAGGTGCAGAATGCGTTTGGTGTTATCACTGGTCTGTCTCTGTGGGATAAACCCCGCCTGGTCTGGCTCAATCAGCTGAGCCATATATGGGGCTAGCCGGGCCGCCATGATGCTAGTGAATAATTTGATGTCGATATTTAAAAGGGAAATGGGTCTGTAGGCACCCCAGGTTGATTTGTCTTTCCCTGGTTTGGGGATAACGACAACGACCGCCTATAGCATTTCCCCCGGGATGGCCCCCGTTTGGTCAAAGGTGTTGAACAGGGTCGTCAGAATGGGGGCAAGTTGACTGCAGAAGGTTTTATAAAAGTCAGCCGTGTAGCCATCGGGCCTGGGTATTTGCCCAATTTGAGGCGGGAGATTGCGGAGACTACTTCTTCCGTCTGAATGGGCCTGTCAAGGTAGTCGGCCTGAGCCTGTGACAGAGCTGGCATCTGGGCTTTAGCTATATATTCAGCACTAACCTGGGCATCTATAGGATCTGCTTTATAAAGGTTGGCATAAAAGTCCAGAAATGTTTCGGCTATGGCCACATTGTCAGTTACTGACTCCCCCCCCCCCCCCCCCCCCCCTCCCCTGCGTCCGAATGGCATGGACCCCTTGCCTCTGCCTAGCCTTCCGTAGTTTGCTGGCTAAGAGCCGGCCACATTTGTCTCCCCCGTGTAATAGGAGTGGCAAAGCCTGAGGGCTGCATACTCAGCCCTGTCTTGGTCCAGGGCAGCAAGGTGCTTGCGTTCCACGCAAAGCTGACGCCAGGCGCATGATGCAGCGGTACGCTGATGCCTCCGTTCGAGTTCAGAAACTCTTTACGTGAGCTACGCATGTTTGCTACTACGTTCCTTATTTTGGGCTGAAGATATAGCGATGAAGACCCCTCTAAGGACCGCCTTAAGTGCCCCCCATTGTGTCCCTGCAGACGTATCAGGATTAGCATTGAGGGTAAGGAAATCTGTGATGGCCTTCTGGACCTGTTCAGTAACCGATGCGTGTTGAAGCAGTGTGTCGCTTGAAAGGTGGCCAGAACGGGGGAGTGGTCGGAGAGAGAGGCTGTCAATATGTCGGCATTCAATGCGTGAGCCTGGAGCGAGGAAGAACAGAGAAAGTAATCATGCCTTGCATATGTTTTATGTGCTCCTGAGTAAAAAGTGTAGCTGCGAGTGCGTGGGTGGAAGTGTCGCCAGAGGTCGTTTAGTCCCAAATCGTGAAGATGTTTTTGTCCCTCGGCAGTAAGCACCCTAGCTTGGTGTGTTCTCTGGCAGGAACGGTCCATATTGTTAGCGAAGACAATGTTGAGATCTCCCCCCAACAGTAAATGGCGGTCTGTGGAAACAGTTACCTCACTAAGTGCGTGAAGGAGGAACCTATTCTGTCTATCTTTAGGTGCGTATATGGAACCTACTACGAATGTCGCCGCCCCAAAGGTAAATTGGTATGTGAGTAGACGGCCCTTTATTTCGGCCTCCTTCTGAAGAACCTTGCCTGTAAAGGAGTGGGAGACTAGGATAGCTACCCCTGCAGATTTAGACCCAGAGGCTCCGAGGTAGTGCTCCGTCGATCATCATCGTCGCTCGGAAGTGCCAACCCCAGGACCTGGCAAGATTCAGTGAGTCTGAATATGAGACGGAATGGATGGCCCCATGAGTACTGAATGCCCTTCTACCTAAGGTGCTCGGTCACCGGATGAAACTGCCGGCGGCGCTGTAGGGTGATCAAGGCTAACTCCTGGTACAGTACAGGGGAGTGTCCTTTATATGAGATTGGATGCAAAGACCTGGCCTTGGAGAGAATGTCTTCTTTAGTTTTGAAGTCCTGCACGCATACCAGAATGTCCGCTGGGGGAGCGTTGGGTGCACTTGGCGGGCCCACGTGGTGCGCCCTGTCTAGGACAATGTCTGTGTCATCCGGGACCGCAAGAATGTGACGAAAAAAAAGACCCACAGTGAAAGCAAAGAGATCCTTAGTGTCGTCTGTGGCTTTCACTCCTCTGATCTTGATGTTGTGTCTGCGTGACCTGTTTTCCAAGTCCTCGAGGTGCACCTGTGTATTCATCTGCTGATCCTGGAGGCGGAGTATCTCCTGTTGGAGCATATTGATGTCAGTCGTGGTAGCGTCGCTTTTGTCTTCAAGTGTGGCAACACGTTCCCGCACCTCATTGACGTCCTTGCGAATGTCTTTTATTTCTGCTGTTAACTCCGCTTTCACCGTTTGCCAGATCTGAGGGCGCAACTTGGTATGAGGGATATGTTCGCTCCCCTCTATTACAAGAAATTGTCCTTAGCACTATTTGGACCGTTGCGTCATACACTTGGATTATGGCATGCGGCCCAGGCCAAATTAGAATGGGCAGGGGTGCTAACCCAGCTCACTCCACTGTGGGACACGAAACAGCTAGGCAGACTTAGGTATAGTAAAGGATTTGATTGATGGGATGATATTGGAATATCCACGGTGGGAGATATGTGGCAGGGAGGGGAAATAGTCTCCTTTGAGCATCTGCAGCGACAATACGAACTGGCCCCCTCCGAATTGTTCAGGTACACACAGATACGATATGCCCTGATGACAGCACTACCACCTGGCTCCGAGGTTCCGGAGGCATCCTCTATAGAAAATAGGTTATTAACTGATTACATGCCAAAGAAGGCTACCTCTCTAACCTACCGTAAACTAGTGAATAACTTGCCTGACCCGACGAGACCCCTGAGAGATAAATGGTCCCAAGATTTTGGTGAGATTGATGACTCAGAGTGGAAGGAAGCATTGGCATCCCTAAGAGAGGTGAGCATACCCTCACACCTTTCATACTACACTAGAAACACCTTGCACAAGATTGGGAGGGCAGAACACCCCTCCTGCCTGGCTGCGGAGAAGAGGGAACCTTTTTTCACACCATATGGGATTGTCCTAGAATACTGGAATATTGGACACAAGTAATGAGAACTATATCACAATCGGAGGGGGTCTCACTTGTACCTGAGCCCAGGCTTTGCTTATTAAACATATGGGAGCCAAATGACCTCACTCGTTCTGGGCAGAGTTGGGTAACAATGGGACTTATGGTTGCCAAGAGGAACGTAGCACAAAAGTGCTGTGAAACTGCAAAATTGTGACTTTTTAATAATTAACGGTATTTATGATAATGATGTGATATGCTGCACTGCTTTTTTATGTCCAAGAATGATTTCTTGTTATGCTGGAATGGAAATTAATAAAATCTTTTAAAAAAAAGAAAACTGGCCCAACAAAAACCTAATTGGAATAAATAACTTTTACAGCCTATTACATTTTGGGGTCATACTCAGTGACATGAGTTGCTAATAAGACAACTCCATGACCATGAGGCAGAACTTAATTGGTTTAAATGAATGCAGCACAATACATTAGCAAACACTGTATGCTGCTGTTGTGCGAACATGTGTATGTGGTTAGTGTGTCGGTGGCTAATTATGTAAGAAGGAAAACACACATGGAGAATAGTATGTGACTCTGTGCACAAGAAAATGTATTGCTGATAATTTATAATACTCTTTCTTTGATATGTTTCCCCTACATGAACCACTGAATATCCCAAATCAAAATTAAGGAGCTGGTTAGAATACTGTTTGCTTTCTCACCTTGCGCAACATATCCGTATTAAGGAATAAAAAGAGTTGTGTGAGATGTCTGGATGGGTCTGAAGAATACCTGTGACAACAGTTGCTGCATTAATGTAGAAAAATGTTGACTGACTTGCATAGGCAGTGAGGTCATAATTATCAAAGCCTATCCACGTTGTTTTTAATCTTGTAGAGCTTGGGGAACAAAATAAAAAGGATTGGTGTCCATTTTAGCAAGAATAACTCCTGATGCCTAACTTGAGATATCCCCATAAAGTTTACTTATAAAAATAAGTAACAAGCTCATGGAGAGCCCACCTAGCAACAACGGTGGCTTACGAGGAGCACCTGTATGATGAAACATGTTGCCTAATGTCTACATTCTTTTAAGATAAAAACCGAGTGTTAAGGTTTCAAATTCATTTTTCTATTAGGATTAAAGTAATTCTCGAGTGTCATCACTAAGGAATGGTCTTACTGTCCTGCTTAATATTGCCTATAGAAGTCATGCCCTGAGATTGAATTATCATTTTGCCAGGGTTCTGAAATTTTGTATATCACCTTATTGAGGAATAGTTGACTGCTGCACCATCAGGGCAGCATCGTCAACTTTAGAATGCCTGTCTTGTCTACACAATCTGCAGGTTAGTTAAGTGACCTATTTCACAGGCATTGTAAGCAAGTATGACTATCTAAACGCCAGCTCAAAGGGAGCAGTTGCACAAATTGGCGAAGCCTCTGCTCTTGTAAAATGTTTTGGTCACAAGTTGTTGCTTGCAAGACATTTGTTTACAGGTGGCTTAGAGCCTTCCAATTACTTACCATTGGTAATCTTCATTGTCACTTTCATTTTCTAGGTTCTCTTTAAAAAAAAGAGCTGACTCTGCCAGCACTGACAGCCATGCTTCTGTACAACATAGCCAAAAGACATAGAAAAAGCGAATAGCTCTCTAGAGGCGAGACTCATTGGCTTTACCAATGCTTGTTATTTTGAAATTGGCAGGAGTCTCTACTTTTATCACATCTTAGTATATTGTGCTTGAATTTGTTTTGCACTAGTGAATAAGAGAGAACACAATTAATCAGTGAGCCAAAACGTACAATCCAGTAATTCTGCCACTCCTGTTCCAGAGTAAAAAAAACAAGGTGCTAAATGGAATGTTTGAACTAATATCAGCCACTGGCAATCACCTGGGCCGCATCCCAAACCATTGTTTTTCAGCCCAGTGTAGTTTGGTTCCAGTGAGCCCATAAAAAGGGCGAAACTGGTCCTGGGTTGCTTGAGTTGCAGTTCAGGGAGGACCTGGCCTGGCAGTTTGGGCTAGACTCCTCCTATTAAGAGTAAGTTCAAGACTAATTTGTATGCAGCTGGTTCCAAACTGAGGTGGCATGGTGGGCAACAAAAATATGGACTGGGATGCGGCCTGAGCGTTTGCCAGTGGCTGAGATTAATTCAAGCTTTCCATCGATCACCTTGTTGTTTTGCATTTGTTGCCCTTAGTGCACCCGTTATGCCCAGACGTGGGTCCCAGGCTCACTGTGGACCTAAGCTACACCTGGTTGAAGAGTACTAATTAGGGTGAAACTGGTCCTAGGTTGCTTGTGCCTGGCAGTTAGGGCTGGACTGTTCCCATGAGGAGCAAGGTCAAGACAGATTTGCATATGTCCCAGTCCAAACTGAGGTGGTATGGAGGGCAAACAACGATGGACTGGGTTGCGGCCCGAGCTATTGCCAGTGGCTGAGATGAATTCAGTCATTCCACCCATCACCTTGTTTTTGCATAAGACTCTCTCATGTTATCATTGCCTAGCGCCATCTGTGGCTCATTCTTGGCGATAGGTTCAATAACCAGACATTTTACACACCCACCCATGCAGACACGTATAACTGAGCATGAGGTACGCTGTGCATTTAAATGGTTGCCCCAATTTGTCATTCATTCCTGGTCACCCGGTGGAGATGTGTTCTGCCTTGTGTATAGCAGGCCTGCGCCCGATGCACTAAGAGTCAATATCTAACGCTTCCTGTTTTTTTGTACAGAACTTGCCAGATTGTAGCAACTCTGTGGGAGTCAACATTGTGTAACCAGAATGACTCATATGCCACCAGCACAATAAAAGTGAATTCAAATCACGCTGCACCTTGATGACTCATTGCTTATCCGGAGAGCTTCCCCCGGGACACTGAAAGTGCTCCCATGTTGACTAGCTTGCTGCAGGTCACCCTGCCACCAACATTGTAGAACGCGTGTACTTGAAGCAGAACATTCCGGGCGGAGCACTGCGTGTACCTTTCGTGTTGAAGAATCCGGTTACACTGCCTGCGCTGTGAAGGGCTGGTGTCGGAATTCCATTCATACAGGCAATGAGCCTGTTCTGAATCTGCCTTCTATGACTTGTGGGCTCCTGAGTATAGAACGCAGGGAGTATCAGAGGGCTACCAGGCGAATACCAAGTACCAGGTAAGTAAGGGTGTACTACAGTGTTTCATAGGTACTTTCCTAAAAGCTAAATTAGGAACCATTATTCGTTTAATTGCAATTCGAGGCTGCCTTAAATGTTCCCCAATACCTGTCTCTGTAGTGAACTCACTGGTAATACGTTTCTTTTGGTCGTCCTTTTTTACCAGTTTATTTAACACCAACTAGACCTTTCTTTTGAGAGATGCCAAATGTTATTGATACCGTGCCGCTATATTTTTCTTGAAAGGTTTACATTTTTAAATGTTAACCCTTTACATTCTGGGCAATAAATCTGTACAATTCATTGGAAAAACTATATACGTTAAATATTATTTTGTGTATATACAAATCCATGCAAGAAAATATATAGTCTTGTTTTAGCGGAGGCACAATTGTAACTTTAAAATTAATTGTGTTTGAGGCACATATCTAAAGAATTATGTTGTTCATATATATGTTGTGACTTTTATTTTACAATGCTTACAGTTAGTCCAAATACTGTTTTTTTTTACTTTTAACCTTTTCTTAAAGTAATGAGCTCACCTAGATATTCTCTAATGCATAATTTGGAAAGTCCATACCAAACGCTTAGTTGGCTGTATCACAGACTGACATTTCTTATGCTTTCCCCCGCGTTTCTATCATATCCTTGTGCTGTGATCTAATAGAAAAGTTATCCTCTAATGTACAAGCAGAGGACCTTGCCATGTGCGAATGGCATCCTTGTATATCACACTGATTTAAAAAGTTACTTTCGCAGTTGGAAGTTGACAGGATATTGGCATTTACCTTAAGTACAGCCTGTTTTTAATGCGAATTCTTACCGTCTGTCTCCAACCACATGACACTGGTGGATGGCTGTGTTGGTTGAACTGTAAAGGAGTGGCAGTGCTGTAGGTAATTCCTATACTTGAAGGCAGCGGGTGACAGCGTGATTAAGTATATTTAAATGTTAAATGTGATGAAGCTACAGTGGTTTATGAACTCAAAAATCATTCTTTTTTAGTAAATCTGCAGAAGAAGACATCAGAGACTCGTATAAAACCACTTCCATCAGACTCATCTGGACATGCCAGGGGCTCATCTGGTCAAAGGTATGTACAGGTGTTCTCTTCCCATCTCCCAAAACGTTGTTAGGATCTTTAGTGCCCTCCATATTGTAAATGACATACAACATTTGTACAATTACAGTTGTCTTAAGTAACAGCTTGGAAGCTACTGCTACTAGAGAGATCTAAAGAGATAGTGTGCCCATATGTGTGTGTGTGTGCATGTGTGTGTGTGTGCAAGCAAAAGTCAGGGTGTCTTCGCCACAGCTTGAATCTGCAACCTGTACGAGTCTTGCACACATTTCTATGACATTTCCTCATGTAGAATACCGTGTACTGCTTACAGAGTGCACCAGATTCGATGTACTCCATTAGTATTTACTGTTTTCCATATCAAGGTTGATTGTATAGCAGCGGGTACTTCAAAGAATCCTTGAAGCAAAATAAAATTGTGATCGAATATTAGTCCAGCTTGGTCCTGTTTTGACCAGTGTTGATGGAACTAGAACCAAATATTGGTTACATTATCAGCATATCATGATTGTCTTTGGAGCACGTGGTTACTTATAAGCTTGCAGGTAGTTTTGAGTTCCTATGCCACTTTGAGGCAATTCAGTCTGCCTTACAAGCTGGACATGGGATAGGGACTGCGAAACTCACAAAGCTTGATTTTGTACTACTTACGATAAGGGGCAGATGTCTTCTTTCACGATATTGGCCCTCTGCAGCCATTGACAGATTGGAACAATGCCTGACCAGAACTGAAGTGAACCCCTTAGATTGGTCAGAATCTTACCAACAGTACTGGATTTATGGATGTCAAGAGTTTACCAGGTGTCACCTCCTGGGCCGGCACTTTTTGTCATTCCCCATGGGAGCACATTTTTGCTCTACTGTTGAGCCTCTATGTAGGGCTACTAAGAGTGGACGTATCACTGCAGTAACTTGGATCTAATCGTTGCATTTAATCCTTAACCCAATATTTATGCTGGCCACCCTAGAGGTTACCTATACAATTCAATTAGATTACATTGTTTTATTGATCTGCGCCACTGGATAGAATTTAGCTTTCTGCTGACTGTTTTGGCACCCCTTATGTACAATACGCAGATACTAGGTCAAGATGGCCTCTTAGCAGAGATTCCATTTAGTGGTAGGAAGCAAGGCACTCAGAAGCAGGTTTTGCATAATCTAGGATCAGTCTTCCACCGTACACGCTCCTATAATCTAGGATCAGTCTTCCACCGTACATGCTCCCGCTACCAGTTAGTTGAGGGGTTGCCGTGCGAGCCTTAACCTTCACGATAAATTAGAAGTGACCATTACTTTAAACTAAATTAATGAATATAAATGTAATTAGATGAGAAAGGACTTGAGAAAGTGTCTTTGACATTGAAGTTAAGCAATTTAAGTCATGGTTCAGAGAACCTGTATTAGAAAGAACAAAATGTCTTTCTTGTGCTCAACAGTGCATTTGCAGTTTAATGGTTGTTAGTTAAAGAAACTTTCTCACCAGACTATTTTCCAGCACATTTTATCAACAACTCAAGCCAGTAGAGTGCTGCCAAAGCTCTTTTTATGGTCAGATGATTTTCCTTCTCTGTAGAACAGCCTTGATGTAGGTGTTGATCTATTGTACTTGGTCCTCTTCCATTTCCAGTAAACTGGGATCCACATAGAGCAAACCGGGCTGCGAAGAAACCTCTTCTGGGAAATTAGTGAAACATTCCGAAAAGCCTAAATCTCATTGGGATCTGGGTAAAGTAGTTCCCAGCGGAGCCAACGAGAGCAAAATTGTACAGTAAGGATTTGAGTGCTCTTGTTATGCACATATGATGTAGCTTATACCTGTAGATAGATTCATAAGTGGGTGGCCCGTTTTCCCTTGAAAAGGATTACAGGGTATCTGGAGATTGTAATAAAGTTTCCATGCATCATGGCTTTTGCCTTGTTAGCCTTGTTCGGAGTATGCTAGAACATTAAATTAAAATCGCCGATTAAGACCAGCAGTTTACAACAATTTATTCAACCTGTTCCAAAATATTAGCCACGCGAGATTTCTGTTGGGATCTCAATTTTAACAGACGCTATACTTTCTGTAAAGACACTTTGAGTATCCTGTTGCATGCATGTTTTTGATGATAGTATGTCAGTTGCCTTTCCCTGCATGATATCTCTGCCTGTAATTTTCCATAATTGGAATAGCAGCTGCCACAGTAATAAAAAAGGTATCAGAATTGAAGACTTGATGCTTCATCTAGCCATACTTGAGCATCTGCGGGGTCAGAGGGGAGACGTGATTGATTGGCTCTTAATTTTGGCCACGCCCTCTGAAAGGATTTCTCTTTTGCTGAATGCTTTGGAATCACTTTTTACATTTGTGTATCCTGTCTCGTCTTTTTTGCTGTTCAAAATCAGTATTCACCCTTCCTGGTCTGTTAAAACACAGAGAGCTTTGTGGAAGAGTATTGGTCTGTCCTGTGGCATCGTCTTTGAATACTGCTTCAGGCTGTGTCACAGAGCCCTCCATCATACTTACACACTTTGCTTAGCAAATAAACACAGTCCCATTGACAGACATAGAAGGGTGGCAGTAGAGACCTCTTGTGCTTAGAGGCTCCAAATTTTGCAGAGCCCGCACTTGGCCTCAAACATTTTTCAGGCTGCCTCATAACTACCACGGAGGAACTTACCTTTTGATTAAAGAAGTATTTCAGTATTTCTACAGTTTGAGATACAACTCTAGAGCTTCTTTTTATATTTTCACTTCAATTATTTCAATATGATTTAATGGGGCTTGCCCAAAGATATGTAAATAAATTTAAGATAATTGCTGTTGTCGTTCATCTCATCTTTTTAAAAAACAATTTGTATTCGCTTTTTCATACTGCTTTACATGAATGCAGATATAACAGTTGGACTGGGCGATACCATTGTTCATTACATTTCCACTGAAATTTCAAGGGTGAGGGAATATATTGAGGTAACAGGTTGCGCATTTCGAATCGTGTAGTGCACCTTTTCAATTATCCATTGTTTGTAAATGTATGCAACAAATAAGAAACACGACTTGTGGATAGCAGGGTATGGAAAGATTTGGGCCCGTCACACTGCTGCTTCCAAACTTATGTTTAAAGGGTCATGGCTGTACTGGGAAGGAACATAGCTGCCAAGTTTCCCAGGTCCATGCATGATGCGCTACTCCAGTGCAGGTTTTTTTCTTGGAATTCTGGGACATGTAGTTCCGTTTTATGATAGGACAAACAAGTCTGTGAGTCCCAGAATTCAAAAAGAAAACCTGTACGGAAGCAGCACATCCCACATGGAAATGGGAAACATGGCAGGCCAGAAGGAACATGTGCGTTGAAGTACCAACCAACGAAAATAGCATAGTGTCTCCATTACTGCTCAAATAGCAGCAGTTAGACAATAGTATCAAGTTCAGACTAGAGCGTTCTGAAAACAATAGACATTGTTTCATTTTGTTGTAATATCCGCCAACATTCTAAAACACATAAAGACAACATTTGTATACAGTAAACAAAAGTGCCCAACCAGCAGCTACAAATCACTAAAATAGGTCATTGCAGATACAGGATATATTGTTTCTAAAATACCTTTCTTTAGACACAGCTCTTAAAACTTTCTTTAGATCAATTGTTGCTTGGGCTTTTAAGTATTGCTGCTTTACTCTTGGCTAGAGCTTTCAACGCAATATATAGCCTGGTTTTAAATGCGCTTTTAAAAAAAAAAACTGTACTTTCACAGAGCTGTATATAATTAGGATGCTATAGATCCTTGGGATTCTTGAGACAATATGTGCATTGTTTTATTACAGTGTTGCCCGAACGTTCCGTCCCACAGAGGACAATGTAGAGAATTTGGGCCAGATAGGCTCGTTTTTGTGACTGTACCAATCTTTTCCCTATGCTCAAAAAGAATCAATGTAAACCATTTCCTCAAGTGGTGCTCTTTGGTAATGGTAGTGATTAGTGCATCTCAATAATTGTTATAAAACCACTCTAAGATAAGTGAACTTCGTCACTCTCTCACTTTCTCACTTCAGGGGCGCAACTTTCGGGGGGGCTGATTCTTCCAGCAATAGGCAGAGTGAAGATGCAGGGGCTTTAGGAAGAGGTGAAAAACAACAAAGCCTCGTTAACAAGTAAATGGTCTTTTAAAGACCTGTGAAGTGCTTGGGTGCGGCTGTGTGTGCGCCCGGGAAGCTGTCTCAGCCCGGGCTGACACACGATGGGGGGCTGAAGCTCTTTAAGCCCAATGGGGATTGCGCGCCTGTCTCACTTTGTTTATTGCTCAAATTCCAGGTATACTTAAGGGGCTTCAGGTGACCTGCTAAGAGCATTGTTGTGATTTTACGACAATTTATTATCATTCTATTTGAATTTTAATATTTATTTAAACAATTTATATTTTTTGGAGACCTACTGGAGTTAAGTCGTTCAGGTCTACATTTTCTGTAAACATTAGCAATGGCCAGTTTGTAATACTTAATCTAGGACAAACTAGCTGCTGTTTAATGCTTCCAGCAGAACTTTGTAGTAGTGTGGTGGTTACTTTATTTTATTCCAAGCAGATTCCTAAAAATAAAAAATAAAACATACAACACACTAAACATGCTGGCCATATGCTTGCAATAAAAATGATACATTTAATAGGAAAGAAATAGGAAAAGTTAACCATTGTATGTACTTTTACTACAACAGTGTGGCATTTATTTGCATGCAAGTGTACTTAGAACAGGTATAGCCAGCACTTTAAGTTTTCATGCACATCACATGAAAATAGGATTCTTATTGGCTCAAAGAAAATGTAATATTCTCTTATTTGCTGTAACCTGAAGACCTCGTTTAAACACTTATGGACAATAAAAAGGATGATAACATAAAAATAAAAGCATTGGTCCATCAACCCAGGCACAGGAGTACACTTCTTTTTTAGGTGGATGTGCGCATGTGATGAGCAAAATGCTGTCACTCACAGTGCAAGAGAGCCTGTGGCTGAAGCGGGCTGAGTCATTACCACATGCTCTACTTTGTGATTTGTGGTAGCAAAAAGTGAAAGAGCTGAACAGACTTACGGGGCCCGAAGCCCCACTGTTTCTGTATATATAAGTGTGTGTGTGTATGTAGGTATCAATTTGTTTGATTTCATGAGATTGTCGAGGCAGCTAATGCTTCCTCTAGGCCAGTCATAATTTAACCAGTTCTGATTTTTAAAAAAAGAATAGTTCTGCATCTTCTCATCGTGGACATACACTGGGTCAGGGGAAGGGGCACTTTGGACTTTTTAAGTACATTTGTCACTGTGCATGTTACTTTTACAATTTTATGCTTTCTGGATTCAATTTTCGGTTGGTTTTTTTATTATATGGAGTCTCTTTTGCAGAGACCTTGTGAAACCTTCCCCAAGTAACTTTCCAGTCATAAGTTGTGATTCTGGGACCGGGATTGCATTTCTACCCTCTGTGATCTGTTTCAGGCTGACTAATTACAGGACTTTTTAACTTTACATGCACAATTCGACCTCCATAGAGGCCAGCTCCTCACTTATTCAGCTCTTCGTTGGGCCCTAGTAGTCGCTGGGATGGTGGGGGATTCCAAGCCTACCCCTTATCAATTAATCTACATCCTTCATTTGATGAGAGGAGGCTGCAAATGAATAACTTGGATTTGCAGAGCCCTGGTTGCTCAGTCTTAAAACTCACCCCCATTTGCATAGGGACACCTAGGAGGGAGATTTCAACAGGGTTCTTCATTATTTCATGATAAGAGTGGGTGAGGGCTCTGACATATCCCTGAATTCCTTCCTGAAATGTCCAGTTTAAATTAATCCAATTCTATGTCTTACATAGAGCTTATCTTTCCCCTGAACCTCTACACAGAATTTTCCCTGGGACTCAGATGGATTTCACAATTGTGACTTGCCAGCATCTGATCTTTGAACCGGGCCTTTGGGACTGGGCGGAGTTGTGTTACAAACTATAGTGTTGGTCATTATCGTGCTGAGGGTGGAAACCTGGGAAATAGCTGCTTTATGACGTAGACCTGATTACAATGAAGCGCACTTTCATATTTACAAAAGTCCCCAACATCATTCCAGCTTGGCCTGGCATATTCCCAATGGCCGTCTCAACTAATTTATGGTGGCCCAGCCCGAAGGTGCCATGTCCCCATGACTTTGCCCGTCACTTGGGGGGGGGGGGGGGGCAGTTTCTGTTGCTGCGCATGGGTATCCTTCTTCACCCCTCCTACGCCCTGCGTTGTCCAGGTTGACTTTAGTTCCTGCTGGATAGACTTCTTCTCTTTAACCCTATGTATCTTAGATTAATAGGAATATCCTCTTCTTTTTTTCTGGGTTTCCTTACCCAACCACACCAACGGGTCCATACATCCAGTTAACTTGTAACTGCAGCACTAAAGTAGGCATCTCTTGGTTTCACCAGGTTTCCATATCCTTCCTCCTCCTCCTGATTAGCCCCACCTCACCTGCCTCATTGTTTTCTGTGTGTTTAGCTCTGCACTAGATTGATACCATGTTCTTGCTTGTGTTTTCTTGCTCCTACATGTTCAATCCTGTACCATCTACTTTCCTTGTTATAACACCTTTGTTGTATGCCTGTTTTATTGCATACGACCAATATAAATATTTACATAAAAAGCAATGATCCCCAGCACCTCTTTTTAAGTCGGCTATGACAGGTGGAGTTGTTGCTAGACTTAATGGGATCAACCTAAAGTAGAGCTTTCATGATTATTACGGAGAGGGGCTTTGGCTCCGCCCACATGTTTGTAACCAGGATTACATGTTTGATTGAGCAGAAGTTGTATACTTCCACAGACAAAAGTGCCTACTCTCCATTCAGTGATCATTTTTTCTATTTATCTAGCTGCATGAGCCAAAAGCAGTATGGCTTCCAGAGCTTGAACTTTTCAGTGGAATACACACTGAATTCTAATGCTCTTAACGTGTCTTGAATAACTTGATCATTTAGAGTGTTTGTTTTTCTCTGGTAGCAGCAAAGACGGGAGGAGGGCAGTCAGAAGGAATGTATTGCAGTCCCAGCACCCTTCCCATCCGTTGTTAACTTTAGATCTCAAAGTGCAATGGAGTATTTGAGAGCAGTATGGGATGCCCTGGGCTACACTATCTACATGGATTTTTAGGTCTAGCTTGACAGCGCAGATATCTCACACCTCCTGTGATCAACAAAAAAGAGCTTTCCCTGTACTACTGAGAGAGGAGCTTAGGCTTCAGCCCCTCATGTTGGCTCCCCAGAGTGCAGATTTGTTTGGGC
Organism: Lissotriton vulgaris; assembly: GCF_964263255.1. NCBI lineage: Eukaryota > Metazoa > Chordata > Amphibia > Caudata > Salamandridae > Lissotriton > Lissotriton vulgaris. The sequence continues at coordinate 1,690,873,759 of NC_141685.1, forward strand.
TGAATTTGTGTGCTTCCAAAAAAAAGATTGTCTATATTGCACTTTTTTGGTTTGTGGCACAGCATATACTCAAGACAGCGGGCCTGATTTTAGTTATGGTGGCAAGCCAGTGATCATGATCTAATTTGTTTATAACTAAATGCTACGATAAAGGCACTAGGCCAGACATATTTATTGTGAAAATTATATGTTAAAGTCAACAGGCATGGATTATTATAACTCTATATTAAAACCTACAGATAGGTATTTTGTTACATGGAATCTTATTAGGAAGTCAGTAGGAAGTTTTTTGGTGGTGGTTACCCCATGTGATAAACCATGGATATAGACGGTTTGCTCTGGGAGACTCATTGCTAAGTTCTTTTAGGAGAGATAGTATTTTGCTTAACCATCTGTAATATTATATACCTTTCTAATTGTATGACTGTGTGCCTGATGGTTGCCTTATGGAAAAGTTAATGTTCAGTACTGTAGGCCTGAGTTGGTTATGGTGACAAGCCAGCGATAATAGTTGTTGGCTTCATGGGTACGCAGGGAAATATGTCAAATGCCACAGGTCTGGTCTGCTTATTAGGAAAAGTTATTAGAAAGGCAGTAGGTCTTGCTTGTTTGTTGTGGAAAGCATATGCTAAAGCCAATAGGCCTCGACCTGTGGATTGTTATCACATTTTGTTACAGGCTGTAAAAAGTTATTTAGATACATGTAATCTCACAGATAACCATAGTACGCAAGGGTTTTGGTGTTGGCGAACCACCCAAATAAACTATGGGGATAGATGATTAACACTATCATAATTCGTATTGGGCTCTATTACTGTATTTTGTTCATATTTGTACTTTTACTATAGTATTCTTGATTGTTGCCTTGTGGCAAGACTTAATGACCAACACAGTAGGTCTGAGTTGGTTAGGGTGACATGCCAATGAGAAAGGTTATAGGCCTAATTGTTAATAATGAAAAATTACGATAAAAGCAGTGTGCCTGACATATTGATTGTGAACAATAGGCATTTAAGGGTAGATTGTAATTCCTCTGCTTTAAAGCCTACAGGTAGGTATTTTGTTACATGGAATTGTGACAAACCTTGTGTACAGAAGATTTGCATCGGGAGACTGTTGAGGATGGCAGCTGTCCAGACTGTGTCATTGTCATTCAAAAATGGTCAACATCCTAGTTCTAAATGTCACGCTATGCTCAGGGCCGGACTGGGAACCAAAACCGGCCCGGCAAAGTGCTCGGCCGGCCCCCGGGGGGAAGGTTGGGGGTGCGACCGAGCTCTTTGTCGGGGACGGTTTTCGCCGATTTTGTTACAGGGCCGATTTTGCAGCTATGCTGTATAAACGGCCCTGTAACAAAAACGGCCCCCAGGGGCCCACAACCAGCCCCCACCCTTTCGGCACCCCGGGGGATTGCCCGTTGCCCACAAAGGCCAGTCCGGCCCTGGCTATGCTGGGACTTTAAAACAATGATCGACTATTTGCAATACCTATGAAAATAGGAGATCCACAGCTATGTCAGTTTTATTATTGCAACCCTATGCCCAGTGTTTAGACAACAGCGTGCTTTCTGTTTTTCTACTTGTAGTCATTTAATTTATCTTGCGTAGTTGTACAGTTTGTGTACGTTTTTTGTGGTGTCTAAGTGTGAATGCTGGAATGAGTCAGTGGATGAAGGAATGGATGCATGAGTGCAAAGCTGAGTGACAGAGTGCATCTATGATGACTTACTGAGTGCCTAAAGCCATCAATGGCTAGTATATGTGTCAACAATATACTTGTGCTAACATTATCCACATTTCACAAATGCAGTCATGCACCCCTCACAAACTAAAACATCCAAACAAAGGGAGTGAGAAAATATTTTAAGAATCACGTTGAAACTAATTGCTGGCCCTTGCATTTCAAAGAAGCACACGCGTGAAAAGGTGGTGGTGTTGCTTCTTTTGTTCTTTTCCTTCTACTCCGCTTTTGCATTCCGTGTGGACTTTATGAAGGTTCCTGGTGACCCGTCCTGAAAGGCGGCCTCCTTGTGAACGTTTGAGGAAGTATGTGAGCACCTGTTAGTCACTAGTGACTCACAGGAACTTGGAGAGATATAAACAAGTGGGAGCTCGACCTCTGGCACATGCTAACTGCATTCCAGTGGCTTTCAGATCTTCAAAGCCGTGCAAGATAATGTGCCTGTGCGCCGAGCTGTATATCTAACTGAAACAAAAAGCCCTTTCAGACCTTCCGCCACAGAAGAATATTTCTCAGGCATTTCCTGGGGGCGCGTGTTCTTTTGTTGTTGGCGTGACTCAGCTTCGAGAAAAATATGACTAACCGTAATTCATCACTTTTGATCCAAAATGCTATATACATTACGTCCAAATCTCTGGATTTATACCACCTGCTGCCCTGTGGCATTAGTCAACAGGTCTAAAAAACAAACTACATACATAGTCTACAAGTATACGCTTCACAGAGACAAATGCTGTCCTCAAGCAGGTGTGGTGTCAAATTCTCTGTCTCCAATTTCCATTTTTTATAAAAGTGTATTAATTTCGACGGTTTGGGAGTCCTAGAGCCCGACTTTCTATGCAGACGTCCGTGCTTTTTTTTAAATTAATTTTTTTACAAATAAACGATTTGTATTTATCGTGGGGATGGGATCGTCAGCGCTATAACGGTTTATGCAAGTGTTGTGTCTAATGTTAACGTGACTTTGTTTATTGATATTCCACGTCAGTGCAACTGAGGACATTTGTCATGCCGATCGTAATCAGGAGAGCTTGATAGCACTGTGTTGATGCTTCTAAACTCTTCAAATAATAGGCGTCACTGTTATCCATTTTTACTCAATGTATTAACCTCAAGGAATGAAAGGACGAGTTGGCCCGATTCAGAGTGAGTGTGGGCATGCAGATCTCGCTCCCCCACTAATTCTCTGTGCACCCTCCACTTCTCCACTCTCCCACACTCGAACTAGCAACTGGTATGTAACTCACTGACCCATCGTGTTGGCTAGATAGTCATTCACATTTTTTCAAAATCTTTAATTCCTCATTGCGTTTACAGAATAAATGTAAGAGTTGAGTAACCTGTTATTGATTGGTGCCTTCTTGCACATAGTAAAATAAATGGCCTGAGGCGTGAGAATGCCTCAAGCTGTCCCCTTCTGCGTTCTTAGCCAGGTGGTGAGTAAATTCTTTGGGTTGAGCTCCAGCTTAAAGCTCATTACCAGTTCCTCCTTGGAGCATTCTGTGCATAGATGTGTATGCCAAAGGTGCCTCCGTTTCTCGCTCTGCCGAGGCGTGCGTCTGTTATTGTATGTAGGCATCATTCCTCATTGTGTGACTTTGATTACATTTTATATGTCTGTGGTTATATTATGTGAATGAATTTACTGAATTGGAGTGACAAACGCTTAAACAATTAGATGGCTTGGAGACACCTGGTATGCATGAGATGTTTCTACTGTGATCTACCTCTCAACCTTTTGAGTCTACAAGGAGCCTGTAATCCAATGGTTTTGGAGGATGAGTTACTTTTTTTGGGGGAGGGTGCAGAAGATTGTCAGGATAGATGAACCCATTGAAATTATGGGATGTGTCCCACCAGTTCAGAGGGTCCAAGGAGGGTAAAAACCTCCAAATTAGGGTGATTTAAAGGGTGTTTTTAGGGAATTGTGTGATAGTTGCTTGACTTTGGGTATGAGTTTGAGATGGAAAATGCTTATCCACTTGTATGGCTTGAAGCCATGTTTTGTTTTTGATAGTGTTACAAGCAGTCAAAAGTGTATTTGTCTTGTGTGGTGATGTGTGAATACAGCTTTGTCTGAATGTGCTGTTGATGTGGTAAACAATTAGCCAGCTGCATGGCTGGCAGCCGGGTTGCGCATGTCTTGTTTCTAGGAGTTGTATCTAAAGTGTTCTCGTGGTGTGATGCAGGTGCAAGGCACAGGAAGATCTGCTGGACGAATGCCCACCCTAGGGAGAGAACCACTTCTTTGCCCTGTCTTGGGTTTGTCAGCATGTCAGATCCCTAATAGCATCAGAGGATTGTGGGAATGTAAAGGGTGAGGTGTAGGAGAGCAAATGGGGGCTGGAAGAGGAGAGGCAAGAATATAAGGTTAAGTTGTGTTTCATTACGAGATTAATCCTCGGGAATGAAACAGCATTGGTAAGGAAAGTAACAAATAGTACCCTACTGAATGGTGCTGCTTTCCCCAGTGATGAGAGATAGAACCAGTTCTACCACATTCCCAACTACTCATCTCTCTCTCTCTCTCTCTCTCTCACTTACACATACGTACAGCCACACTCAACAGAGAATTTGTAACTGAGAAGGAAAGCATCCACTTTTCATATATAGTACTTAAACCATTACATATTCTTGTATTTAAATGGGAAAGAAAGGGGTATGCACTACTTTGTGCTTGACTAGAATGTTAATTTGCCTATTTTTCATTTTCTGACAAGTGATGTGCTGGTTCAGGGCCTATTGATGCTGGTAAATGTTAGTAAAGTTCTACATTGTGCTCTGTGTGTGGTCTATATTTAACGAGACTCTGGCTCATCAAGCTAAAGAGCCTCAGGTACCACTTTAATAAGTCGTAGGAGGGCTTTGGGAGGGGCGGCCGAACGGAGGGAGGCCTGTTCCTCCGGGGAAGGGGGCTCGGGGGGGGGGGGGGTGTAACAGCCAACACCGTAAGTGGGCTGGGAGTTTGTCTTTGGCCTGGGTTTTGGGCGGTATTTTGGCTAGGGGGCATAAAACCGGACATTTTTGGTCACTGTCCACCATTTCGGTAGCAGTGACACAGCAGCCGGCTTGGGGACTGTGGGGGGCGTTTTTTCAATTTTCCCACCCGCCCACCCTTTATGGGTGGCAAGATGGGGGTCTAAGGAATTTTGGTTAAGGGGTTGGGTCGGTAGGACAGGTGGACGGTTTTTTGGGAGCTTGTGCATCAAAGGGGGGTTTTTATGTACGGGGTTGTTTGTCGCTGGAACAGGTGCTGGTGTGTTGTTCAGCCTTCAGTGTGGCGGTTTTTCCCAAAGGGCTGGGAGAATTGAAGAGTTCTGTTTTCTGAAGGGAGGGGGGATAAGTGCTACAGGTTATTTAGTTAGGTAGGAAGGCAAGGTTACGTTGTTTAATTGTACATGTTTTTGGTTTTGCGGAACCATGTTTAGGGGAGGAGGTGGGGGGTCCTGTCAGGAAGTTGTTATTTAGCGAGGTGTAGTTTTGTACAGCACAGGCCAAGGGTTAATTTTGTGAGGTGCACCTGCTTCCAATAAAGCGCCCTTTGTCACACCGTAATCTGAGTCAATGTCTGTGCTGTCCCCCCCTCCCTGGTGGGCCCCAAAGTTTGTTAATAAATGAGGAAGGACTAGACGTAGGGTTTTTTGCAATGCTTTTCAAAACCCCTAATCTTCATCAATGCTTCAAAATGTTATTCATATTGCAAATCAAGGCTGGTTTGTGCCACATTATTGGTACATGCTGATTCACTAGGGAATGTCATGCCTGTGTATAATTCCCCCAACTCACATTCTGGGGAACCTTAAATATATGGCTTCAACCTACCTTGAAGACATCCCTTCTGATTCACCAGGTAATGAAGCAAACAATCTCTTTTACCATTACTTAAACACATTCCCAGTGGCATCAGTGGACGCAGCACTCAGCTGCAAGAGCGCTTACACACTTGCCACCTCTTCTCCCTACTGCACAGGTTTCCCTAGCAACAAATTCACCTTTATGGATCATCCATCTTACCATCTGTTAAGTCGGACTTATTGCATCAACAGGTCCTGAGATCTTTCCAGTGCAGGCACACCATGATCATGGTGAGTTCCAGACTCTAGCAAGAATGATAAGCCTCACTTTTGCTGCAAGATATGTTCTTGCGCTCTGCAGCAGTTGTTAGATTAACTCAATGCACAATATAAACCTAGTTGCCAATAGATAAAAAAAACACCCATAGTCTGACATTTACACACGACCAAAAACCCTGTATCAAGCAGAGGAACATTGATTTCATACTCTCCATCATACCGGAAGCATCAAGAATGTAGTAATACATGTAAGCACTTCACAAGCAAGACATTAAACTCTCCTCATATATGCAATTCTCCATTCATACTCTACAAAAGCCTCAATTGCTGCCCTAGCTTGCAGCCGATCGGTTAACTGCCCTATGAGGCCACACACGTGGTACTTGCTTTCTATGCAATTGACAAATAACAAGGAAGCAGGAAGAACATCCTCTTGGTAGAGTAGAGTTATTATGTTGTTAGCCAGGTTGAATCCTCGTTTTCCTCCATGTTAAATTGTAATCGATTATTATGTTTTTAGCACCTTTGTGAGGATGCTGGAGGAGATCAGGATTCCCTTTTTTTGTACGTAAATGTTTAATAGGGGAATAGAAACTGTAATAAATTTCCCATATGTATACTTATAGGTTGTGTTTTTGTAAATAATCTTTCGCTCTCAGTGGTTGCCCTCATTTTCTCACTAAATTATTTTGGCGGTCGATGATCATCTGTCTGTGCAAGGATTATCTACTTTGTCTGCTGGCATTCCTCATTTCACATTAAGTTGTGCTTTGTAGTTGAAGATGGACATGAATTCAACTGTTTGATGTTACTCTTTTCAGAAGACCCTTCTCTTTTCGAAGAATAAATGCAGTTATCCAAATGTTGCACTAAAAGTGTTTTGTAGTATTGCTTCCTCTCTGAGTCAACGGCATATATACACTAATTTATGACTAATTTAGGAAACGTTTCTTAGAATATATGGACATTTTCGAACGGCCTCTTACTGCCATTTCTACAGGTAGAACGAAGCAGTGCCAGAACTATCATAACCAAGCCCTTCTCCATGATTGTTTTTTTTTTAAACATAGTTTATCCAGTATTTGGGTGTCTTTCATAGATTCACATGCCTGAATCATTCCCCGTCGTCGGGACGGGAGCCTCCGGTATATAAAAAAGTAATGTCCTAAGACATACATTTAAAAGAATAGGCCTAAGGGTCTCACCTTAGTGTCCTATCTAGGTCCTTATGTAGGAAGGACCAAACAGAGTAGGCCCAAGGGTCCCACCTTGGTAACCTATCTGTGCCCTTTTGTAAAAAGGACCAAAGTAAAGAGAAACAACCAATCAGCTACTACCTTCCTCTAGAACCTTCCTGTGAGGAGCCTCAGTCTCTCAGATTTTCTACCCCACGTTGTGCTAGGGAGTCTCCACCTGAGTTCTCCTCAGGAATCTTACTTTTCATCTAAATTCGATAGCCTTCTCGACTTCTTTGCTATGGCTGATAGCAAAAAGCAAGGACTCTTTCGAGCCTGTGCATCTTGTGGCAAAAAGAGGCTTCACATGGATGATGAACATGAGACTTGTTTATACTGTCTCTACCCTCACCACCAGGCCAAGGACTGCAGAATATGTCGTACTTTCTCCCATAAAACCCAGAAGGACCGGGAAGGACGTCTTCTGATATGGCTGAACAGACTTAAAAACAAGCCTGAAGGCGACTTGGTTTCTGAAGGTGAGAGCATGTCTGGCGCCTCGCAGTTTTCCTTGAAGAGGCCTAAGGTTTCCTCTCCTGGCCCCTCAGACACCCCTCCTAAGAAGGCCAGAAAGTCTTCAGAGGGCAAGCCTACTGTGTCTGACAAGGACCTTCCTGTCCCCAGGAAGCAGTCGCTGATTAAAACGACGACGACAACGTCGACGACCTCCTCAGCGCTGAAAACCGTCTCTACGTCTACGACAACAGTGTCGACAACGACGGCCTCGTCGGCGTCTTCCTCGTCGACCAAAACGACACCTTCTTCGTCGACGAGTAGACCACTTTCATCCACTGTTCCCTCGACGACTAGGACTACGTCGTTGACGACAGGGCCGACGCCGAAGACATCGACGACGACACCGTCGACGAAAGCCACAACGTCGATGAATCCTCCATCGTCGACGAGGAGCACCCCGTCGACGACGACGAAGCCATCGACGACGGAAAAGTTTCCGTCGACGAGAACACCGTCGACGAGGACGTCGACGACGGACATGCCGTCGACGACGAGTAAAATTCCGTCGACGACGGAAAGCTCTTTGGTGACGCCATCGACAAAGGCGTCAATGGCAACTGGTACATGGAAGGAGTCTGAGCTGCTCTCACATGCTATGGACGCCCAAACGTCCCATGTCACAATCAGAATTACCAAAAAGCCAATTACACCGGACATGACATCACCTAGTAAGGTGCAACAACTAACACCATCCTGCTTCTTTCAGGACCAAGAAATGGATGAGGAACCGTTTACCCAGGCCACTAGCCCTTCGGAGCTGGTGCTTAAGTGCCAGAGTACAGATGAGGAGCAAGATGTTGAGGAACCTGTGGCTCAAGCTGTCCATACTCAGGTACACACACAAGTGACACCAATGGTGAGCCTGCCAGCATCCTTAGTTTCGGACTTGCGCTTCCTCATCCAGGACTACAAAGAGCGGTTTGCACAAAAAGCCACTCCTGTTGCTCCTCCGACTCCGCAGGTATCTGCGCCTGTACCTGCGCCTGTACCACGACATAAGCCCCCTCCGCTGGTACTTCCTAGAACTCAAGATCCAGCACAAGACCCCATCTCGTCCTATGACGATGAGAGGGACCATGAAGAAGGGGAAGTACGCGACGATGACACAGACCCGGACGCCGACCAAGACTACGTCACTCACTCTCCAGCCTCTCCAGAGCCGCAGTCTTCGGAGTCTCCACCCGCAGACATTGGAGGCTTCCATAACCTCATGGAAAGGGCAGCCAAAAGGTTCCATATGTCCATGGAAACACAGGAGACTGAATGTTTCCTCTATGATTTCAAGGAACCAACGAAGAAACCAACAAGATCAATCCCGATCATTGACTACCTACTGAAACAGGGCAAACAACTCATGCAGACTCCGGCGTCTCTGCAGGTAGTAGTGCCCAGACTTGACTAAAAATATAAAGCTACATCATCGGCACCAGCATGCCTCAGGGGTCACCCCAAGGCAGACTCCGTGGTTACTCAGGCGGCGCAGAAGAATTCGCGAAACCCTGCATCCCCCTTATCAACACCACCCGATAAAGAAGGCAGGAAACTGGATGCCGTCGGAAAACGCTTTTCCACCACGTCTGCGACGACGGTGAAGATCGCCAACTCTATCGCACTTCTGGGCCGCTACAACCGTCAGCTCTGGGCAGATATCGCGCCCTACCTCGCTGACCTTCCAGAGGACTTGAAAGCGGAGGCACACTTGCTTCTCCTCGAAGGACAAACTTCGGCTTCGGAATTGATCGACTGTGCCATCGACGTAGCCATGACTGACTTCAGACAGCTGGCAGGCGCCGCTGTTCTAAGACGTCAAGGTTGGCTTAAGGCCACCTCCTTCAGACAGGAGGTCCAAACTAAAATAATTGATATGCCGTATGATGGCGAACATCTTTTCGGCGAAAAGATTGATGAAGCCCTCACCACAATCAAGAAGGACACCAATACAGCCAGAGCTCTGGGAACTCTACAATCTCGTAATCAGTCCTTTCGTGGCAACAGAGGGAGAGGACAATCCTCATACAGAGGTTCCTACCAAAATAGGCCTTCCTATTCGTACTCACAGGGCAAGACGCAGTTCCAACAGCGTCAAAACCAGTCGGGACGTCAAACTTCCTACAACAAATCGTCCTACAGAGGAAAAGGTCAGAAGAGACCCACAGGCAATCGCCAATGACTCTATCAATTGGCCAGCCCCTCCACCATCACATTCTTTACGACTTGGAGGAAAACTCTCTTTTTTCATACAGAATTGGCGACAAATAACAACGGACCGGTGGGTTTTACAACTTCTCCAATTCGGCCACTCACTGGAATTCCTCTCAAATCCCCCACCGACACCACCTGCCAAGCGCCCTCACAGACACCTGCGGCTGCTTCTTCAGGAAATAGCTTCCATGCTTCAAAAGGGCGCAATAGTGAAAGTTCCACACGCCCAAAAGGGGGAAGGGTTCTATTCCCACTTCTTCCTAATTCACAAAAAGGGCAAGAAATGGAGACCGATCCTCGACCTAAGGGCACTCAATGTGTTCCTAAAGAAACAGTCGTTCCGTATGGTCACACTACAAGAGATCCTGGGACTCCTGGAAAAAGGCGACTACATGACATCACTAGATCTTCAGGACGCCTACTATCACATCCCTATCCTCAAAGGACACAGGAAGTACCTCAGATTCGCAGTAGCAGGAGTCCACTACCAATTCCGTGTTCTCCCGTTCGGCCTAAAATCGGCCCGACGGATCTTTACAAATGTCTCTCTCCCGTCGCAGCCTTTCTTCGCCAACAGGGACACCAGGTCTTCCCATACCTGGACGACTGGCTAGTAAAGGCTCCGTCGACAGCAGCCGCAGCCGCGTCTTCCAGCGCCTGTCTGCATCTTTTCCGCCAATTAGGCCTGACCCTCAACAAAGAGAAGTCATCACTGAAACCAAGCAAAGTCATCACTTTCCTTGGAGCGACCCTGGACACGGAACGCGCAAGAGCCTTTCCATCACAGGAGAGAAAATCGAAACTTATCTCCTTAGCCACGTTTGTGGCATCCAAAAAGACTCTGACTGTCCGTATCTTCAAGTCGCTCCTCGGCATGATGTCGTCATGCATTCTGCTCATCCCACACTGCCGTCTAAAAATGCGTCCCCTTCAGGAAGAACTGACAAGGCAGTGGACACAAGCTGCCGGATCCTTCGAAGACCGCATACGAGTCACTCAATCTATAGTCAACAATTTGCAATGGTGGAGGTCGACCAAACACCTGTCGCAGGGACTGCCGTTCCTGCTTCCGGCGCAACCACATATAGTCACCACGGACGCATCCTTAGAGGGCTGGGGTGCAGTTCTGCAAGAACTACAGATCAACGGCAAATGGACGCCGCAGGAATCCAAACTCCATATCAACATTCTGGAGCTAAGGGCAGTCTTCCTGGCGCTCCAATCGTTCCTCCCACGCATCCAAAACTCCCCAGTGCTCGTCAGGACCAGGGCCGGACTGGGAACTGAAAGCAGCCCTGGCAAATTTTGCCATACCAGCCCCCATCCGGCACGTAGCGAGCCAGCCCCCGTCCGGCGCGTAGCGAGCGAGCGCAGCCTGACGGCCACGAGGGGAGTTTGGGGGGGTTCAACCCCCAAGAAATTTTAGAAAAACGACAGACCAAAATGGTGAATTTTACAGCACATTTTCATTACATATTCAAATTGTATCAACCTTCAAAGCACAGTAAACAGTAGATGATGACCTTAAAGAACATCAGGTTACCCATAGGCATTCCCTCAAAGTTACAGCAATTGCTGATCACTAATATTAATCCAACCCATGCCTAGGCCGTGATTAAAGTAGGAGAACGAACAAAGCAGCCAGTCAGCCTGCTGCATTAACTTAGTTCAGATCTCCTACTTACATCGCGGCCTGCCGGCCTGGCCGCCCGCACCATGCGCACAGCGCACCAAATCAAAAATTGTAATCATGATGATGATTGATTCATCATCATAATTACACATTTCTGATGTATTGCCTGCACCTGCGACGGTCCTGTCATCAGCATGTACACACAGAGCTGTGCATATACGGAGGGGGCCCCGAGCACCTCAGCCTGAGTTGTTTGCTCAGCTCAGCCTCTCACAGAGTGCTGGCCTGCAAGACAAGGAGTGCAGTGTGCTACTAAACAGATCATACTGGATGGTGGATCGCCACTAATAAGTGGGATAGCTCCTTATTTGGCAGACAACTAGCCTGGGAGTAGTGCCCTGGGTGGCCAAATTCCAAGGGGGAATAGTTGACAGGCACTCCAGAAAAGTATGGAGTTTCCCTTTGTTCTTGAAGCCAAGGAAAGTGCGATCATACTAATAATAGGCTGGTATAAATTGAGACCGAAGTAGCTGTGGGATTGTGCATTATCAAATGTTTTTGACAAGGGTATTGGGGAATGTGGTGGTGAAATTCAGAAAAGCCAGTGAACAGAGCCTGTATTCCAAATATCTACCGATTTGAACATTCAGGAGGAGAATCAGCAGACAAGCAGAATGGTGGTGCAGGCATATGGTATGCTCGCGGTAGACCCAATGCAATGTAACTAACAATTTGAAAATGTTTGAACGAAGGGCTCTAGCCTACAGTCTAGTGCAGGAAAGAATAAGGTGCATACAAACAAAGTTCATGAGGTCTTTCTTAGGGGATTGCTCAAAATGGGACTACTTTGTATGCACTATTGTTGACATGCTGTTATCCTACTCAATCCAACTAACAGACTCTCATGTCCACCATTCGCCTTAACAAATCATATTTCCCACTACTAATCCAGCATAATCCTTTTTGGGTTCAGGAGTAGCATACTACTCGCTGAAAAGCACTTCAATGCCTCGCCAGAGGTAGTAAGCGCAATATAAATACAATTACAATATCTCTAGACGTATATAAGCGTACTATCACAATGCAAACATGGCAGTCGAAGCTGCATCATTATTTTACCATAACATGGCCGCCATAAAGTGGCATGGATGCGAGCCGACATTGAAGGCGGGTTCAGCTGCGGGGCGGGCGCCCCCTGCCTACAGCCTGGCACTCGGCTTGACGTTATTGGTTTGTTCGAAACAAAGCGCGCACCACCGGCCTAAAAGGTATTAATCTTGATGCGACTGACTGGCCATGCATTAATAATGGAGGGAGCCGCTTTCTCTGTGAGCTGTGAGTGAGTGGTGCCCATCAGATGCCCGAACACTCTCTCTGCTCGCGCAGATTCAGAACACTAAAGCCAGGCATTTACAATTCACATTATGAAAAGATTAAGAACCCGTTGAAAATTGGCGGCTCGGGGCTGGACGCCACATCCAGGCGCACGCTGGCCACTTGAGGGGGAAATGGTGTGGAATTTGGAGAGTGTAGCCGGCGATTGGTTAAAAGTGTCCAGGCGTCGACCCGAAGCACGAGCCAGGGGCATCTTTTCCTGGCTACTGACCACGCTCTCATTCTGCAACACACCCACCCAGGGCGTCCTTGCCTCCCTGCAGCCACCTTGCAAGCGTGCCGTCTGTTCACCAGTCATTCTACAGGGAGTGACCTGGAAATAACCGTGTGAGTAGGGTGACCAACTGGCATGGGTACAAATTCAGGACTGTGAGTATAAAAATTCAGGACAAAGGGTCAAAATTCAGGACAGAAATTCAGGACGGGAGATTGAAATTCAAGACAAAGGGTAAGGTTTTAAAACACATCAGAGGAGGTTGCGCAATAGTATAAAGTAAGTAAATAGACAACCACTTAAGTACAAGTGAAAATAAATGTATATTAGGTTGAGAAAATCGTGCACTTCATGGTTTTTGAGTATGCATGCGGCTTTGAGCAAATGTGCAGGTCTTTTTGTGCTAACAAAACAGCGCCCACCCTACCTTTCCAGCCTCCCATGAAAACGCCTGATAGCCAGTCCTGCCAGTTCGGCCTTGCAACCACCCTCCAATGGTGCCCCTCATCTTCACAAAGACCCTCTCTCATGTGTTTTTAATTTCTTTTATAGTGCTACTCATCCCAAGTAAGTAGGACAGGGTGTCGGAGAGTGTTACATCACACACATCTTATATAGAGACAATGACCCATATACATGTGAAAGTCAATGTATAGGAAATGTTACTTAAGATAATGGGGGTTACAAGGTGTAATCATTCTTTCACCCATCATTCAATCTTTCACCATTCATTCTGTCCTTCTATCTGTGTACCATCCATAACAATATTCAACCTGTTGCAAATCTATCCATCATCTATCCTTCCATCCATCCATCATTCCACTCATCTATCTATCCCTCCATCCACCCTTTCATCATCCATCCCTCCATTCGTCCTTTCACCCTACCCATTCATCCATCTACTCTTCCACTCATCCATCCATCCATTCACTCATCAATCCAGCCATTTAACCTTTCACCGATCCAGACAGTCTTTCACTTACTCATTCATCCCCCCAGACACTCATCCTTCCACCCTTTCAGTCATCCATCCTCCCTTTCACTCTCCATCCCCCTTACACTTAGTCATCCATCCTTCCATCCACCCATTTACTCATGAATCCATCCATTGACCCTATCACTCATCCATCCTTTCACTTATCCGTCTATCCTTCCTCTCATCCATCCACCCTTTCACGGTCACTCAACCCTCCATCCTTTCCCTCATCCATCTACCCTTTTACTCCTTCACTCAACTATTCACCCTTTTGTCCATTTAACCTCCCTTTCACTCACTCATCCAGCCTTACATCCACCCTTTCACTCATCCATCCATACATTCATCCTTTCACTTATCAATTCATCAATCCTCCCATAAGTTTACCCATCCACCCCCCCCCCATTCACTCACGTGTCATCCACCTTTTCACTCATCCATCCATCCATCCATCCACTCACCCATCCATTTACCACTGACATCAGCAAAGCTCCGAAGGTCGGCTGGGCCCTTTTACTCCTTCACTCAACTATTCACCCTTTTGTCCATTTAACCTCCCTTTCACTCACTCATCCAGCCTTACATCCACCCTTTCACTCATCCATCCATACATTCATCCTTTCACTTATCAATTCATCAATCCTCCCATAAGTTCACCCATCCACCCCCCCCCCATTCACTCACGTGTCATCCACCTTTTCACTCATCCATCCATCCATCCATCCACTCACTCACCCATCCATTTACCACTGACATCAGCAAAGCTCCGAAGGTCGGCTGGGCCTTATTTTCCAGCTAAAGATGGAACAACGACAATCAAAATGAACAGACAAACAAAAAACACAATGTTTAAAGTGGCCCGCTCCAACTTTCAGCCCCTGCAAAGCCGAGACATGGGGTTAACATCACCCCCCCTGCCTCCCAGGCAGGACACCCCCCATGACTCCTACAGGCCACCGAAGTCAGTATCTGCATTTTTTCCCTACCTGCGCTTCAGAGGAGTTTGAACATCAATGTATTTTCCAGTAATTCTGTATTCATGTTTTAATCAAGAAATCATCACTGATTAAAAAAGAACCTGCTTTGGGAGTTGAAAGGAAGACGTGTGCGCATTTCCACAAGTTCGTGTCCTGGTTTGAATGCATTTCTCACACAGGCCTGATTTCTCAGTGGGAAGTGCTTCCGTTTTTTTTTATGCTTATTACAGCCCAGGCAGCTTGTGTGGGATTTTGTCTGCGAGTGCGTTGGTGCGAAATGGAATCGAATGATCAGCCAATTGCATGTATTTCTAAGTAAAAGAAGCAAGCAGCGCGACGTGACTATGTACCTGATAAGTTATAACCTCTAGTCTTGGGTCGAGAGTTTATAAGTTATCAGGTACATAGTCACGTCGCGCTGCTTGCTTCTTTCAGTCTCGCTCGAGCCTCGGGGCAGAAAAACGGACTCGCCTCACTCAGGCCTGCTGACGGCTTTTGGTGGAGTGGCAGTGGCACTGTGGCAGATACAGGGGGGTCGGGCTAGGCGGCGTTAGCCACTGTGCCAGTAGCCAGTAAAATAAAATTATGGCCGCTTAAAGTGCCGTTTTTTTTAATGCTTACATAGGCAGCTTCAAGCTTGTGTGGAAATGTTTCTGCTAGTGCGACTGCCTGCCAGGGAATGACGACGACGACAATTGCATTCTAATTGAAAGAAGCAAGCTGAAGCAGCACGACGTGAGTGACCAGGTGTACCTCTACCACCTGATAAGTTATAACTTCAGTCGCAGGCCGAGACTCGTTTATAACTTATCAGGTACATAGTCACGTCCACTCGACGGTCAAGCGCTGCTTGCTTCTTTCGGTCGGGGGGCAGAAAAACGGACTCACCTCACTCAGGCCTGCT